>NC_136957.1:31633641-31651141 GCF_032717465.1 Coenobita brevimanus | reverse complement strand
TAGTAGTTGTTCCCTAGGCAGTTTGGCCGAACACCCCCGAGTCCCTAAGGAAGGCCACGGCCGAGACTGGGATTTCCCACAGAGCTCTCAAGGAGTGTATGTTGTGTTGTTGGCGTAGGTGATTGTGTGCAATGCAGTCTTCCATAATGTGCTTAATAGTATGGGGTGCTGTGTTACATCCTGGACAGGCGTCAACGACGGAGCCATCCAGCCTCTTCTGGTAACTTAAGAGGGCTGGATGATGCCTACATCTCAGCCTGGCCAGGTGGACCCTGTCTGCACAAGGGAGATAGGATTCAGAAGGTTGGATATCAGGAGGCCGTGCATGCAGCTTTAAGTGACTGAATGGAGCGACGAGTGATTTGAGTATGGATATGCTTCTGGAAGCTGGTCTGAGGTGGGCGAGGGGGGAGAGATGACAGCATTTGTGTATAACATCGTGTGTTCGGTGTTGTTTTGATGTTCCTTGGTGTGTGTGGATGTGCTGCCATGTAGTGTAATGGATGGTGTGGGTTTGTGGAGGCTGCAGCAAGAATGTGGGTGCCTCTCATGTGTAGATGATCCTTGACTTTGAGGACTTTGGTTTCTTGATGTAGGTGGTCTGTGGGTGTAGTATCTGTGCAGCCTGTGATTATTTTAAGGGCCTTGTTCTGTATGGTCTGTAGAGTGTTGTAATGTGTTTTAGTGAGGTTAGGAGCCCAAGCAGGGTTTGCATAATTCATCATTGAACGCATATATTGTTTGTATACTGTGGTTATGGTTTCTTTGTTGTGTCCAAGTGTTGTATGGGCAAGTGACCTTAAGGCATTGAGTCTTGGTGTTATTTCATTTTTAATGTTTAGGATGTGATATTTAAATGACATTGATGTATTGTATGTTACACCAAGGGTTTTGTGTGTGTCGCTGTGTGTGTGGTAGGGGAGTGTTGTTTATGTTGAGGTGTGGAATGTGACTGTGTTCTGCTGTCCAGTTTGTGAGAAGGATCACTGTAGATTTGGCTGGGGATATTTTGAGCTCGTTTGTGGTGAACCATTCGTGTAGTGTGTTGAGGTAAGGTTGGAGGATGTGTGCAGCTGTGTTTGCGTTTTGGTGTGTACATGTAAGTGTTATGTCGTCTGCTTAGGAAATTTTGTGTATCTGTGGTGTGCGGGGTGTGGGTATGTCGTGCATGCATAGGTTAAAGAGTTTAGGAAACAAAACAGATTCTTGGGGGACGCCATTTGTGAAGTTTCTGATGTTCGAAGACTGACTGGCAAATGTTACATATGCACATCTGCCTGCTAAGTAGTTTCCCAGCATCTTTTTGTGTTATTGTGCAGGGTTGTGTTGATTTTTTTTTTTTTTTTTTTTTTTCGAGGTTGTGGCGGGGGAAGGCATCAAAAGCTTTGCTAATGTCTAGTGTGACTAGGATATGACTAGGAGTGTTCTGTGTGGTGGCCTGGCTGAATTCATGCCATCAAAAACTCTGTGTGTAAAGTCTATAAGAAGAGTGTTTGTGGAGTGTAGTTGCCTAAAACCTTGTTGAAATGGGGCTATGGGGGGTGTGAGGTGTAACTAGATATAGTACTAGACGTTCAGTGACTTTGGAGAGGGTGCAGAAGAGTATGATGGGGCGGTGTGAGGAAGGTAACGTGGGGTCATTGTTGGGTTTGGGGACAGTGGTGGTAATGCCATGCTTCCAGATGTTGGGTGTTATGTTGTGTGAGTAGCTGTAGTTTGATATATTGGTAAGTGCTTGTATGCCTAGTGGTCCAAGGTGTCTAAGGTGAATGTTGCTTATGTTGTCTGGTTCACAGGCAGATGAGCGCTTAAGGCTGCTAATGATGTGCTTCATCTGGTTGTAAGTGAAAGGTGCGAAGTCTGGGTCTGTGGGGAACTGTCTCTTACGTCGGATGATACATCGGTCGTCGTGATGGGGGTTAAGATGGTTGACATGTGAAAAGTGACTGATGAGAGTGTTTGCTTGTTGTTTGTTTGAAGGTGTGGTGTCTGTTGTTGTGATGGCATCATGTGATTGTGTAGTGTTGCTGTTGGAGAGTGTGATGCTGTTTAGTGTTTGTAGAGTTTGCTGGTGTTTGTTTTGGGGTCAAGTGTTTGTAGATAGTTATTCCAGTATAGCATTTGCTGTTCTGGTACTTTAATGTTTATTTGAGTGTTGAGTTCTTGTATTTATTGTACTGTGTCTTGTGTATGGGGTGCTGGGGAGTGTCGTAGTGTGTCCCGTTGATTGATGAGTCCTTGAATTTCTGGTGTGAAGTTGGGGTTGTGTCTCTTTCTGTTGCCTCTAGGGATGTTTCTCTGCGTTTTGTATAATTGTATTGAAAGTGTGCAAAGCGGTGTTGATGTTTGTGATGGGTGTACTGTTCAATGTTTCAAAATGTTCTGTTTCAGTTGTGAAGGCCTCCCAGTTGGCTCTCGTATAGTTAGTGTACGTGTGTCTGTGGCCAGCTGGGGTGATTCTGATTTCGATAATGATGATGACTGGGAGGTTATCAGATCCAAGGGTTTTGACCACTCCCCAGGATGCTTTGGGGGCCAGGTTTGTGGAGCAAAAGGTGATGTCTGGGGATGATGGGAGGAAGAGGGCTTGGTGTGGGATATGGGTATGTTGATGGAGATTATTCAGTATGAAAAGATGATCTGCTAGGGGTTGAAGTACTAGCCTTCTGTCTGTGTCAGGGTTGTTGACATGTCAGGCCAACGCCTTGGCGTTGAAATCAGCACCCTGGATGATGTTGGGTATGTCAGTGATGTGGTGTATTTGTGGAGAATAACTGTATGGTACTGTGGGAGACGACTGGGAGAGGGGGGAATTATGTGTCGGCGATTATGTGTGATTTGTTACCAATGCGTATTTTAGTTTATTGTATTTCTGTTGTGGTGTCATGTAGGGGGAGAAGTGACTTTGTGTGTCACTGGTATCTGAAAACTTAATGGATTTGTGTACCAGGGTGATGAGTCCACCGCCACCGCCGTCGGCCCAGTCTTGTCGAATGTTGGTGAAATTATGAAATGTACTTTAGGTGTTTTTAGTGTTCTGTGTAGTTTTGTTTCATGTAAGATGGCAATGTGTATGTTTTGTTGTTTGAATTGTGTGAGTTCTTGTTTTTTGATGTTTGTGCCATCTATGTTTAATTGAAGGATGTTTATGTAGTGTGTGCAATGTGTGTTGGCTGCTGCAGCACGGGGGGGAGGTGGTGGTGTGGGTCGAGGGGAAGGGGTAGGAGAAGGTTGTGATGGAGGTAAGGGTTGGGGTGGATTAGGATGGGGTGGAATGGGAGGGGTTGGGGGACTGGATGGTGTGGGAAGAATCGGTGGGTTAGGCTGAGAAGCTGTTGAGGAAGAAGGAGTAGGGTTGGTGGGGGAGTTAGTGGGTGGGGGGAAGGAGCGAAAGGAGCAGGTCCAGGTGTTTGTGTAACGTTTTCTGGGTGCAAGTGTTGTGCAGGTGTAATGGGTCCAGTTTTTGCAGGAATTGTACTGAACCGAATCCTTTGAATTTCGGCTCGACGTGATAGGTTTTGAGCATGTTGGACGTATGTATTTGTTGGTGGGTCCTGGATTGCTCTCAATGTCCCCGGATTGAAGAAGTCGTCGAGAAATGACCACCGAGGAGTCATTTCTCGTTGTAGAAAAAACGGTGTAGTTGTCGAGTGGGGTGTCAAGTGCGGGGGTGGGGTGCGGGGTAGCATGATAAAGGTGAGATGGTGGTGGTGTTGGTGGTGGTGGGGTGGAGTGAAGGCTAAAGGAAGAAAAAGGGGAGGAGAGTGAGCGAGATGATGGTGGTGGCGCGGCGTTGCGGATGGGGTAAGGTGAAGGAAGGAAAACGCGGCGGAGTGACTGCCGTAGTGGGGATAGAGAGGATGAGATGGAGGGGGGAGGGGGATGGAGTGAACCGAGAAGCGAAGGGACTGAATAATAATGATTTTACGGCCATACTCTTTTCACTTTAACGTGGCATAAAATTGCCGCCTCAACATCTTGTGAAAATAGATTAACACCCGAATTTGGTGCTAGTCACAAAGAGGTGCGTTCCACGGTGCTAAGTGAAATCAGCTGCATATGGACGAAAATATGGTTCAGGTTACGGTAAAGAGTAATAGTTCATTCTGCGCACATGAAGATATAGCTGATGGAGATATAGCGGATGTGATGGTGAGGAAGGTTTTGGTGAGGGGTGGTAACTCATTTAGGATATCATCAGTTATTCACATTGCTGTATAATATTAGTACATAAGTGTGAGAAGTTTGTTGAGATGGTGGAGGTGGAGGAAGGGGAGGGAGTTGATGGGTGCTGGAGAAGGTGTGGCATAGTTCTTTTACCCTAATTTGACTCAGATTTTTGTCCTTCTGCAGCTATTTCCTATCACAGTTCAGCACTCAAGATGGAGATGGCAGTTTTACTCCATAACACCTATTCCTAATCGATTTACTTCATCTTACTGCCCTATTCTGTTATCGCCATACTCTGCATAAATAACGTACGAAAGGATACCAGCCAACCATATCCAAAATGAATCATTAAGGAAGTGGTGCCCGACGGGAATACGAGCCTTAGTGGGGTTTGGTAAAGTTGGTGGATGTAGCCTTAAGTAGGGTTAGGAAAGAGTTGTGGCAGGATGAAAGAAAGGTAGGTGGGATGGGGTTAGGTACGAGGATGAGACGGACCAGTGAACGGTGGGAGAGGGAGAAAGAAAAATAATTTCCCCAAGTCGGTAATATATATGAAGTCGACCCATACGCATGTGGGTGGAGGCTGTATGCTGACATTGGCCCTAAAACAAAGAAAATGTGTCGGACAAGGGCTAACGGACACATAAATGCAGGCACGTATCATAGGGCTAACGAAAACATAAATGCAGGCACGAATCTTAGGGCTAACGAAAATACAAATGCAGGCACGTATCATAGGGCTAACGAAAACATAAATGCAGGCACGAATCTTAGGGCTAACGAAAATACAAATGCAGGCACGTATCATAAGGGCTAACGAAAACATAAATGCAAGCACGTATCATAGTGCAACATGCAGTCGTACGTGTACTCCGTGCTTGGATGTACTGTACCCGTCTCTCTCTCTCTCTCTCTCTCTCTCTCTCTCTCTCTCTCTCTCTCTCTATATATATATATATATATATATATATATATATATATATATATATATATATATATATATATATAGACGGGTACAGTACACCCAAGCACGGAGTACACGTACGACCGCATATATATATATACAGAGAGAGAGAGAGAGAGAGAGAGAAAGCGTATGATAGAATTGATAGGGAGGCTTTGTGGACTGTTTTAAGATTGTATGGACTTGATGGTAGGTTACTAAAAGGGGTGAAAAGTTTTTATGTAAATAGTAGAGCTTGTGTAAGAGTGGGAAATGCTGTGAGTGATTGGTTTCCCGTGAGAGTGGGGCTGCAACAGGGATGTGTGGTGTCGCCTTGGTTATTTAATATTTACATGGATGGTGTTGTAAAGGAGGTGAATGCAAGAGTTTTAGGTGAAGGTCGAGTCTGGTGAATGTTGATGGTGGAGAGTGGAATCTGAAGCAGCTGCTGTTTGCAGATGATACTGCACTGGTGGCTGATTCAGAGGAGAGATTGAGACAGTTGGTAGAGGAGTTTGGAAGGGTGTGTGAAAGGAGGAAATTGAAAGTAAATGAGAATAAGAATAAAGTGATGAAGTGTACGAGGTTCGTAGATGGTAGGGGGATGAATATAGTTTTGAATGGTGAGTTGCTTGAGGAGGTAGAGTGTTTTAAATATCTAGGGTCACATGTTGCTGTGGATGGAAGAATAGATGCAGAAGTGAAGTTTAGAATAAAT
The DNA here is from genome assembly GCF_032717465.1 of Coenobita brevimanus. Classification (NCBI taxonomy): domain Eukaryota; kingdom Metazoa; phylum Arthropoda; class Malacostraca; order Decapoda; family Coenobitidae; genus Coenobita; species Coenobita brevimanus. Next base: position 31,645,310 of record NC_136957.1, on the reverse strand, counting down.
GAAGTAGGAAAGGTGCTGGGAGGAATGAAAAAAGTGTTTAGATGTCGTTCGCTTAGAATGGATGTAAAGAGAAGACTGTATGAGGATGTTGTGGTATCGACTGCGTTATATGGGGCTGAAACTTGGAATATGGGTGTACCAGAGAGGAAAAGTTTGAATGTAATGGAGATGAGGTGTCTGAGGAGTATGTGTGGAGTGACTCGTGTGGATCGAGTGCGAAATGATGAAGTGCGAAGGAGAACTGGAGTTGTCTGGGAGATGGCTGGTAGAGTTGAGCAGAGGGTGTTGCGATGGTTTGGGCATATGGAAAGAATGGATAATGAGCGATTGGTGAAAAAGATAACTAGATCTGATGTGAGAGGTGTAAGGCTGAGAGGAAGACCACGAATAGGATGGATGGACAGTGTGAAGAGAGCGCTGGAAGCGAGAGGGATGTCTGTTGAACAAGGAAGAGTGGCTGTGCTTGACAGAAATAAATGGAGAGAAATTGTGAATGAATAAATGATGACGCAGCCCTGAGGGGATATTCTCCTGCATTTGGTCTGATCAGCTGGTCAGGTCAGGTGTGGGTAAGGGGATGGGTCTGTTATGATGTGGCAGGGGTAAACCAGCTCTGCTGTCTGGCCCTGCTGCGGATGTCACTGATTGCATTGCGCAGTTGACCCTTGTGCGGTGTGGTGCGGTGAGGATCTGTCCCTTCTCCCCTTTGGGGCTAAGATGCGAATGAGTGTTTGAATGGATGAGTAAATGGGGAGTGTGTCGTCCTGTCTCGGCTACCTCCCTTTCCGTGATGCAAGCAGCCTAGGTATATATATATATATATATATATATATATATATATATATATATATATATATATATATATATATATATATATATATATATATATATATATATATATTCATCATGTATCACTTTAAGTGAGAATACTAAAAATCACTACTGTCCCGTAAAGTTCCAGGTTCAAAACAAAAGAGTTAGGTAAAATTACAAGTTAAAGTTTAATGCTCAAACTAACAACAAAACATTCAGGACTCATAAGGATAATGTAATGGCAAAAAACAGGTTAAATATATGGTTAACTGCAATAGCCTCTATTAACACGAAATTAGCATGAGTAAATTTATCTAAGTCAGCCCTGTTAAAATGAGATACCAGATAATACTCAGTGAATGCCAGATATATTATTACAGATACAAAATATTATTAATGATGGCTGACAATAAGAACCTTACATAAATTACAAAAACCTCACTAGGCCTACAAATTAACCTTATGCTACACAGTACAAGAACAAAATGTAATAACACTCATACTCAAATTACACAGCAGTTAGATGGATGGAGACTTCCTGAGCACTCACAATAATAACAACTGTACAGGGGAGGACAGAGATGTGAACAAAATGAGGAGTAGATCTAAGTGGCAATGATGCAGAGACTGAGCTCATTATATAGGGGCCGGCAGAGCTTGATACAACTTGTAAGAAGGACGCGCAAATGAAGCCATGGGGACAAAGAGTTGACAATCCTGCTCTGAACAACAGAAAGAACGACTTACTCTACTATAACGGTAGAAGGGGGGACTGAGGCAGAACACGCTCGTGATCAAACATGCAGCATACTGTGCGTTAAAATTACACAAAGGATGATGAAATCATAGGCTATGTAACACCTCCCCACAAAGAAAAAGAAATTTACAAAGGAAATTTCTTATTACTCTAAAACAATCTGTCTAAAGTCTAGATAAGGAATCTGCAATAACATTTTCTTTCCCCTTGACATGTTGTATGTCTAATGAATACTCCTGAAGAAGTAGACTCCATCTTGTCAATCTCTGATTTTTATCTTTAAACTTACTAAGGAATTTCAGTGGGCTATGATCGGTATAAATGACTATGGGGTCAAAACCAGAACACAAATAAAATGAAAAATGCTGTAAACCCAAAATCAAGGCCAAAAGCTCTTTCTCAATAGTTGAGAAGTTCTTTTGAGGTGGAGTGAACTTCTTACTGTAATAAGATACAGGGTGTTCAATACCCTGATCATCCTCTTGCAGCAAAAGAGCCCCAGCTCCTGTATCACTTGCATCAACAGACATCTTAAAAGGCTTAGCAAAATTTGGAGTAGCGAGCACTGGCTGACTTAATAAGATAGCTTTAAGTTTGTTGAAAGAGGATTCACAGTTATCGGTCCAGACAAATTTAACTCCCTTTTTCAGTAGGTCTGTAAGTGGTGATACAAGAATTGAAAAGTTAAGAACAAATCTCCTGTAATAACCTACCATTCCCAAAAATCTTTGTAGCTCTTTCCTACTTTTAGGTCTGGGAAGATCACTTATAACCTGAACCTTAGCTCCTGGTGGTGCAACGTGTCCATCACCAATCACGTACCCAAGGTACTGAACTTGAGCTTGACCAAACTCACACTTTGATAAATTAGCTACAAGATTAGCCTGAACCAAACGTTCAAGAAATTTACTGACATGGCATAGGTGATCTTTCCAGTTGTCACTGAAGATTAATACATCATCAATATAAACAACACACCCTGCCAAACCCTCTGTTACAACATTCATGAGCTTCTGAAATGTGGCTGGTGCATTCTTCATACCATATGGCATTACAGAACATGCAAAAGTCTTTCCTAGTGTTACAAAACATGAGATCTCCCTAGCACGTTCAGTCATAGGTACTTGCCAGTATCCCTTTAACAAATCAAACTTACTTATGTACAGTCGCCAAACTTTCCACCTGGGCCACCTAGCCGCGAGAGGTGGGTAACGGGTGCTGGCAACAGTGTATATGTTTGTTCGTGTGTACATGCTCGACGAAAGTTCGGATCATCAACTCTCTTCGTCCATAGTGAACCTCTGTCAGAGTCAGAGTTCATCCCATAGATGGCTGGGTACGGAGTTAGGTGGTGAGGAAAATGTCTCAGGAGTAAGGCGCCTCTCCCATCGGCTCAGCCAGTTGCATGAAACTGGTCGCATGGAAAATTATTGTGTGCCACAGGTCGCGCTGACCAAGGCCAAAGATATATGACTATATAAATTTTATAATAAAGTAATATAAATAATATTCTTATATAAATATAAACTTTTATTTATAATACAATAATATATATTATACTATACATATTTGGCCTTGGTCCGTGCAACCTGTGACATGCAACAATTCCATGCGACCGGTTTCCTGCAACTGGTCGAGCCGGTGGGAGAGCTGCTTAATGGGGGAGCTTGGCATAGTGAAGTCCAGGGCAGGTGCAGGACGTTGAGGGGAGGGGGTTACGTTATTCATATCGCCAGTGACAATAACTGCCGAACTAGTTTTTGAGATCCATTGGCAATCTACCAAATATTTACATTTTTAACAATACTAAACATGTTATTTTCTATGTTGTTTTTACATTGTTACAATAACATGTTAATGCACTAAATACTGGAATCACTCCAAGCCTTTCTCTCACACTCTCTTATTATATCAGTAACTCCATTTCATAGGGTTATCACTTGATACCATTATCAGTATAGGTTGAAGATGAATGCATTTACCTAACATCTACAACCAGTTACAAGTAAGATTGCCTGCCATATTCACATCATGAATGACACTGACCAATAAACATTAGGATGATGTTCAGACACTGTTAACGGTTGCTTATTTCCTCGTTGGTAGTACTTCAGGCAGATGTTTTCATGTGTTCTGTGGTGCACCACGAAGAGGTAGGAGATTAAAATACTGTCACCTCAGCAGGCAGAGAATTTATGCATACTTTTGTCGAATGTGGTTATTATATCAGCTATGATAATGATTTACCGTACCATTTTTCATATGACTATGATCATTACAGCACATCTTTATAGTCCATTCGTCTAACGTATGACTGAATTACACATTGCAAGGAAAACTGATTGTGAGCGGTGCCGCTTATGTGTGCGGTCACACATTTACATGCTCATCGATTATTCACCGAACAACATTATCTCACATTATAGCAAGATGAAGACACCATCTCTTCACCACAGTATGCAAAAGCTTCCAGTCATTTTAAGCTCAATTTTATTGATTCATGAATTGTTTGGACATTTATATCACCATTGCCTGTGATATTACTTATGTGATTGGTAAATGCAACATAACGAACATGAAATTATCATTACAGGCTGGAACACTTTTTTTTTTTTTTTTTTTTTTTTTTTTTTTTTAATAATAATCCCGCGACCCTCGCTTTAGCCCCCGGCACCGAGGTCCGGAGTGCGAGGATATGCGATGTTGGTTGCTGACTGGCTGCTACCAAGACCTAGGTCATAAGACAAGGGCTTGGTGTTTAATAGGAGAAACCCATCTCTCCTGACGGGGGTGGAACCACGTCACACGGATCGCCTGGCGGAAGCGTTAACTACCACGTCACCCACAGTACTGTTTCAAGTATGTAATATATATCAACTATTAAAACAATTGCCGTGTTTGCACTGCAAGCACAGAGATCCACGTAATGATTAAGTGATGAGATGCTTAGGTTTTCTATTGTTAACGAAAGGTTGACTCATGACTAGCTGACTCAAGGCAGTATTCTGCCTCAACGAACGAGTTTCAACCTCCGACATCTACAGCTCCTAACTCTCCTACTTAGTTTAAATTAATATCCTCCCAATGAGTAATCCTGTAACGATTAATGACCTAACTTGTCTAATCATGTCTCGGATCAAGAATGGTATTTCAATAGGTTTAATCGAGACCGGCCCAGGACTGGCTAAATGCAAAACGAACAGTCAGACACAGGTATCTACTTTTCAACCATAAGAGCCGGTCACACGACGGTTCGTCCCCCCCAGTATGAAGTAGACATTTTTTAGCCATGGGTTTATCATGTAATAATGAAAAAGAATACTTTTTTAAATATATAATATATGTAAAGATGCGTCCTTTTGAATTAGTTTACTTATTGTTTTCAATACTTGCATTATCCAACACTTTCAAGAAGCTCCTTTGAAATTCTATCGCCTAAAAATTGTCGACTGATTACTGGGATGAACTTTGACTGAGGTTCACTAAGGAAAACGAGAGGTGATGATCCGAACTTTCATCAAGCATGTACACACGAACAAACAGATAGCCTACACTGTTGCCAGCACCCCTTACCCACCTCTCGTGGCGGGGTGGCCCAGGTGGAAAGTTTGGCGACTGTACCTAGCCTTTCCGATCTTGTCTATGCAATCTTCCACACGATGGAGAGGGTAAGTGTCTGTTTTGGTTATCTGATTAACACGTCTGTAGTCGATGCAAAGCCGCTGTGACCCACCTTGCTTAGGGACTAGAGTGACAGGAGAACTCCACTCGCTCTGACAGGGCTCAATCATCTTGTGGTCCGACAAGTAGCCAAGCTCCTTCTGGATGAGAGGAACTTTCACTGGGTTCACACGGTAAGGAGGCAGTTTAATTGGCTTTGCGTCTCCAACATCGACATCATGCATCAACACAGTGGTTCTTCCTGGAGTGGCACGGAACACTTGCGGGTACTCCTGCAGTAATATCGAAAACTCCTGCCTTTCCTTGGGAGGTAGATGAGAAAGCTTAGTCTGGAGATCATTCATGATATCAGGATACTTCCCCAAACTATCACTCAGGCTCATACTGCATGGGAGAGCTTCACTTGCAGACTCGGGTGGAACAGCTACAGTGCAGACTGGATTATTTTCGTCCCGCCTGTGATATAACTTTAGCATGTTGATGTGACATAGTTGCTTGTTCTTTCTACGATCTGGTGTGGCGATGACATAGTTGACATCACTGAGTTTCTTCTCCACGAAATAAGGACCACTAAACTTGACTTGAAGAGGTTGCCCATGCACTGGTAGCAGAATCAAAACCTGATCTCCTGGCTGAAAGTGGCGTAACCTGGACTTCTTATCATACCAAGTCTTCATCTTCTCCTGAGCAGCTCCTAAATTCTCTCTCGCCAGCTGCAAAGCAGTGGACAGCCGTTCTTTGAACTTCATCACATACTCCAGCAGGTTGACGTCATCTTCCTCCGACAGCCAGCATTCCTTGAGTAGCTTAAGGGGTCCTCTTACTTCATGGCCAAACAGTAGTTCAAAAGGTGAGAAGCCCAGTGATTCATTTGGAGATTCTCTTGCGGCAAACACAACGAATGGAAGACCTTTATCCCAGTCTTTCTGATGTTCCAAACAGTATTTCTTGAGCATCGATTTGAGTGTTTGATAATATCTCTCCAACGCTCCTTGGGTCTGGGGATGGTAAGCTGAAGACGTGATCTGGGTGATGCCCAACTCTTTCAGAGACTGCTTGAAAACGTTTGACATGAAATTACTTCCCTGGTCTGACTGTACCTCCTTGGGCAGACCAAACTTTGTGAAGAACCCTAGCATTTCCTTAACCACGTTCTTTGCTGAGATATTTCTAAGTGGAATGGCTGCAGGATAACGAGTAGCCATATCAATCAGGGTCAACACATAAGAAAATCCTGAAGAAGTCTTAGGAAGAGGGACCACAATATCCACGAACACACGGGTGAATGGCGCCTCAAAAGGAGGAATGGGAACTAGAGGTGCAACCTTTTCGGTCTGATTACACTTCCCCACAACTTGACAGGTGTGACAAGACTTACAATACCAGGAAACATCCCTGAAGATACCTGGCCAGTAGAAGTGTTTCAAAATGCGTGCCACAGTCTTCCTCACCCCAAGGTGTCCTGCCAAACTGGAATCATGAGCCACTCTAATGATATCCTGCCTACAAACACGAGGGATGACAACTTGATGTACAACCTCCCATTCACAGTCGGCTGATGCTGTTGGGGGTCTCCACTTCCTCATAAGTACTCCTGACTTTATATAATAACAAGTAGAAGCACCAGCTGACTCTTTCTCACTGCAAGCAGAGTTAGCTAGACCTTTCAACTCAGGGTCAGCAACCTGCAACTCAACCAACTCTTGACGAGACAAATTATCAACACTACGGGGTACTGCCTCATCTGGTGAGTGGTCCAAATTAGCAAGAAAAGTGTCAGCTAGGATAACATCATCATCATCATTATCCTCTAAGTCACCAGTAACTTTAGACTTAGCCCTAGTGACAGCACATGCAGGGAACACATCAGGGACATCACAATCCTGGGACGCAGCCACTGGCTCACTAGACAACTGAGGAGCTGGACACACTTGACTTCCATCAATATCATTTCCAAGTAAGAAACTTACACCTGACATTGGGAGTGTCTCAACCAACCCAACCATAACGGAACCATTAGCAAAACCAGACTCTAAATTCACTCTGCACAGAGGGACAGAGAAGTAATTATTCCCTACACCCTGTAAGATTACAGTTTCATCAGAGGAATTAACATTAGAGCCTAGAACACTGGTCAGCATAAGGGATTGGCAAGCACCTGTATCACGATATATTTTAACTGATTTCCTGTCATTACTGTCCAGAGGACTGACAAAACCATCAGACAGGAAATTAGCACATGAACTCTTGAGAGTGTCACCCACGTTACTGCTCAAAAGAGGAGCTTCATTATGAGAATTTAAGTTACCCCTCAAAGCAGGTTCAGTTAACTCAGTTAAAGAATTCTGGGAACTCTCAAGGGTGGACACTAGACCAATTGACTGAATATTTAAAGACTCCTTTTTGTTCACATCACGCTGTCTCCTGAAACATTTCTCCGTAGTATGACCAAGCTTACTACAATAAGTACATTTACTTTTCTGAAATCTAGAGGTGAAGCTGGCAATTACTTCCTGAGAAACATCATCTTTATTCTCTTTCCTGTTACCTGTACTCTGAGTAGAGGCAACGTACTTACTCTAAGCTTTCCCTTTTTCTTTAGAATATCTCTTGTGAGTGAGAACATATTTATCAGCTAAAACTGCAGCATCAGACAAATTATCTATTCTTTTCTCATCAAGATATAGGCTTACATCTTTATAAATACACCTCTTGAAGTCCTCCAGCAAAATCATCTGCTTAAATTTACCAAAATCAGAATCCACATTCTTAGAATTTAACCACTGCTCTAACAGATCTTCTTTGATTTTTGGATACTCAACATGGGATTGCTTATCTTGCTTATAAGTTGTTCTAAATTTTACTCTATAAGCTTCAGGAACAAGCTCATAGGCCTTAAGAATCAAGCTCTTAACTACATCATAATTATCAGATTGATCCTGAGGCAAAGATGCATAAGTTACTTGAGCTTTACCGGTGAGAACAGTTTGAAGGAGTACTGGCCAATACTTTTTTGGCCAATTAAAACCTGTAGCTACCCTCTCAAACAACTGAAAATACTTTGTTAAATCAGATTCATTAAAAGGAGGGACAAGTTTAACATTTTTAGCCACATCAAAATCATCAGAGCTAGATGATCCAGTTCCACCTTGTTTCATGCGATACTCATGGTCTGCCTGAATCCTGGCAAGTTCAATTTGTGCAAGAGCCTGTACCTGTGCCTCTTGAATACGAGCATTTGCCTGAAATTCTGCCTCCTGAATACGAGCCTGACAGCCTCCTTAGCATGAGACTCCGCCTCCTTAGCCTGAGACTCAGCCTCCTTAGCACGTGCTTGAAATTCAGCCTCCTTAACACGAGCCTCCTGCAGGGCTAGCTGTAACTTAGCTAATTCAATCTGCGTTTGCTCATTTGGAGGAGTTACATTAAACAAGCTTTTATTAATCATGCCAACAATTTGATCTTTAGAATGATGAGAGTGAACTGCAATTCCCAATTGTTGAGCAACAAGCTTAAGTTCATTCTTTGTTCTGTTTTCTACATCACCACTGTTTGCACATTTGACAAAAAATCTTTGTCTTCATCAAGCGTAGTAATAGTAGACATCATGAATAAATCACAGTCACAAAATATCAAGCAATATCCTTATGATATTATCCTGAATATCCTGGCGAGGTCGCCAAATTTATGTTACGGAACAGTGAAAGATAATGTACACTTTAAGTGAGAATACTAAAAATCGCTACTGTCCCGTAAAGTTCCAGGTTCAAAACAAAAGAGTTAGGTAAAATTACAAGTTAAAGTTTAATGCTCAAACTAACAACAAAACATTCAGGACTCATAAGGATAATGTAATGGCAAAAAACAGGTTAAATACATGGTTAACTGCAATAGCCTCTATTAACACGAAATTAGCATGAGTAAATTTATCTAAGTCAGCCCTGTTAAAATGAGATACCAGATAATACTCAGTGAATGCCAGATATATTATTACAGATACAAAATATTATTAATGATGGCTGACAATAAGAACCTTACATAAATTACAAAAACCTCACTAGGCCTACAAATTAACCTTATGCTACACAGTACAAGAACAAAATGTAATAACACTCATACTCAAATTACACAGTAGTTAGATGGTTGGAGACTTCCTGAGCACTCACAATAATAACAACTGTACAGGGGGGGACAGAGATGTGAACAAAATGAGGAGTAGATCTAAGTGGCAATGATGCAGAGACTGAGCTCATTATATAGGGGCCGGCAGAGCTTGATACAACTTGTATGAAGGACGCGCAAATGAAGCCATGGGGACAAAGAGTTGACAATCCTGCTCTGAACAACAGAAAGAACGACTTACTCTACTATAACGGTAGAAGGGGGGACTGAGGCAGAACACGCTCGTGATCAAACATGCAGCATACTGTGCGTTAAAATTACACAAAGGATGATGAAATCATAGGCTATGTAACAATATATATATATATATATATATATATATATATATATATATATATTGTGGTAGGTGGGAGCCATCACCATCCACTCACTCAATGTAGTGCTGCTCTTGAGTGTCTGCCCTGTTCTCTACTCCATCCTTCTTTCCTTCCATCTTCTATCCTTCATTCTTTCCTCGTCCTTCTGCCTACGGATGACTTTACACTCCCTCGTCTGTCTTTCATTCCGTCATTCTTTCCTCTTTCTTCTGCCTATGGGTGACTCTACACTGAGTGAAAAGCCAAATGGTTTCCTGTACACCAGAAAACTATTTTCTATCCTGGGTGGTAACCATATAACCAAATTTTGGCGCCTGGTGGTTTAGTGGGTAATTATTGTGCTCCAATCGGATTGAGCCGGTGAAGATTTATATCCAAGGGATGGTTGGGATTTATTGCTCATGTAATGCCACTCAGGGATGAGTGAGGTTGGTCACTCTCATCTTAAATGTCAGGACCAACTGCCTAGCCCCTGGCTCCTACGCTCCTCATGGGGCAACGTAGGATTGGATGATGGATGGATGGATATCTATATATATATATATATCTATCTATATATATATATATATATATATATATATCATCATCATCAGCCGTTTGAGTATCCACTGCAGGACCAGCCTATCCCGACCGAAGTCGGGACGATACAGCCAATGTATCTCTACCAGCTTAGGCTGTCTGGTAGAGATTGTATGTAGCGTGAGAAGTGCTTGTAAGTGTAATTGTAGTGTTGGAGTGGCTTTGGATGTGTGTGTAGTCTGTGAACGAAGTGTAATCGGCCCGCGCAAGCCGACTGGGAGCAAGCATACTTTACAGTAAGCAACACTGGTTCAACCAAAGCACCCCTTGTGTCCGCCAATGCAGTACGTGGCCAGGTGAACACTCCCAAAGTTTATTACCCTGGCGGGGCGCGAACCCTGGTTCACCCGTGTACGAAATACACACTCTACCACTGTACCACAGAGGCTATATATATATATATATATATATATATATATATATATATATAGCCTCCGTGGTACAGTGGTAGAGTGTGTATTTCGTACACGGGTGAACCAGGGTTCGCGCCCCGCCAGGGTAATGAACTTTGGGAGTGTTCACCCGGCCACGTACTGCATTGGCGGACACAAGGGGTGCTTTGGTTGAACCAGTGTTGCTTACTATAAAGTATGCTTGCACCCAGTCGTCTTGCGCGGGCCGATTACACTTCGTTCACAGACTACACACACATCCAAAGCCACTCCAACACTACAATTACACTTACAAGCACTTCTCACCCTACATGCAATCTCTACTAGACAGTCTAAGCCACTTGGTAGAGATACATTGGCTGTATCGTCCCGACTTTCGTTGGGATAAGCCGGTCCTGCAGTGGATACTCAAACTGCTGCTATACACTTTGGGAAGTAGTGCAACATGCGGACGTAGGTATACACTGTTGGTGAATATAGCTAAGTCTAAATATAGGCTTAGGGATATAGTGCAACATGCGGACATAGTTGTATACCATGAGCGGATAATTTACTTTAAACTTCTTTCACCGTTTTATGAAACTTTATAATCATCTTTAATTTTCCTTGATAACGGTAAAGCTAACTTTGGCGTCTTTAGCTTCGGAAATTATTCCATATTAAAACTGGCTGTTTATACTGCACGCAATTTTCAAATATATAAATGTGATGAAAATAAGAAGAACTGTAGATTTATCACGGTCCTCAGTGTTGCATTAACCATGGAGCAGCCTTAACTTAAACGTTTCTTGGCTCCAGCTGACAGAGCTGAGTGAATAGGGTATAACGAATACGTAGATTCACCTACACTTTGCTCGCACTTTCCATACCTTTCCTCACAGTATCCATATCTTCCGTCACAGTATCCATATCTTCCCTCACAGTATTCTCACTTTCCCTCACAGTATC
>NC_136957.1:31586141-31628641 GCF_032717465.1 Coenobita brevimanus | reverse complement strand
ACAGAAAGTAGTTTTGCAGAAAACGTAGAGTACATGATTGAATATAGGGTAGATACTAGAAGCATTTATGCATATCATGCATGTACAAAGAAAAAATGTTGATAATATTGCTCCTATTCATGAAATTATTTATGACTGGCTATATATCATACCCTTCCCTTAAAAAAAAAAAAAAATACTGTATCTAATTATTAAGGGCCTCCTTTGTAGAAGAACAGTATATACGTAATATGTATTTAATTGTCCATTTCAAAACTACCGTACAGCCTCAATCTTATATGCACACCTTCTACCGTCTTTGGGGAACAGATCCAGCAGCAGTCCGGGCTGGGTACGGCGTTTCTTTTCCACATATACAAGAAGTATGCTTGAAGTATGAGGGCGGCACAGTGGCTACCGCGACTAGTTTGATTACATTTATGCTCACCTTGCACTGAGCACCTTCCCACCTCACAGCAGCAGCCGCCAAAAATCGACGTCATTGCCATCTAGTTCGGAGACAATTGCTGAAAACTGTCCTCACTCTGACCCGCAGGGCATAGAATTCCTCTAAACTCTAGCTTTCTTGACTGTACAACATGGTTGCTAGTCGACCCCTTGGTGATGAGTTATCCCCTTGGTTACGAGTTAACCCATTATTTAGGAGTCGGACCCTTCGTTACGTATCAGAGTCTTCGTTACGAATAGTCCCTCTGGTTGCGAATCGGGCCCTTAGTTACGAATCGTCCCTTTGTTTGGAGTCGGCCCTATGGTTAATAGTTGATTCCTTGGCTGCAAGCCAGTCTCTTGGTTACAAGTCGGTTCTTTGGTTACGAGTCGGCTTTCTGGTTACGAGTAGGCCACATGGTTATGACTCGGTCCCTTTGTTACCAATCTGCCCTTTAAATAGGTTCCAAAACTTAGACTTTTTTACAAATCGGCTCCTTGGTTACTAATCAGCCCCATGGGCACGAACTGCACCCTTGGTATCTTCAGACCCTTGGTTAAGAACTGGACCCTTGATTACGGATTAGTCTCTTGGTAAGGAATCGTCATCTTGGTTACGAGCCGTCTCATTGGTTACGAGTCGGCATCTTCGTCACGAGTCTTCGCCTTGATTAAGAATGGGCTTCTTGGTTATAAGGCAGAACTTTGTTTACGAATCGACTCCTCAATAACTAATCATCCCTTGGTTACGAATCCCACCATTGGATTAGAGTATCCCCTTGGTTACGGAGAGCCCTCATGATTACGAGACGTCCCATTGGTTGCGAATCTCTTCCTTGTTTTCCAAGTGTCCCTTCTTTACGAGCCGGCCCCTTGATTACGAGTCGACCCTTTTGTTGCGAATTGCCCCTTTGCTAAAGAGTCGCTTCATGGTTACGAGTCAGGCTCTTGGTTATGAGTCGGTTCTTTAGTTGAGTCGGCCCCTTTGGTACGAGTCGGCCCCTTGGTTACACGTCTGCCTCCTTGTACGAATCATCCTCTTGGATGAGAGTCGGCCACGTGGTCACGGACCAGCTAATTGATAACGAATAGGACCGTTGGTTACAAATCGGCTCTTTGATTATGAATCAGAACCTTGGTTACGAATAGACCCTTTGTTTACGGTTCGCAATCGCTCCCTTCAAAACGAATTGCCCCTTTGGTTACGAATCGACCCCTTGGTTTCGAATCGTACTTTTGATAACGAAAACGCCCATTGGTTTCAGATCTCCCCTTTGGTCACGAACCGCCCCTTGTGTACGAATCGTCTTTTCACTGTGAGTCAACCCATGGTTACTAATCGTCTCCTTAGTTACCTATCTGGTCCTTGGTCACGAATTGGCCAATTGTTACGAATCGGTCTCCTGAGTACGAAATTACCCACTGCCATGAATCGTCACTTTATTTTAGAATCGCCCTCATGGATACGAGTCAGCCTCTTCGGTACGAGTCGTCTCCATGGTTTCAGGTCGGCCCCTTTGGTTACGAGTCGGCCCTGTGGATACGAATCTATCCCTATGGTTCGAATCGGCATCTTGTTTAGCGATCGGCGTCTGGGCTACTATTCGGTACAAGTAAGGTGTCTTGGTTTCTATTCGTCCCATTTGATATGAATTGGTCTCTTGGTTACGAATCGACCCCACGGCTGCAAGTCCGCCCATTGATTACGAATCGGTCCTTTGGTTCAAAGCAGACCTGCTAGTTACCAACGTGCCAACTTGTTGCGAATAGGCGCCTTGGTTACGAAATGACCGTTTGGTTACGAACAGACTCTGGTGACGAATCAGACCATTGGTTACGATCGCTCCCTTGGTTATTCATCGCCCCATTGGTTGCGAATTGCCCATTTGGTTGCCGATCGCCTCCTTCATTAGGAATAGGCACGTTGGTTACAAACCAGTGTATTGATTACGAATAGGCCTTTGGTTACGAATCAGTTCGCTCATTACGAATCGGGTATTGGTTACAAATCGGCCCCATGGTTCCGAATCTCCCTCTTGCTTAAGAATCGGTCCCTTGGTTATGAAGCCGCGCCTTGGTAATGAATCTGGCAATTGATTACAAATCGAATTCTTGATTACGAATTGTTCCGTTGATTACGAATCGGCTTTTGGTTACAGATCGGCCCCATAGTTCCGAATCTCCCTCTTGCTTAAGAATCGGTCCCTTGGTTATGAAGCCGCGCCTTGGTAATGAATCTGGCAATTGATTACAAATCGAATTCTTGATTACGAATTGTTCCGTTGATTACGAATCGGCTTCTCAGATGCCAATCGGCCACTTGGTTAAAATTCGTCCCCATGATAACGAATTTGCCTCTTGGTTAGGAACCGTCCCCTTGGTTATGAATCGAACCCTTGGTTTCGAACCCGGTCTTTGGTTCCGAATCAGCCCTTTAGTTCCAAAGTTCATGGGCCCGTTGGTTACGGATGTGCCATCAGGTTACGAATCGGTCCCTTGATTACAAATGACCCTTTGATTCCGAATCGGTCCCATGGTTACGAATTGAGTCTTGTTGACAAACATGCACCCTTGGCTACGATCGGCCCCTTGGTTATGATCGGCCCCTTGGTTACGAATCGCCCCTTCGGACCTTTGGTTAAGAACAGCATATTTGGTTCCTTATCGCTTCCTTAATTACGAATCTTACTCTTCGTTACGAATAAGCATGTTGGTTACGAATCGGCCACTTGATCACGAATCGACTGTTTGGTTACGAATTGGCCCCTTTGTGATGAATCACCCTCTTGAGTAAGAGTAGGCCTCTTGAGTACGAAGTGGCTCCTTTAGTACGAAGCAGCTCCTTGGCTACGAATAGACCCCTTGGTTAAGAATCGGACCCTTTCTTATGAGTCGACTGGTCAATTTTGAGTCGGCGCCTTGGTTACGAGTCGGTTCCTTTGGTAGAAGTGGGCTAATTTTAATGACGTTGATTACGAGTTGGCCCTTTGGTTAGTAATCTGCGTCTTGGTCACGATTCGGGATCTGGGTTACGAATCGGCCCCTTGGTTACGAGTTGGTCCTTAGGCTATGAATCGTCCTCTTGGTTGCGACTCGGTCCCATGTTTTCCTATCGGCCCCTTGTTTACGTGTCGACCTTCATGTTCTGAATCGACTTCTTATTTATCAGTTGCCACCTGGTTAAGAATCAGCCCCTTGGTTACAAATAGGCTCCTTGGTTACGAGCTGATGCGAGTTGTCTCCTTGGTTACGAATCGCCCCCTTGGTTACGAACTGTCTCTTCGTTTAGGAAACGTCCCCTCTGTTACGAGTCGCTCCCACGGTTTCGAGAAGGCCCCCTGGTTAGGAGTCAGCCCCGTGGATACGAATCCGATCCTATGGTACGAATCAGCTCTTTGTTTACTGATTGGCTTCTAGGTTTGGAATAGCTACGGGGTAGGTCCTTTGGTTTGTAAACGGCCTCTTGGTTACAAATCAACCCCTTGGTTACGTATCCATCCATTGGTTACGAATCAACCCTCATGGTTACGTATCCATCAATTGGTTACTAAGCAACCCTCTCGTTTCAAGTTAGTCGGTTAGTTGCGATTATGCCCCCCCCCCACACACACAGGGGAACAATTCACCCTTCATGCACACACTCGTGTACCCACAAACGAACGTGCATACGCAAGCATACGTTTGGGAACATGCATACATCCATTTACACTTTGTAAAAAAAAAAAAATCGCCATCCCTCATCCTATAACACACACACACACACACACACACACACACACACACACACCAGTCGTGGGTCTTTCGCTTCCCGAGCGCAAATGTAAGAACTGGCTGATTCGTAATGATCCAAACAAATGCAATGAAACTTCTATGCTTGGGTTTTCCTGGAAATACAGGTATCTCCAAAATTTAGGAAGTGTTTAGCCACGCTCTTTAAAGCACGTGGTATTTTGGAAGCTATAAAAAGATGCAGATTTCCACTCCTTCCAAAACGACAAATTGTACAGAAGAATAGTACAAACAACCACTCCTATTAAACAGGAAAAAGTCTCCACTAATATGAAAGATGGCAAGTGCTGTGGCTTAGAAAGGGTAGTGTGACGTCACCACTAAATATCCAGTCACTACTCAAGACAATGTAGGTCGGGTATAGAGCCGCCGATTATGCTTTTTCATTTTTGCCACGCCCGTAGAGAAGGTTTGGAGTCAGCGCATCAGCTGTTTGTCCCTTTATGTTTGATTGATACTGCTACTGTACTGTCAGCAGAGCAATTGGCAGGATGCAGTTGGGGAAGTCGGCGGGTGTGTCTGGGTTGACTGTTGAAGTGCTGAAGGCCTCAGGAGATATCGGGGTGGGGTTAGTCATTGATTTGATAAATACGATAATACATGAGTATGTTGTCCCAGATGACTGGCTGAAGAGTGTGACTGTAAATGTGTACCAAGGGAAGGGATATGCTCTGGAAAGAGGAAATCACAGAGGCATAAAACTTTTGGACCAGATAATTAAGGTAAGGGAGAGAGTTCTAGAAGGTATGATTAGGAAAAGAGTGAATATTGATGAGATACAGTTTGGATTTATGCCAGGCAAGGGGACCGCTGATGTCATATTCATTGCCCGACTGCTTAAGGAAAAATATATAGGAAAGGAAAGGGAGCTTTACTTTTTTTTTTTTTTTTGAGGGGAGGAAGAAGACCTTTGATAGAGTCCCTAGGGATGTGAATCCCTCTCTCTCCTTCCCATACTTTACCTCCTTCGCTGTTTCTACATCACCTTCTCTCTCTCTCTCTCCCTCTGCACACACACACACACACACACACACACACACATCTGATGGCATACCCAACTCCCAGAGGAAACGATCAGTGCCAATTCATCACATTCAGGCAGCGTCTGAATCGTGATGACTAAGCAACAAATATCCGCTCACTTACACTGCTTGCATGCGTGAGGTGAGCTCTCACCCATCAAGTGTAGTTCAAGGCGGGCTGTGCTGGAAGACCCGCAAGGGTTCGAAACTCAGCGGGTATACTGTATATAAAATCCCTCATGGAATCCTTTTCTGTTCACATCACCCTAACCACTTACTCTCCCTGTTTCTCTCCCCGATTCTCTTTTCCTCTCCCTATCTCACCTTTCCATTCTCATCCTCTTCTTCCTTCCCTTCCCTCCCTCATTTGTCCATAATTATGTCCTCCTCCCTACCATCCATCCCTACCTCCTCATCCCTCCTCCCCCCTTCTCTCCCTCTCTCTCTTTCTCTCTCTCTCTCTCTCTCTCTCTCTCTCTCTCTCTCTCCTTCCTCGCCAGCAGAACTGCCCTCCACTGCCTCCAAGTAAGGGGGAAAGACAGATGGCCAAAGACTCCACAAGATTATATGTTATGGTCCGGTGAAGGATGAGTGTAAATGCAGCCTCGTCTCTGGCAAGATGAGTACGCTGGTAGGGGGTGGGTAGGGTGGTATGTAGGTAGAGTCCATTCCATTTTTGAACAGAAAGATCACTCATTGCAACACTGGCACCTGTTTACTGCCCTAAGCGCCGACTCTGGCCTGCGACCGATCGAGTAACTTCTTTCTTGTCTGACCCTGAGTCCTTCCATCGAATATGATTCAGACTGTATCGAAACTGAACTGATCTTACGCCGTAACCTAGACATGTGATTTATTGATCTCAAAGTCGAATCTCCTCATCCTTGCTGACCCTCATCTTTCCAGTAAGTTTAGTGCTAATCAGATAACAGCTGTTTGAATTAAAGTGTCTAACACTTGAACTTGCCATGTGACCGAAACCTTTGACTGATTATTAATGTTTTCATCCGTGTTCTACCTTAAATCTTTCCACAAAGTGTGGTCTAAACTGGATGAAAAATACTTTAGTTCACCTTCCCAGTAGCCTTACCCTTTGACCTGTTGTTCTCAAAAGCAGAAGACATTCCTTTGGTAGATCTTTCATCCTCCCAATATATTTGTTTTAAATTTAATCAAAACTGTAATGATATTCGTTCACAAGCAGACATTAACCTCGAACATTAACCTTCACTGTTGACTAGGTGTTCTTAAAAGCGAATCCCCTAGTCCAAGCCTTGGCCTCAACCCTTCCAGGAAGTTTGATCTAAATCGGATGAAAACTGTTTAAACTGACCTTACCATGTGCCTTTTACCTTTGACATTTGATTGTTCTCAAAATCTAAGGTCTTCATTCTTGCATTACCCTGATGTTTTCTCTAAAGTCTAGTCTAAACAGGATAAAAACTGTGTAATCTCTCTTTGCAATATGGCCTTACCTACTACCTGTTATTCCATAAAAAAAGAAAATCCAGTGTCGTGTCTGTATCAAATGGAACCGTTTATTCAGTTCACGCAAAGATATACGAGTCAAATCTGATAATCTTGTGGCTTTGGCCTTTGAATGATTGTTCTCAAAAGTGAATCCATTCGTTTTCGCCTTACCCTGAATCCTTACACCAAGTTTTAAGTAAGGTTTGAATTAAAGAAAAAAATAGTTAAAATTTTCACACACACACACACACACACACACACACACACACACACACACACACACACACACACGATCATGATATATAAATGCATATCAGGGAAGGAGAAAATAGACATAAATGATTACATAACCTATGGGGATACATCAGCAAGAGGACACTGCAAAAGACTGCATAAAAAGAGAGGCGATAAAGACGCAAGGAAATTTAGCTTCCCAAATAGAGCAATTGATCAGCGGAATGCACTACCGAATGAAATAGTGTGTGCCAAAACAATTCATAAATTTAAGGATATATACGATAAACATGGTTTAAGACACGGGACAGTACGAGCTTGACTTATTCCTGTAAAGATACAATTAGGTACACACACACACACACACACACACACACCAAACAAAACATTACATCCAAGGGACTCCGTGCACGCGAATGCGATTACCCTTGGCCATGCCTACTTATTCCACCTCGATCTTGGTTGGTTTCAGGAAACTGAACGTGACAGTCAATCGTCACGCTCGAAGGACTTACTCTTCGGGCAAAGCTTATAAAGACAACACATCTCTCCCTCTCCCAGCCCTTACCTCAGTTCTCTGTCAAACAAAAATACCAGTTTCATCCGGTATTTATGCCTGCGTCGTAAGCCGTCATTCCAGCGAAAGCAACGCTAACTGTCTTCTCTAGTTGGAGATATAATTGAAATAAATGTTCATTCCACACAAGATATCAGTCTTTCATCACCTGTCTTCATAACGCAAAATTGTGTTGCCTCTTGCCATTCTCCACCTCAGTTCTAGTTAGGTCCACCCATTACTTTGTCCCTCTAGACACATTTCTTTATCTACCCCCCGTACACACACTTCCACTCCTTGACGACTGTATGAAATTTATCATCATTACATTGAAACTTTTAGTCCTACAACACCCTTTTCACCTATTTTCCGCCCCACCACCCACCAGTATTCCAACCCATCGCACTCAATCCTTTGTTCATCATACCAGATACTTTATCTCTTCCCCTGTGACAGTTTCATGGTGCGACGCAGGCCATGCAGCCGAGAAAGTATTTGTATTATTAACGGCCATTCAAGTTGTAGGGAGTTGTGGGTGTGTAATATGGCTTTATCTCATTGTGTAAATTATCACTCTCTGCAATAATGTCATCTCAAATCAACCTTAATATTCTTAAAATACTTGTTTGCTTACACAGCAAGTGAAGTGCTACACAAAAGCTACCATACCGACCCAAGATGCTAGATTAGGTTACGTTATGTATCTGCCTATCTACAGCCAGACACCATACTTCCGTGAGGGGTGGCCGTTTGACTTTACAGTCAGCGCATCTCGACGTGATCGCTCTAAAAGCAACGTGTACAGCACGACTTCTACTGATAACAATAACCAAACTACATTACAGAATGCGATGAAATTTTTTTTCAATACTTATTAATTAACCTTTTATTTAATTATGGGATATCCTTTACGTTTTCGTACTTCTAATGGGCGACTGGGGAGAGAGTCCATGAGTTTCTTCAAAGTTTCCCTGGATATGCCGCTCCATGCACGACGAAGTGCAGACTCTAATTTGACCAGTGAGGATTTGTCCTCGATCCTCAACTTGCCTTCAACGATGGCCCACAGGTTTTCTATGGGTGATATGTCTGGACTGTTTGGTGGCCAGCCAGGTATATCCTCCACTTCGTTTGCAGAAAGCCATTCCTTGACAGCCTGTGCGGTGTGGCAAGGGGCACCGTCCTGCTGCAGCACCTCAGCACTGGTCGCTGCAAAACAGTCGGCCAGACGATTGTTTAAAAGGCTCAGGTAGACATCCTTGGTGACTGACTGGCCTTTGGGGAAGACATGCAGATTAGCCACGCCCCCGTACGAGAATGCACCCCACACCATGAAGGAAGGAGGATGGTTGGTGCACTTTCCGGTGTACTTCGGGTCGCAAGGATCTGACCCTTTCCAGCGCCACACCCTCATGCATTTTGTGTCACTGACTCTAAATGAGGATTCATCGGTCCACAAGATTCGTCTCCATTCATCTACGGTCCAGGAGCTGTACTTGTGTGCACCTCGGATATAAAAGGCTTGCTTCGAGCACGCATCTTCCGATATCCCAGTTTTGTTTGGATATTTTTCAGAATGGTTCGTACATTGACATCGTGGAGAAGCATGGGATTGTTCCTTTATCTGTCTTGCTGTAAGAGTGGGATTTTCCTCCAACTGGCACCTCATGTGAACCAAAGTCCTACCACTAATCTTGGGACGCCATCCCCCACCATGTTTGTGGCGGGGCATCTCACTTTCTCCAGAGGCCTTACACTTAGGTACGAGGCGGCGTACTATAACTTTGTTTTCACCAGTTTGCTGACTTATTTCCTTGGTACTTGGCCTTAATTTGTTGCACTCAATCACTCCAACTATATTATTCTCGCTTGTGTAAACCTTTGATATCATGGGAAATATGCACGTGCAAATTTGTTGGTGTTGCGCAAAGCCCCTGAGGGGGTAAGGAGAAGGGGTTAGGGTGAGAAGGCAAACATTAAACCAGCCAAGTGTAACGAAAACTGATCATTATTATCAAACAAAGCAACGGTCGAGAACTCGAGAGAGTTGCCATGCAGTCATTTTTTCCCGCGTGGCTTTTCCATGGTGCATGCATTGGCAAAATAATAATCACGCAAGTTAGCCACGCGCTACTCACCGCGATCACGTCGAGATGTGCTGATTAGGTTACGTTATGTATCTGCCTATCTACAGCCAGACACCATACTTCCGTGAAGGGTAGCCGTTTGACTTTAAGCTAGTTAGTTTTATGGGGAGTGGCACTAATCCTCCGCCAACCTATTTGTTGACACGCAGAGAACACGTATGAGATCGTTATATGGTTACGATATAGCACTGTAAATGGTTTCTTAGCTTACAGGAAACCATTTGGCCTGTTACTCAGTGTAAAGCCACATGAAAAGGAAAGAGGAGTAATAAAATGTGACGGGAAAGATGGTACAAACAGGAGGCGAGAGGGCAGATACACAAAACGAATACACAAGTTGAAGAAAGAAGTAGGCGGCACTGTGTCGAGTGGGTGGATGATCGCCACCACCTACCATAGGTTTGGTTAGTGGTTTAAACACTACGCTCTATCTGTCTGTCAAGTCACAGACCAAAAATTATTGGAAAATTATATATATATATATATATATATATATATATATATATATATATATATATATATATATATATATATATATATATATCATCATCATCATCATCAGCCGTTGAGGTCCAATGCAGGACTGGCCTATCCCTACCAAAGCAGGGACAAAACAGCCAATGTATTTACCAAGTGACTTAGGCTGTCTGGTAGAGACTGTATGCGGAGTGAGAAGTGCTTGTGAGTGTGGTTGTAGTGTTGGTGTGGCTTTGGATGTGTGTGTAGTCTGTGAACCAAGTGTAATCAGCCCGCCTTAAACCGACTGGGAGCAAGCATACCAGAATGCGACACTGGATCAACCACAGCACCCTTTGTGGCCACCAAAGAAGCAAGTGGCTTGGTGAACGCTTCCCAAAGTTTTACAACTCTGGCGGGAGGTGAATCCGCGCTCACCAGCGTGCGAAACGCATACTCTACCACTGTACCACAGAGGCTACACATACACACACACACACACACACACACACATATATATATATATATATATATATATATATATATATATATATATAGATAGATAGATAGATAGATAGATAGATACATCTATAGAGAGAGAGAGAGAGAGAGAGAGAGCCTCTGTGGTACAGTGGTAGAGTGTGCGTTTCATACACGGGTGAACCAGGGTTCGCGCCCCGCCGGGGTAATAAACTTTGGGAGTGTTTACCCGGCCACGTACTGCATTGGCGGACACAAGGGGTGCTGTGGTTGAACCAGTGTCGCTTACTATAAAGTATGCTTGCACCCAGTCGGCTTGCGTGGGCCAATTACAGTTGGTTCACAGACTACACACACATCCAAAGCCACTATTACACTTACAAGCACTTCTCACTCTACATACAATCTCTACCAGACAGCCTAAGCCACTTGGTAGAGATACATTGGCTGTATCGGGACGTCCCGACTTCGGGCGGGATAGGCTGGTCCTGCAGTGGATACTCAAACGGTTGATGATGATCATTCATTCATTGCCAGACGCCAGGTATCCCAGACGGGTTGGCCAATGGCTTTTTTGTTAATTGTTTTTACAGGGAGGGGCACTAATCCTCCACCAACCCACTTGACACGTAGGGATGCCAACAGCATCTGGTGCTCCCAGGCGGTCACCCATCCAAGTACTAACCAGTCCCAACGTTGCTTAACTTCGCTGATCGGACGGGAAGCGGTGTACTCAACGTGGTATGGCCGAATATATTCCCATTACAGTGGGCATAAATTATTCTGAGGCACCCTTCTGTCTATTTACTCGTATCTATCTACATGCATATAAATATATCAGGCAATAAGTCAAACATTTAGTTTGTGTATCTATTGCAGTTAAACCTCCAAATCTGGTCAGGTCTGGTATAAACAAGTCAGAATCTGACGTCACATTTTGTGTAATATATAACTATACTCTTTTTATTTTAACTTGGACTCCATTTCCGTCCTTCTACAGTTTATTTCATGTAGCTCAGTGGAAGAAAGGACAGTAGTAAGGATATATATCCTTTTCTTATATATATATATATATATATATATATATATATATATATATATATATATATATATATATATATATATATATATATATATATATATATATATATATATATATAATCATTGATGATGATGATTATATAATTATATATATATATATATATATATATATATATATATATATATATATATATATATATATATACCAGACCTGACCAGATTTGGAGGTTTAACTGCAATAGATACACAAACTAAATGTTTGACTTATTGCCTGATATATTTATATGCATGTAGATAGATACGAGTAAATAGACAGAAGGGTGCCTCAGAATAATTTATGCACACTGTAATGGGAATATATTCATACCTTCATACACTCTGACTCATTCATAAACTTCCTTTTGAGAAATGTAAAAGACGTGGACGTACATGGAAAATAAGGCTGTGAAAACTGATTTTGAAGTGTTTTCGGAATTTTACAACGTGATCAAAGGTGGCAGTGGAGACGTGACGTTTGGACAACCCCTCGTACATGACAACATTTCACGCTTCCTTAAGTCTGAGGCAAACTGCTGGATCAATTATCGTTGTTACCGTGTTAGAGGTACATCTTCCATGTGGAAAAAATATATATTCAAGAACGACTTAAAAACTGTTTAAGACGTAAATAGCTCATTATAGTATGCATCCATTGTTTTTTTCTCTAAGACATCCTCATATATATATATATATATATATTTATATAATTCACCACTGACACTTGCTTTATGACTTGACAAAGAGCTAGAGGGCATTTAAAACCACTAAACTATCCTATGATTGGTGGTGGAGACCATAATTCACTCACTTGATATAATGCTGCCTACTTCATCCTTCACCTTTTTCACTCCTTTTGTGTCTCTGCCCTGTTGCCTCTTGTTTCTCCCATTATTCCTGTTACATTTTATTATTCATCTTTCCTTTTCAGGTGGGTTTAGACTGAGTGATAAGCCAATTAGTTTCCTGTAAGCCAGGAAACCATTTACAATGCTGAGTGGTAACCATGTACTGGAAAGAAAAGAATAACAATCAAAAGGAACGCTGCCTGCTGGCTGATAACCTGTGGATGTTTCCTGCTGTTTGTCACGGGGTTTTTAAGATAAATGCAATATTAAAGAATAATTATTAATAATGCTGATAGCAGGACAATGAATTGTCTTGCTAAAAATCAAGCAATGATTATTCTGGCTTGCTTCGCCGATTCTCTAAGAACGAGAATTTATAAACTTTCTCAACAGTACACAGCAGAGACTAATTCCTCACAATTGCTGTTAATTAGTACTGTTAGCCTCTGAAGAAAGTGACTTCACCCCTGACAATCAATAACTGATGCTATTAATGATATCAGGCTCTTGCTGATGCATTAACTCCTAGATGGCACAATGGATTTTAAGCTTAATACAACAAAACTGGCCTAAGTACCAGTTATGAATAGCAAAGCGTTTATGCAAGCTAGGAGCTATAAGTGAAATAAGCTCAATGGAGAAATGAAACACGAGTTTATATTACATTATGCTCGAGAAAAAGAACTGTTAAATTTATTGATTACAAAAGAATAAATTTATGTTACATTTCAAAGTGAATTCAAATAAGGAGATTGCACTCACTCGCTCACTCAAAAGCTAAACTCTTAAGCCTAGGAAAAAACGAAAAGAAATACTGGTCAAAGAGTGGACTAAGCGGATGATTGGGCGTCGTTACTGGAAGGACACTGCACTCGCTGTCTCTCTGGAATTCAACGGCGGCGGCGGGAACTGAGTGTCGTTACTAAGGAAGGACACTGCCACACACAACCTGCTTCCGCGGCGTACAAATCTTGACTGCCTAAATCTTGGGAAGGAGGGGAGCATTGTGGCCGCATCACCAACGGCTAGAATGAGCAAAACACGCCCACAACAAATCGCTCAGTGGAAGCGCCAATGTCTTGCACAAAGACGATCATTTATGACATTGAAAAATTGTTTTGAAAACACTCCCGACCGGGTGAGCAGTTAACTGAATGATAAACACTGGGATTCTACTGGAGTTCGCGGTTTCCCACTAAATTTAATGTCATGAGCCGACTCGTGACATTGTTGACCTTACCTACTGGCCGGATGAACGTTTCACCAGCTAATGATATTCCTTCATAATGTGGTTACCTACTGACTGGTGTTACTTGCTGATCTGGTTAAATGATGTTACTGGCAAGTACAGGAATGCTGCTTCAGTGTCACTTGTTTAGTAATTAATTACTGATGTGGTTATTTTTTTTATCCCGCCCCATCCCGACGTTTTTGGACCTTTTTTTTTTTTGGCTCAAACATTCGCTTTTGGTGAGAAACATCGAAAATTCATAGAGAAATCGCTCACCTGAGGTTTAAAATACCCGATTAAGGTACAAGTCCTTCCTTACCTGACTGGGTTTTCTAACAGGCTGGCACCAAAGAAAACGAGTTCTATGGGAGGGTAACTATTTTATCCACTCATAAACAGTATTTATTTATTTACTTGGTACGAATTTATATGTAGTACAAGAGTATATTGGTTTTCAAACAGTAATATAGGCATTATAAGCATTGTTTCACTCACTAACTCATCACCATTCATGACCTTTTTTTTCCCACATTACCTGATCATCATTTCTTCCTCTAATGCTATGTAAACATTGTCATCGATTGGGGAATCACTCTGGCCCTGAATGTCTTTATTGGCCAGGTCACTGGTAACAGGTGAATTTCCGAGACAATGGCGTGCAGGGGGAGGGGAGAGGTTATGCGGTGTAAGGCATTGTTCCTGCTTGTCATCTCGTAGAGGAATAGAGGAAGGTGTCCCGTGTATAAGTGCCAAAAATCACTCGCGAAATTACTCGCGAAAATTGAAAATTGTGCAAATTAGGGACCTTGCAATGTTGCCGCGTTAATTCACATCGCCGGGACGGCGCGTGTTAGTGTAGTTAACTGCTGTTAAGTGTTACTTGCTGATAAGATTAAATTATGTTACCTGCAAATACAATAATGCTATTTCAGTATTAACTGTTGAATAATTATCTGCTGATGTTGTTACCTGTTATTTATGGTCAGTAGTTAGGCTCCCAGAACCCTGAAATTTTAGCGAACACCCAGTGCACGTGATGATATTACAGATATGGATTTTTTTTTTTTTTTTAATATGCCCAATTCCTTGCAGATCTTAGCACTCCCTTTCTGAGGGTCAGCACTCTATCTGCATGCCACACATATTCATAAATGATCGTTTTGTCGCCAGTACCCACCGTCCATACTGAACAGATGGTAAGACTGTTTCATTCATGACTGGGGTGGGTGCATGGGGAGGCAGGGAGGGAGGGGGGGTTATGACAACAGTGGGTTTTGCGGAAGGTCAGTAAAGTCTGTCTTACCGGAAAACAAACAGACTCTTTCCTGCCCCAGCCTGAGATCGAACGTGTGCCCTTTCAAACATTAGATCACTTCTCTAACCATCTGACCTCCATGTCCATTTGGGGATTAGAATCAGTGCACCTACCTCACATAATTAGTATTTCAAGCGGCATCTTAAACCACCATCCCATCAACTGTTTCTATGAGCTACATCACTCATCACTTAAACCATTCCATCTCCTGTATTCTCATGTCATATAAGACCTCTTTCTATGTAGCTGAAATATGTAATGTAACTTGTATGTTTTAATTTTTGTCTTGTAAATACTGTAGTGCTATTAATCCATATCTAATCTTTTGGTGGAGAAAAGTGATGATGATGATGATGATGATATTCGGCAAGTATTCTTAGTACTGGGTGTGTGGATAGTTTATTTGTATAGTTTAACATGCAATATTTGTTGGGAACAAAATTCCACTACTATTTCACCTTTTCTAAGCTTGAATTTTCTGTTTCTACTAAAATTCCTACGCAGAAAGGGATTCTTCTCTGCTCGCAGATAATTGTCTTTGATGTAAAGCATCAAGGCAGAATATGAGGGGCATTGCCAAAGTCTGAAGTAGTCATAGTGGGGCACTGGGCAATCTTGTGTCCCTGACTGCACGGTGATGTGTATTCTCAAGTACAGGACGGTCCATTTTGAAATGCTGTACTGTTTGTCCTGCTTCACCAGCCATATATTTTTTTCCTTCTTGTCCCTAATTAACAAATAACTTTGTGGACTTTTGTTAATATTCACTTTTTCAGGTAATTATATTCAGCTAAGGACAGCCCCCAAGTAGATATAAAAGCTTCCACACGCACTGCAGCCTTAGCACCGTCATACATACTCTTCACAGCACTCAACTTCCCATCTACTCCATATATTCTTAATACTTTCCACAATCCTAGTCTATCCACCCTGTCATATGCTTTTTCCAAATCCATGAAGGCTGCATACAGCTTCTTTCCTTTCTCTAGAAACTTTTCCACTAGCGATCTAAGAATGAATATCTGATCTACACAACCTCTTCCCTTCCTAAAACCTCCCTGTTCTTCTCCAACTAATTCCTATGCTATTTCCCTAACTCTGTCATTAAGCATCCTACCATATACTTTTCCTATTACACTAAAAAGACAAATGCCCCTATACTGTAATTGCCACATATAGTTATCTGAAAAAGCACATATGAAAAAAGGCCCACAAAGTGAGTTGGTTAACCCGTCGTGTCCCAGGGACGTAAATTCACGTCCTCACATGATGTGCACTCATATCCCGGAGACGTGAATTAATGCGGCAACATTGCAAGGTCCCTAATTTGCACAATTTTCAATTTTCGCGAGTGATTTCGCGAATGATTTTTGGCACCTTCCTCTATTCCTCTACAAGATGACAAGCAGGGACAATGCCTTACACCGCATAACCTCTTCCCCCCCCCTGCACACAATTGTCTCGACAATTCACCTGTTACCAGTAACCTGGCCAATAAAGACATTCAGGGCCAGAGTGATTCCCCAATCGATGACAATGTGGAGGACAAAGTTTACATAGCATTAGAGGAAGAAACAATCAGAAATGATGATCAGGTTATGTGGGAAAAAAAGGTCATGAATGGTGATGAGTTAGTGAGTGAAACAATGCTTATAATGCCTATATTACTGTTTGAAAACCAATATACTCTTGTACTACTTATAAATTCGTACCAAGTAAATAAATAAATACTGTTTATGAGTGGATAAAATAGTTACCCTCCCATAGAACTCGTTTTCTTTGGTGCCAGCCTGTTAGAAAACCCAGTCAGGTAAGGAGGTACTCGTACCTAGATCGAGTATTTTAAAACTCAGGTGAGTGATTTCTCTATGAATTTTCGATGTTTCTCACCAAAAGCGGATGTTTGAGCCAAAAAAAAAAAAGGTCTAAAAATGTCGGGACTGGGGCATACCACTGCCCAGAAAACGTCGGGATGGGGCGGGTTAATTAGGGACAAGAAAGAATAACAATATATGGCCGGTGAAGCAGGACAATCAGTATAGGATTTCAGAATGAACCGTTCTATACTTCAGAACACATCACTTTGTAGTCACACAAGTTCACACAGTACCCCACCTCGACTACTTCAAACTTAGGGAATGCCCATCATTTTCTTCCTTGATGCATTGTATCAAAGAGAATTATCTACGAGCAGAGAAGAATCCCTATTTCTGCGCAGGAATATTAACTAGCACAGATAATTCAGGAGCAGAAAAGGTAAAATATTAGTGGACCTTTGTTCCTAAGAGTAAATCGCATGGTAAACTATACAGATAAACTACCTACACATCCGCTATTGAGAATACTCGACAATTATCATCATCATCATCATCACTTCTTCCCACCAAAGAATAAGGTAAGGATTAATTGCACCATTTACAAGAAACAATTTAAAGCATATAAGTTACAAATTTCAGGTATATAGAAAGAAAGAGGTCTTAATTGGCATAAGACTACAGGAGCTAAAATGGGTGATGTGATGAGTGATGTAGCTTATAGAAACAGTTGATGGGATTGATTTGATTAATTTATTACGCCCGAAGGCGACAAACCTGTTACAGTGCCATGTGGCCATATGTAAGGTGAGTACAAGAGAACTCGTGCCACGCAGGGCACGCTGTCTAGCTATAACATATTAACACCCACCAAAGTGTGGATGACACATGAGAATAACATATAGGTTATCATGTTCCGACAAATGTTTACAAGTGTCCACTAATGTGAGTCCATGTGGTATTAAATCGGAGACAAGGGGACATTGCAGGCAATAATGGTCAAGGGTGTTGGCATTGGGTGAGTCACACAGCTTACAGGAGGAGAAATGAGGTGCGTTGCCTGCCCCAGCCACCTGCCACACAGGTCGGTAGCCCAGTCAGAGGTGGGCACACACCACGTTATGTTGATGAACCATAAGACCACTGGAATGATATCTATGGGGACGAGAGAGAAAGTGGCCTCAGCATTGCTGCGGAGGAGAATAGGGGAGTGGGCTGCTCTGCGTATTATATGTTTGTAGCAAATGGGGGAGGTATTACTAGGATCCACAGCAGGCAGATCCAGTCCACAGGCAGTCCTACCAAAGAGGTCAGCAGTGTTGTTGGCTGTGAGACCAATATGAGAAGGAATCCACAGAAAGTGCACCACCAGTGAACGATCGTGGGCGGTGGCCAATTGATGGGGTATGTGCATAACAAGGTGTTGATATGCAGGCCTGGGAGAGGAGAGGGCATGGAGGGCCGGCTGAGAGTCACAGAAGATCAAGCCGCTATTGTTCGTCTGTATTAATAAAGTAACTGCATCCAGGAATCCATGTAGTTCGCAATACGTAGAGCTCGACGAGGTTGGCAGTCAGCGGCCCAACCAACCCCCTTGAGGTGGGTCCAGGCTTGGGGAAAATACAGCACAGTCAGCACAGCCAGCATTGCCATCCTCCTGCAAGGAGCCATCAGTGTAGATATGATGTGCCAAAGGGAGGGAAGATGACAGCCTGGTGATGGTCTCCAAAGCTAGCTGTTTCTGAAGCTGAGATGTGTCAGTCTTGGAGGCTGAAGTGTATGAGACAGCAGGCACAAGGGTCTGCCAAGGTGGAATGCCATAGTCCACCTCCTCAGCAAGCATCGGTACGTTGATGTTTAGCTGTCAGACGTTTGAACAAACAGTATTAACTAGTGAGCGGCCACCACTGCGAAGCAGAGGCCTAGGTGCAGTGGGATCAAGGGAAGTCCGAATGATGTGAGAGTAGTGGGGAGAAAGGTGAGGATAATGCAAGCACTTAACACTGAAGTATGTAACCATGGCGTATATTCTCTCAACAAGTGGTGGAAGGGTGAGTTCAAGTTGCATGTTGACAATTCTGGTTGAGCCTGGGTAGCCCAGGATGAGTCTCATTACTGCATTTTGGAACTTCTCAAGAGGTTGTAAGGCTGTTCTGGAAAGTTGACAAAGAGCAGGGGAGAGATAATCAACAAATGATAGAATGAACACTATGTATATGGTTCATGCTACAGGAATAGACACCCCGGCATCATAATTGGTGAGCCACTTGAGAGGTTTTTGGCACTGCTGTAGCCGGGTCAGCAGATCCTGAACAATCGGATGCACGCATTGTCTTGCAGGAATGGAGGGAGAAATCCATACCGGCACCCCCAGATAAAGGTACTGTGTGCACAGATGAATAACACAATCCCCGACAGAGATTACAGGCAGTGTTCTTGCTGGATGGGAAGTGAAGATTCTAGTAGTTTCTGGAGAGATAATGAGTCCACATTTGGAAGCCAACTCGTGAAACAAGTGAAGGAAACTTTGCAGATTTGCTGGGGAATTTGAGTGAATGCAGATGTCATCAGCATAGCAAGTAATTGTGGTTCCAGGGATGTCAGGACAGAGGGTGAGTAGACGATGTATGAGGATGTTAAACAAAAAAGGATGAAGGACACGACCTTGTGGAGTACCAAGCTCGAAATCCTCAGCAGAGCTGTATGCGCCCTTAAAAGGAACACTAGAGGACCAATTAGTCATGTAACCACGTATCCATTGCAGCAGGTTTCCCTTGACTCCGAAATCCACTAGCTGGTCTAGGATGTCTCTGTTGGTGACATCAAATGCACTCTTTAAATTAATGAAGGCCACTACACTGGTGGGGGATAGGAGGGTGTATAACTCCATGAGGCAGTGATGTGTCCCTCGCTGTGGTAAAAAGCCGTACAGTCGGGGCAACAGCTTGTCCTGCAGCCTAAACAAGAGTCTTGTGAGGAGGATGCATTCTAGTACTTTACTGAAGCAGGAGGTGAGGGAAACAGGTCAGAATTTATCAGTGCCAGGTTTTAGGAATAGGCACGATTGTACTGTGGGTCCATGCTTGTGGCACGTATCCCAGATGGACACAAAGGTTGAATAGCTGGAGAAGGTTATAACCAGGAACTTTCAGGAGGACACGGAGGACAGAAAAAGTGATGCTATCATCTCCTGGAGCCGTTACCCTACCCCTGGCGAGGGCCCATTGCAATTCGTCAGTTATAGCCACACCATCCTCATCGTCTGTCCTCAGTAAAGCAGCAGTGAGACGGAGAGCACGAAAGTTTTTCTGGGTGGAAAGTGCATCCTGCATGTGTGTAGGAAGGATGCAAGCCCGTGATTGTGCAGACCAGGCATCTACTAGATCCTGTGCGTACTGTGCTGGACTGTGGTGGAGGACACTAGGGGGCTTGTTCTTGACAACCTGGTTGATAAGGCACCACATGGAACCAACAGTCATTTGATGGTTGATGCTATCGGTAAGTTTATGCCACGAATCAGTATAAACACAGTGATGGAGAGCAACTAGATCATCCCTCGACAATAGATACCAATGGAGATTCTCAAGGGAAGGTTGTCTTTGAAAGACAAGACTGTCTTCCATTGCAGGAAGAAGGTTGGTTAAATAGGAGATGTATGTAGGGCAGCACTTGGGTGGGATTGCAATGCGAGTGCATCTGTGTACAGGAGAAGGTGTAGCAGGGAGGGAATAATGAAAGCGGAGAGCAATGTGATCAGAGAAGAGAGCAGGGACAGATGACCTCCTGACCCGGGACACTACAAGGCCGGATGTAAAATCGTGATCTAGTGTCCCTTCTTCAGAGTGTGTGGCCCCACCAGTGTCCCATCGGGTGAGCTGATTATGACGAATTTGCTCAAGAAGTTTTGTCCCATTATGGTTAACGGTGGCAGAAAGGTCCCCCAAAGCAGGGTGTCGGGTATTATAATCCCCCATGTATATCATGCCACGGATGGTGGGAGCTGGGAGAGCAGCTGTATTCAACCTGCCTGGTGCAGTGTATACGTTGCACAACAGAATTGTGCCACTTCCAGTGGTGACCTCAAGAAGCTGGAAGGTTGTCTCGTCGTCTACAGAGCTTTGGAGGAAAAGGTGCTGTATGTAGGAGTGGGCATACGTGACAAGTCCATTCCTAACTCGATGGACGTAAGAAACATAATCACTGAGAGTGGGTGCCTCTACCCCGAGTAGCTCACGACCAAGAAGGGATTCCCGAATGAAAATAATATTCAAGTGGTGACTGTATACATATGCTTTGAGTGAAGTAAGTTTAAACTGGTTAGTAACACCACAGGCATTTCAAGATTTGACATGCAGTTGTGCTATGTTACCGAACTTTGCCATGACATTTGCAGAGGCCAGATGAGGAAGTGGTGGTGGCATGAGAAGCGCTACGTGGCATGTCAAGAGGGGAAGACCCCCTGGGGGGAGGATTCAGTCGTCCAATGGGAGTGGCAGTGGAGTCCAGTTTTTCCATAAGGGTGGTGACAGTCGTAATGATGACTTGTTGTGATTCAACCAGTGAATTTAACGTTTTCTCAAGTGTGGCTTGCTTGCTAACCAAGCCATCAATGAGGGCTTCTATTGCATCGAAACCTGCCATAACTGAGCTAATCAGAGTCCTCTGCAAGGCAATAGCATCGCGAAGTTCAGTAACTGCAGCTGAATGCAAACCAACAGTGGAGGCAGGGGGAACGGCAGTGAGGACTGGTGGTGGTGGTGATGCTAGTAGAGCCCCACCCTTGGCAATGGGGGCAGGGTTAGCCCGGCGTCTAGTGCAGCCATGCCAAACATTAACTCCTTGATGACATCTTGGACATTTCCAGTGCAAGGTATCTGGAGGTGGCGGGTTGGGTTGCATAGAGGCTGTATCAGAAGCAGATGGAGGGGGTCGATGAGGACACGTCCGAGAGTCGTGTTGGCCAGAGCACCATGCACACCATTCTGGTGCAGAGCACTACCAGGAGATGTGACCAATGCCCCAGCATTGAAAGCACCACGGTTGCTCATCCTTCATCTTGCAAAACTCACAAGATGGGAGGCAGGGAAGGAAACTGAAGGTGACAATTGGTGGTGGCGGGTGAGGTAGGCTCCTGGTGACTACCAGCCAGTTGATAGGAGTGCCATTCTGATGGAAACGTCGGGCTGAGTAGATACCTAGCAGCTCCTTGGCCAAGTTGGGATCAGTACAGACAGGATAACTTGTAAGGAGGTAAGTAGGAAACTTGCAGGGCCTCTCTGGTAAGTCTTGAATTTCCAGAGAAAGGGATAGGAACTCTCCTTTAGTTATGCTATCTGCGATGTCTGGAGATGTAGACAAAATGGGAAGTGATTGCAGACATCTTTACCTCCACTTGGGTGTGGTAAAGGTGAAAAGCACAGTTGACCTCAGGCAACCATCGAAGTTTGATGTCCACAGCTGGGTTCTCTTTGAATAAAAGCTTGATGTAGTC
Organism: Coenobita brevimanus; assembly: GCF_032717465.1. NCBI lineage: Eukaryota > Metazoa > Arthropoda > Malacostraca > Decapoda > Coenobitidae > Coenobita > Coenobita brevimanus. Next base: position 31,606,285 of record NC_136957.1, on the reverse strand, counting down.
AGCCCTGGGCGTGAGTGCCTGAGGCGTAGAGGCAGAAAGCAACACCGAAACTTGGGGGACTGAACAAGCTGCGGGGGGCGAGGAGTCTTTGATCCAAGGGCGGTTACCTTCTGCAGAGGACCAGAAGTCTCTTGCTGCTTGGAGGATTTGGCAGCAGGGGATGAAGGCTCACTGTTGCTGTCCGAGGTGTTATGTACGGGGTGCTTGGCAGAGGAAGATGCCTGGCCGACGAGGTGAGAAGTGGCAGGTACAGATAGTGCTGGTTCCGTAGCTACTTCCCCAGCTAGCAAGACATTGCTACTACTTTGTGGTAGCTGTGGCCAGTCACTCCGAGTCCTCTTATTCTAGTCACTCAGTGCTAGGACAGCTTCAAGGTCCTCGAGGGTGGCAGGGCCCAAATACTCCATGTTGCACACCTAGGCAGGTAGCTGCGTGAGCGGGGCATCAGCTTCACCAGCACAACAGAACAGACCAATGGTAGCAAGGGAAGGCCATGACGTCACAGGTCATACTGCGCATGCACAGAAACGAGAAAACCCGACCAGGGGGGCCCCGTCTGCCGTACTGAATTTTCCCCCCAAACTACAGGCTGAGTCCAGACACCCCAAAAACACAACCAATGGTGAAATAAACACTAGACCTTTATGTTGCTCCCTGCAATGGCAGAAGGGTGTTGGAAGGCAAGGACCAGTGGAAAAACCAAGAATATGAGCCCCACACAGCAATAATTTGTTTATGTCCGGTCATCTGGTGGCAAAATCCAGTTGATGGGATGATGATTTAAGTTGCCGCATGAAATATTGATTATGTAAAGTAGACGCACTGCTTCTTATCCCTAGATGGTTAGAGAAGTATTCCTCGTTTTGAAAGGACACGAGTTCGATTTCAGGCTGGAGCAGGAGCCTGAATTCCGTTAAGGCAGACTTTACTGACCTTCCACAAAACCCACTCTTGTCATACCTCCCTTCTTCCCTCCCTCCCCATGCACTCACTCTAGTCATGAATGAAAGTCTTAGCATCTATTCTGTATGGACGATCGGTACTGGCGACAAAACGATCATTTATAAAATTGTGTGGCATGTAGACTAAGTGTCGGGCCTCAGAGAGGAAGTGCTAAGCTCTGCACCTAATTGGACACACACAAATCCATATCTGTAATATCACGCGCACTGGGTGGTCGCCTAAACTGAATGGTTGTTGGAGCCTTACTACTGGCATTAATTATGTAAACACATCAGCAGGAAATTATTCAGCAGGTAATAATGAAATAGTAATACTGTATTTGCAGGTAACATCATTTAATCTCATCAGCAAGTAACATTTATCATCAGTCAGCTATATTAAAAAATAACCATATCAGTAGCCAATTACTCAATAAGTGACAATGAAGTAGCATTGCAATACATGCTGGTAACATTATTTAACCAGATCAGCAAGTAACTACAATCAGTAGGTAACCACATTATGAAGTAACATTACAATCTGGTAAACCGTTCATCCAATCAGTAGGTAAGTTCAACAGCAGGAAACATCCACAAGTTATCAGTCAACAGGCAGCCACAAACTAGCTGCACTAATTATCAGTTTTGCAGTGTCCCTTTTGATCGTCTTCGTTTTCTATGCACGTCAGACCAGTCCCACACTTGCCATGAATATTCCAGGGACCCCCACACTCCTCACCCGGGCCCTGTGGGGGAGAGATGAGGTTAGGTGGTGGAGTGGGGTGGGTAGGGGTGGGTTGGGCTGGGTTAGACAGTAACGAGGAGTGTAGATTAGGTTAACCTGGTCCCACGGGCTGGGTTAGTGTTAGAGTGTTTAGGTTATTTTTAGAGTGTTTAGGTTATTTTTAAGTTAAGTGAGATTTGGGTTAAGAGTGTTTTATTTGGCTGGGCTGGGATAAAAAATGCAGGATGAGTTTGAAAATCATCGTGGAGACAGTTTGTCGATCAAACCATGAAGTGTGCATGGCAGAGTATTATCTCTTCCAGTGCAGTCACTTGTGTTAAATTGTACTCTTGCTACTGGCAGATAATTGCACTCAGGAAAAATCTCTCGTACTGAAAAGGTTTGTGAAGAGTGTATCTTACTCCTCTGATTCCAGTAATCTCAAGCTGGGTAAAATCTGTTAAAATTAGTCAGAATAAATGAAAAAACATCTGCCTCACTGGACTGAAGGGGATATTGAAAGGTTTCAAAGTATTAAAAATGAAGTTAGTGAGGAAAGGATAGGTTTAAAAAGAGTAGAGGTTTTACTGAGCATATATTTATACTGACAGTGTTAGATCACAAATATTTCCTAGAATAAGGAACTTTATGCTTAATGCATTTCGAAAAGGCTTATCATCAGGGGGAATGAAAATTAATACATCATGACAAAGATATAATTAATGTACTGCATGTCAGAGAACTTACGCAAGTGCTGCCTGAGATATACTGTCTTTTCAAAAGATGCCTGAAGTGTAACTGTTAGGCGAGTGCTGATCGGCAGTCACGTTCAGCTTGCTTAAAACACTAATGATGGAGGAGGAAAAGTGGCTGAGAGTTATTATAATTCTGAATGGACTATATCTACATACGAGTTACTTGCCTACCAAGTGTGCTACCAACCTACCCAGATACTTACCTTGGCACAGACAAGGCAGCAGCCACACACATCCTTCACCGTGCCGTAGCTACAGTCATCTGGAGGCTTTGGGCATGCGTCTTCCTCCTCACATGGAAGACAGCTGAGGGCAGTGGTGCTGGCGAGGAGAAGGAGGTGAGAAAGGAGAGATGAAATTGGAGGAGGAAGAGAAAATAGGAGAGACAAGACAGGGGCAGGTACGATGTGAAGAGAAAAGAGAGGGGAAAGAGAAGGCAGGCATGGGGGTAAGGGGAGGTTCAATAGGGGAAAGGGGTAAAAGAAAGCATGACGAGAAGAAAGGAGGAAGAGGACAGAAAGAGAGGGAAAAGAAGATAGAAAGTAGTGAGAGGGGGGAGAGGAGGTGGGGTCAGAATAGAGAAGAGAAGGCGGGGTGAGAGAAGGCGGGGTGAGAGAAGGCGGGGTGAGAGGAGGCGGGGTGAGAGGAGGCGGGGTGAGAGGAGGCGGGGTGAGAGGAGGCGGGGTGAGAGGAGACGGGGTGAGAGGAGACGGGGTGAGAGGAGACGGGGTGAGAGGAGGCGGGGTGAGAGGAGGCGGGGTGAGAGGAGGCGAGAGGAGACGGGGTGAGAGGAGGCGGGGTGAGAGGAGACGGGGTGAGAGGAGACGGGGTGAGAGGAGACGGGGTGAGAGGAGACGGGGTGAGAGGAGACGGGGTGAGAGGAGACGGGGTGAGAGGAGACTGGGTAAGAGGAGACTGGGTAAGAGGAGACTGGGTAAGAGGAGACTGGGTAAGAGGAGACAGGGTAAGAGGAGACAGGGTAAGAGGAGACAGGGTAAGAGGAGACAGGGTAAGAGGAGACAGGGTAAGAGGAGACAGGGAAGAGGAGACAGGGAAGAGGAGACAGGGAAGAGGAGACAGGGAAGAGGAGACAGGGAAGAGGAGACAGGGAAGAGGAGACAGGGAAGAGGAGACAGGGAAGAGGAGACAGGGAAGAGGAGACAGGGAAGAGGAGACAGGGAAGAGGAGATGGGTTTAGGATGGGGGAGAGTTGAAGTAGAGGCAGGAATGAGGGGAAGGGATGGATTGAAGGAGGAGGCTTTGGAAGAAAAGAGAAGGAAAATGGGAAGGTAAAATTTGGACGACAGAAGAGGAGTTCAGAAAAGAAAAAGAGAAATAAAAGATGTATTGGTAATGTCAAGATGGATGGCACGGAGAGAGAGAGAGAGAGAGAGAGAGAGAGAGAGAGACAGAGAGGAGTTAGGAATGGGGAAGGGAAGAAGGAAGGATAAGCAGGGAAGGGAGAGGGATAGGGGAGCTTATGGATGGGGAGAAAGATGGGAAAGGGGAGGGGCAAAGGGAAAAATGAGGAGACAGAGTGGAAGTAAGGGGAGGAGAGGTGGAGAAATGGGGGTATGGAGAGGGAGAGAGTGTGCGGATGAGGGAGAGAGGGAGAAGTGGCCAATGGAAAGAAGAGGGTGTGTGGGGAAGGGAGAGGAGAGGATGATGGGTGTGTGTGTGTGTGTGTGTGTGTGTGTGTGTGTGTGTGTGTGTGTGTGTGTGTGTGTGTGTGTGTGTGTGTGTGTGTGTGTGTGTGTGTGTGTGTGTGTGTGTGTGTGTGTGTGTGTGTGTGTGTGTGTGTGTGTGTGTGTGTGTGTGTGTGTGTGTGTGTGTGTGCGTGCGTGCGTGCGTGCGTGCGTGCGTGTGTGTGTGTGTGTGTGTGTGTGTGTGTGTGTGTGTGTGTGTGTGTGTGTGTGTGTGTGTGTGTGTGTGTGTGTGTGTGTGTGTGTGTGTGTGTGAGTGTGTGTGTGTGTGTGTGTGCGTGCGTGCATGTGTGTGTGTGTGTGTGTGTGCGTGCGTGCGTGCGTGCGTGCGTGCGTGTTTGCGTGTTTGCGTGCGTGTGTGTGTGAGAGAGAGAGAGAGAGAGAGAGAGAGAGAGAGAGAGAGAGAGAGAGAGAGGGAAGGAAGAAAAGTAAGGAAAGATACAAGACAAGGATGGTACAATGAAGGTAAAATAATCAAGAGGTTCTATAGTAGTGGCGTGTGAGTCTGGAGGTGACATTATCGTACCCTGACAACCTAGCAGTCAAGAGTGCATCAGATTTCGTATCATATTATTATACACGAATTCATTATACACGAATGTTGTTATATACGAACATATTATACACGAATCACATGTGTATCATATCACACACGAAATTGGACGCACTGTTGGCTGGTAGTTTGCCAGGGCACGATATTGACACCTTCAGACTAGCGCGCTGCTACTCTAGTAACTGAAGGATAATGATTTAGGTAGGAAAACCAGCGATTTAAAAAACATCGCACTAAAGTGTGGTTCATTTAATGTCAATAATTTATTCACTAAAATATATGCGTTCCCCCATGTGGCTGGGGGGACACAACTTGGCTTCACTATGGGGTGGTACTACAGCTCTGTGGTCAGGTTGTGTCAGGAAGAATTCTGCCACCATATTCTCTGTGTCGTAAGAGGCGACTAAAAGAGATGGGGTGGGTGGACTAGAGACCTCCTCCTCTGTATTTATAGTTCCTATTAGAGCGCGTCCACAGGTGCTCTCAAACATATGTTGGCAACATGGCAATCAGCATGTTCGTGAACATGTTTGCAGCAGTATTTTGACAGATGTATGTAAACATATTTCAATGCAACTTCGAACACTGGCAGCAGAGGCGATGGGATAAGTGTGTCCGTACCAGGCAGCTGAAACAATCATGATGTTGCCAACATGATCTGAACGCTGTTGTTCCCAACATGTTTACAGTGTGTTCGATATTGTGTTGTTTACATGTTGCCAGCACTTATTCGAGCACACATGTGAACACTTCCAAATTAGACAGAGCACAGAATGGGAAGGGGGATTGAGTTATCCCAGTACCCTGAAGATCGTGCCTATGAATGTGTATGGATGTAGTGCGATTGAAGCTAAAAGGAAGGAGATTGGGAGACTGTTTCTGAGAAGAAAGTTGATATTTTAGCTTTGAGAGAAACAAAGAGGAAAGTGAAAGGTGAATCTAAGTTTGGAAGTGTGACTGAAAGGATATCAGGTGTTGGTAGAGGAAGAGAGAGAAGGAGGAGCTTTCTTAGTGAGCCCGGAAGTGCAGCAGTGTATGACTGAGTGGAAGGTGTCATCGAGACTGATGTGGATGTAAGTGAAATATGGACACGAGTTGTGGGTATCCGAGTGAATATGGGCCTTGTAGTAAAAAGGAAGACAAAGGGAGGAAGAGTTTCTGGAATAATGTTGGCGAGTATTTGGAGTGCTTTGGAGCACATGTGAATGTAGCAATGATGGGAGATCTGAATGGTAGAGTGGAAAATGTAGCAGTTGAAGGGGTTGCTGGCATGTATGGTGTGCCTGGAAGAAATGATAGTGGGGGATGAATGACAGGGATGTGTGTTGAGCGAGAGATGTGATTGTGTCGACTCTAAAATATTATAATACATAATAGCTAGCAATGGGAATATGTAATATAATGGTTAGACGAAAGTCATGCCTGGGCGACAGGGCTGGAGGAAATGGCGTTTGCATTCTCAGTTAGAAATTTCATATATAGCACAATGTGATGCTGGATCGGAAAGTCCCCAGGCTCGGGAAGGTTCCACGCAACCGTGCCTTACACGTGACACAACCACTCATATACAGGGGAAATGTGACAGACAAGACAGAAGGAGTTAGAGAGAAGAGAGAAGGAGTTTTAGGAGAGGGAGAGACACAGTGGGAAAGGCAGGCGCGAGGGTTAGCGAGTAGCTCTCGTCTCATTACGCTCTGTGAGACTCACTCACTAAATTATTTTTGAGATATTCCATTTGAAGAAAATTACCTACAAATCAAACCCCAGACTCATCTTTAACTTTCTCCTGTCATCAACGACAAGAATAACGAACATTTTCTCCTTTCATAAAATCCCTACATATTAACTCACTGTTACAATACCTTGGTGACTGCTACAATATAATGTATCTACAATTATTCCGATATATTATCTGGTGGCAGCAAAGCGTAGGAACCACATCTTTGAGTCTACAGATGGGTCTATATTATGAAGATAAAAAAAAGCAAGTTTGAGCCACACGATGCCTCAACTTTTTATTGGCAATGATTTGACGAGATATTGTTACAACCAACCTTCCAATTTCTACATCAATCTACAATCGCGAGTCAAAGAACTACAATACAGTCTACTTACGCCTTACAATTTTATCAACATTCATCATTCAGCTATGACAGTTCTTTTCAGATCCGAGTTTCAGTTCTGTGATTCATGATAAACTACAAGTATCTACGATTGCTACAGAAGAAGCATGCGAGACGGTAACCATCATCATCTTCAAGTTTACACCATACAGCAAGAAACTACAATTAAATGTTGTACTAGAAATCACAAGCATCTAAAGAAGCCTACAAATCCACAACCACTACAAGTAAAGAAACAGAGCTGTAGGGAGAACACTGACTCACAACCCACAACCACATCAACCCCTACATGACCCCACTCTTCTCCCCAACCACCCTCTATCTCCACAACACCACCACAACTACTAGGAGGTGCAGATGCAGGGGTGAAGGGGCAGATGACGCAGCAACTATCCTCACTCACCCCTCATCTCACTCATCGTTACTCTCACCATTACTCATCACCACCACCAGAGTGAGGAGTCGACTTGCTGTGCCAGCGTTTGCTGAGAACACCGTAACACATCAATCAACCCGTGTCTGACACCGTTATCACCACCACTCACACCATTCCCATCACATTTACTTCATTTATATACAATACACAGTGCTAGACAAAGTGCTAGTCAAACATTCTGCACAAATATATAAAACTTGCTTTATAGTTACAACTTACGTACAGTCACTCATAAAAGAAAAGACCCCCCCCCCTGCTTTAGAGGCAATATAACTCGGGGTATTCAGTGTTGGTAACAGTGTATTTGACGTCAGCCATATGGGGGGATGAGGAGGGGTGTTTGAGAGGAGGGCGGAGTTAATCTGCACGAAACACTGCTTCAATCCACATTTCGAATCAAACATACATTATATCTGATTTGTTATGTTGTCCTTCACACAAAATTAACTTTATGCTACAAGAACAAAGAACTTTCAGGCGATAACACAATCCCATACCCGAAACATTTATGCAATAATGCCGCACACCTTCATAAATCCCACCCTCTCATTCTCACCCTCACCCACCCTCACCTTACTCTCACCTTCACTCTCTCTCACACTCTCACACTTTCAGCCTCACTCGCACTCTCACCCTAACTGTCACTGTCACTGCCACTCTCACCGTCACTCTCTCTCTCTCTCTCTCTCTCTCTGGTCCGTTTAGCCGACGAAGCACAGTACTGCCATCACACACATGATCACACATTAATGAGGTGTGTGGCCACCGCAGATGTGCAGTAAAACTGTCAATCATATAAAGATAAACCTGGTTCTTAATAAGTTGATAAGGTATCACTTTAATCTATCCCAGACATTTTTTGAAACCAGATATTGGGAAGGGAGGATTAGAAGGCACGGAGTGGTTCGTGGCAACCATGTCTGTTATCAGATTCTAGGTTGTTGGATTCTGGGTTATCAGATTCAAGGTTTTATTTATAATGGCAGGCTACCTTGGTTATAGATATACCATTATAATGTATAACCACATAATACTCAGTGTAATCTATAATTGTGTGTGTGTGTGTGTGTGTGTGTGTGTGTACTGGGGGGGGGGGATTTCAGAGCCGTGGAGGAATGTTGAGGAATACAGGAATGCAGTATACTCTCGACTTAAGTCATCCCTTTTACTGTATTGGTAAAGTCGTTCATTCTTTATAATTAATAGTTCACTTCCGTATAGCATACTATATGGTGCAATTTATGGCTCTATAACACTTGTCATAATTTTTATTTCATTATTTCCTCATAGTGTGATATTACTGGACTTGTGTATAAATAACCAAGTAATACCTACCATATAAAGAGTGCCAAATAGTGACACACACACACACACACAATTATAGATCACACTGAGTATTATGTGGTTATACATTATAATGGTATATCTATAACCAAGGTAGCCTGCCATTATAAATAAAACCTTGAATCTGATAACCCAGAATCCAACAACCTAGAATCTGATAACAGACATGGTTGCCACGAACCACTCCGTGCCTTCTAATCCTCCCTTCCCAATATCTGGTTTCAAACAATGTCTGGGATAGATTAAAGTGATACCTTATCAACTTATTAAAAACCAGGTTTATCTTTATATGATTGACAGTTTTACCGCACATCTGCGGTGGCCACACACCTCATTAATGTGTGATCATGTGTGTGATGGCAGTACTGTGCTTCGTCGGCTAAACGGACCAGAGAGAGAGAGAGAGAGTGTGTGTGACGGTGAGAGTGGCAGTGACAGTGACAGTTAGGGTGAGAGTGCGAGTGAGGCTGAAAGTGTGAGAGTGTGAGAGAGAGTGAAGGTGAGAGTAAGGTGAGGGTGGGTGAGGGTGAGAATGAGAGGGTGGGATTTATGAAGGTGTGCGGCATTAATGCATAAATGTTTCGGGTATGGGATTGTGTTATCACCTGAAAGTTCTTTGTTCTTGTAGCATAAAGTTAATTTTGTGTGAAGGACAACATAACAAATCAGATATAATGTATGTTTGACTAGAAATGTGGATTGAAGCAGTGTTTCGTGCAGATTAACTCCGCCCTCCTCTCAAACACCCCTCCTCATCCCCCCATATGGCTGACGTCAAATACACTGTTACCAACACTGAATACCCCGAGTTATATTGCCTCTAAAGCAGGGGGGGGGTCTTTTCTTTTATGAGTGACTGTACATATACTGTACCTACTTCAATTATCAGATTGTCAATCACTAAGTACTTGCACTAACAATTACAATTATATACTGTATATATTCATTCATTTACTATAGCATTCATATATAAAATAAGTGTTTCATATGTACAATTAGGCAACAGTCTCTTTGCTAGGTGACAAATAAAATATACTATCACATTAACCCAGTAATTAAGCGATTAAAAAAGTAATAAACAGTTATTAATTACAGCTATCTAGTGGGACTGACAAAAGTACAAGGAAAATCCGGAAGAAAAAAAAATGGCCAACACGAGTGAAGTTAGCAAGAATGAACTACCTTTTTCACACAATCTTGAGGACAAAGATTTCCACACAGTGCTGACACATACACTGTCCACCATAGGTGCAAACGAACACCAAATGAGTATATTGTTAATGTTACATACTGTATATATATTTTTGTAAAAAATAAAATACGAGGTTACATAATATTTTCAATAATAACCGTGCAACAAAACAAAGCCTAAATATATTGTGTTATATTACTAAAGCAAGCGTTATATATGATTCATTCATAATACGATTCATTGCTGTACATTGCTATTGTGTTATTATTGTGTAATTATATGCATGTGCACACAATTATGTCGCAACATTAATGTAACCTACAATGTAACTGTACAATATTGTTGCAGTTACTACAGTATCTACAATAATACTACAGTTATTACAATTCACAATGTGACTGTACAATAATGTTGCAGTTACTACAACACCTACAAAATATTGCTACAGTTACTACAATTCACAACAATATTACTGCAAGTATGTAACAAGATAATACTTCAATTAAAAAATTATGTAATAATTACAATATTACTTCAATTAAAAACATGCGATTATGTAACAAATACATTCATACAAGGTAACTACACTGTTCCTACAATTCTGTGTTACCAGAATTATGTATTTCACTTAATCCTCATACAAGTTGAGTGTTATACTAGCCATTACTATAGGCATAACACCATATGTAATGTAATGTCCTCGCAATTTTACCAGTGCATAAGCATATGTGTATGTCTGTGGTACATGCACATTTGAGCTACTGTATCACTACAATGTTATACAGTATTGTGTGTTCAATTTTACTACATAATAGCCAGTATCGTATATATTCATACGATGTAATAACCAAGGAATATTACCATTGCATAAAAATTTGCGTATGTCTGTTGTACATACACATTTATGCCACAATATTACTACAGTATGTTATACAATATTCTATATTCAGTTTTACTACCATGTATTGACTCCATTATACATACTGTACAATATATTACCGTAGTGTGTTATATTTCTACAGTATTATTATGTCTCTACAATACTGTTATGAATACCATGTATTAATAGAGTAGAATGTAATTAGTTGCTACATGCTGTCGTAGGTCCGCCAGCTACGCATGACTGAGCTATGTCAGGAGTCTAAAATATAACAAATAGCTAGTAACGTGTATATTAAATAGAGGTTAGATGAAAGTCATGCCTAGGCTAGAGGGCTGGAGGAAATGGAGTTTGCATTCTCAGTTAGGAATTTCACATACAGCACAATGTAACATTTGATCGGAACGTCCCCAGGCTCGGGAAAGTTCCACACAACCATGCCTTACACGTGACACAACCACTCATATACAAGGGAAATGTGAGAGACAGGGCAGAAGGAGTTAGGAGAGAGATGAGGGAAGGGGTTTCAGAAGAAGGAGAGGCACGGTGGGAAATGCAGGCACGCTGGTTAGCAAGCAGCTCTCATCTCATTATGCTCTTTAAGACTCACTCACTATATTATTCTTGAGATATTACCTTTGAAGAAAATTAACTACAATCAAACCTCAGAATCATCTTTATCTTTCTCCTGTCATCAACGACAAGTATAACGAACATTTTCTCCTTTCATAAAATCCTTACAAAATAACTCGCTGTTACAATACCTTGGTGATGACTATGATATAATATATCTACAATTCCCACATTTGGAAGTACCTTGTTTGAGAAGAAAGATATCTGTAATTATCCATGGGTGAGAAAGGAGAGTGGAAGAGTTGTTGATAGAGCGTTGATGGACTATGCGGTTGTGTTCAGGGAGAAGATTGTTAGATGTGAGAGTTTTGAGAGGGGAGGGTGGAAGTATGTCTGCTGGAGGGAATGGTGAGAACACGTATGACTTGAGTGAGAGCCAGGAGATTTCAGTGTGGCAGGGAGGTTCTGAAAGTGAGTTGGATAAAAGAGAAAATGACAGTATCAGAAGTTTAAAGATGAGTGGAACACAGTGAAAGATCAGGAAAATGGCAGTTTGGAGAAGGGATGGCAGTTAAGGGTGCTGTGGTGGGGTACACGGTAAAGTGTGTGGTGTGAGACGAGTGGGTGGTCGTGTAAGAAAGGGAAGTGAATGGTGGTGCAAGGAAGTTAAGTATGGCAGTAGATGAGAAGAGACATGCATATGAAGTGTGGCTTCAAAGGAAGGATGAGGTGTCATACTGTATGAGAGGTATATGGAAAAGAAGAACAGGGTGAGAAGGGCTGTGAATGATGCTAAAGTGGCAACAGATGAGAGGTGGGGTAGGTGGCTGACTGAGAATTTTCTACAGAATATGAAAATGTTTTGGAAGGAGGTACAGAAGGTGCGAAATGGAGAGTCTGGGAAGGAAGAGCGAGTAAAAGCAGAGGATGGAAGGATATTAACCGAGATGGACGCAGTAAGGAAGAGAAGGGCAGAGTATGTTGAAAGATTGTTAAATGTAGAGGAGAGGAAGCTGAGACTGTGGCAGATGGAAGGGTGCAAGGAGTAAATGTGTTGGGAGAGACGAGAGATTCTTTGATCACGATGGAGGAACTGCAGGAGGCAGTAAATGAACTGAAAGCAGGGAAAGGTGCAGGTATGAATGGGTTTACTGTGGAATGTTTGGAAGGTTGGTGCAGCACTTGTTGCCGAGTTGTTAATAAGATGGCTTAATGTGTGTTTTGTGAGCAGTATGGTGCCGATTGACTGGGCAAGTGCATGTGCGGTTCTGTTGTATAAAGGTAAGGGTGATAGGTATGAATGTACTAGTTTTAGGGATATAACTCTTGAGTGTTGTAGGTAAGGTGTATAGTATAGTGTTGATTAAGGGAGTTAGGGAGGGAACAGAGGGAGTGATTGGTGATGAGCAGTATTGTATTAGGAGAGGGAGGGGATGTGTGGATCACGCATTTGCTGTGAGACAGGTGTGTGAAAAGTATTTGGCAAAAGGTAAGGATGTGTTTTGGGCATTCATGGTTTTACAGAAAGTGTATGACAGAATTGATAGGGAAGCTTTGTGGACTGTTTTGAGACTGTATGGGTAGCTGGTAGGTTGTTAAAAGGAAAAGTTATGTAAATAGTAATGCATGTGCAGGAGTGCAAAATATTTTAAATGACTGGTTTCCCATGAAGAAAGTAAGGCAGTGTGAAAGGGGAAATAGTAGTGGAGTGAAAGATAGGAATAATAGATTGTTGGTGGAGAAGAGAGAGAAATTGAGGAGATGGAAGGAGCACTTTGAGGATTTGTTGAATGTAGAGAGTGAGAGCAGTGTGAGTATAAGTGGTTGGGGAATGGCTGGGAGAAGAAGAGATGAGAGGAGGGAGGAAGAGATCAGTAGGTCGGAAGTAGTGGAAGCGATGAAGAAGAGTAAGCTGGGAAAGGCCCCAGGAATTGATGGAGTGTGTGGTGAAATGCTTAGGTATGGGGGTGAGATTGTTGTGGAGTGGATATGGAAGGTGTGTAGATTGACTTGGGAAGAGGGAAGGGTTCCAGAGGACTGGAAATCAGGTATAATTATTCCTCTGTACAAAGGAAAAGGGGAGAGAAGTATGTGGTAACCATAGGGGTATTTGCCTTCTTAGTGTGACTGGTAAAATATATGGTAGAATACTCATTGATAGGGTTAGGCATATGACAGAGGAGCTAGTTGGAGAAGAACAAGGGGGATTTAGGAAGGGAAAAGGGTGTGGAGATCAGATATTTGTTCTAAGATGTTTAGTGGAGAAGTATCTAGAGAAGGGAAGGAAAGTGTATGCTGCCTTCATGGACTTGGAGAAAGCTTATGACAGAATAGATAGGCAAGGTATGTGGAAGGTATTAAGAATATATGGAGTGGAGGGGAAATTGTTGAGTGCTGTGAAGAGTATGTACGAGGGAGCTAGGGCTACGGTGCGAGTGGATGGTGAGCTGAGTGAGTTCTTTGATCTCAATGTGGGACTGAAACAGGGGTGTGTGATGTCTCCATGGCTGTTTAATATATATATGGATGGGGTTGTAAAGGAGGTGCAAGGTAGGGCAGTGGATGTGGGGCTGGCCCTAATGAATGAGGGTGAGATTTGGAAGCTTCCGGTGTTGCTGTTTGCTGATGATACAGTATTGTTGAGTGAAGATGAATGGGAGTTGCAAGGTTTGGTGAATGAATTTGGGACAGTGTGTAGGAGGAGGAAGCTGAAAGTTAATGTAAACAAAAGTAAAGTTATGGTGTTTGAGAGGAATGAAGTCACAGAGTGTGCAGTGAGGTTGGATGGTGAGGATATGGAGAATGTGAGTGCATTCAAGTACTGGGGTAGTGTGATGAGTAAGGATGGAACTTTGGGGGATGAAGTACGTGAAAGGGCACAGCAGGGAAGAAAGGTTGTTGGTACACTGAAAGCAGTGATGAGAAATAGGGAGGTGAGTATGGAAGTTAAGAAGTCACTGCATGATGGTATTGTGATCCCTACCCTGACGTATGGAAGCGAGGCGTGGACCTTGCAAGAGGGGAACAAGTCAAGAGTGAGAGCAGTGGAAATGAGTTACTTGAGAGGAGCATGTGGAGTGACGTGGAGGGACAGGTTGACGAATGAAGAAGTGAAGGAACGTTGTGGGGTAGATGTGGATGTGGTTGAAAAGATTAGGAGAAATACACTGAGGTGGTTTGGACATGTGGAGAGAATGGAGAATGAAAGACTGACTAAGAGGGTGTATGTAGGTGAGGTGGAGGGAGGGAGAGGGAGGGGTAGACCGAGGATGAGGTGGAGGGATGGAGTTGAGAGGTATATGAGGGAGGGGGGGGTGAGTTGGGGGGAGGGTAGTCAAATGGTGGGTGACAGAGTGACTTGGAGGCGTTTTGTCTGCGGCCACCCTTTGCGGGATTAGGGCGTCGGGCTATAGATAGATAGATAGATAGATAGATAGGTTTCCCATGAGTGTGGGGCTGCACCAGGGATGTGTGGGGCTGCAGCAGGGATGTGTGATGTTACCTTGGTTGTTTAATATCTATATGGCTGGCGCTGTAAGGGAGGTGAATGCGAGTGTTAGGTGGAGGTTTGATTCTGGTGAATGCTGATGTTAGAGAGTGGAATCTGAATCAACTGCTGTTTGAGGATGATACTGCACTGGTGGTTGATTCGGAAGAGAGACCGAGACAGTTGGTAGAGGAGTTTGGAAGGGTGAGTGAAAGGAGGAAATAGAAAATAAATGAGAATAAGAGTAGGGTGATGAATAGTACGAGGTTGGTAGACTGTAGGATGATTAATGTAGTTTTGAATGATGAGTTGCTTGAGAAGGTAGAGTGTTTTAATTATTCAAGGCAACGTGTTGCTGTGTACGGAATAAGAGGTGTAGAGGTGAAGGTTAGAATGAATGAAACAGAAAAGCTGCTGGAAGGAATGAAAAAAGTGTTTACTGTAGATATCGTTCGCTTAGAATGGATGTAAAGAGAAGGCTGTATGACAGTGTAGTGGTACCGACTGCATTATATGGGGCTGAAACATGGAATACTGGTGTAGGAGAGAGGAAGAGTTTGAATGTAATGGAGATGAGATGTCTGAAGCATATGTTTGGAGTGACGCATATGGATCGAGTGAGAAATGATGAAGTGCGAAGGAAAACTGGAGTTACGAGAGATGGCCGATCGATTGAGCAGAAAGTGTTGTAATGGTTTATGGACATAAGGAGATAATGGATGAAGAGCAATTGATGAAAAAAATAAATGGATCGGATGTGAGAGGTGTGCGGTAAGACTGAGAGGAAGACCATGGATAGGATGGATGGACAGCATGAAGAGTGCATTAGATGCAAGAGAGATGTCTGTAGAGCAAGGAAGAGTGGCTGTGCATGATAGGGATGACTGCAGAGAAACTGTGAATGAATAAACGGTGACGCGGCCCTGGGGAGATAATCTCCTGCATTTTGTCTGGTCAGCTGATCAGGTCAGGTGTGGGGAAGGGGATGGGTCCATTATGATCTGGCTGGGGTAAACCAGCTTTGCTGTCGGGCCCTGCAGTAGATGTCACTGATTACACTGTGCATTTGACCCTCGTGCGGTGTAGTTCGGTGAAGATCTGTCCTTTCTCTCCTTGGGGCTAAGATACGAGTATATGTCTGTGAATGAGTGAATTGGTGGAGTGTGTCGTCCTGTCTCGGCTACCTCTTTTTTTTTTTGGGGGGGGGGGAAAGCAGCCTAAGTATATAGAGATAGGCATATATGCCTTGTTGGAAGGACACAAGTCAAGCGAGACATTTGAGAGGAACATGTGGAGTTACACAGAGAGACAGACTGACAAATGAAGTGAAGTGAAGCAGCACTGTGGTGTGGATGTGGACGTGATAAAAAGCGTTAGGAGAAATACACTGAGTTGGTTTGGCCATGTGGAGAGGAGGAGAGCGATTGACTAGGCTAAGGGGTAGAGTGTATGCGAGTGAGGTGGAGGGGGGGAGAGGGAGAGAGAGGGCGAGGATGAGACGGAGGGATTGACTGGAGAGGTACAGTCTTCTAACGAGTACAGCGAGTGGTGTGTTTGGTGAAATGTGGCACCACTGTGTTTGTTTACGTCGCAGTCAATAAATGAATGGGCAGACCCGGCAGATCTTCCCCTCCGCTACAGTATCTAGTACCCACAAAAAGTCGTATTCTGTCTGCAAATACAAGTGCTTGCCACGTATGTATAGTGGAAAGTAAAGAGAAAAAAAAAAAATGTTAATGCCATTGGCTCCCATTGTTTCTCTGACAGGAGATGACTGAGCCGAGGTGGAACGAAGGGAGGGGGGGCAGGTGGTGGGGGTGTATGTATCGAAGCTTTGTCGTGTTTCGTTTAGAAAGATGAAGGGTGTGATTATACCGATGTCCTGAGGTGATCTGTAACTCCGTATGCAATAAATGTATTGGATAAATTTTGGAGTCATGTTTGTCAAACAATGTGGTGAACAACTATAGTTGAGCATAAATGTTAGAAGGTGTGATGTCCGGTGTCTCGAAACGTGGTTCACCTGAGTCTAGTGAGTGTGCGACTCAAATGCTGTAACATTTTTGTGGCTGTGAACCAGGGTGGCCATAAATGATTAATGATTCAGCATGTGACAACGGTCACGCTATTTTATGCATCATCCAACCTGTTTTATTGTGAGGAAAAACGATCATTATATTCGGAAACCATAGTATAAGTAGATGTTCTGTTCCATGGGATTATAGCTACTTTGAGTGTTGGACAGCTACTGGCTTTTTGTGTGAAAATGCTGTGCAGTCATCATACTGATGGATCACGCGGATGTATGAGATGCTGTATTTGCATAATGAATGCATATCTCTTAATATAACAGTTGAAATAACGGTGTTACTGATGTTCAGTCTACAAATGACGTTTTCTTCGAGGTGCTGTTTCCTTAGTCTGGATAATTGTGACAACATCCACAAACATTGATTATCGTATATTATACACTTTTAAAAATTCATACATTAGATTTCATACAAGTATTACACATTCAGGCCTCCTTAGCTCGAGACGAATTTTACTATTTCATCTTGTCTACACTCACACACTGTTCATCCAGAGGGAGCAATATTTTCTTTATCATGCATGTCTGTCCGTTGTCTGCCATTATAACACAAGGTTTTAGTGTGTGGCCATGGCTACACAAAATATGTCAGTGGCGTGGTGATGCTGGGAGAGTGTAAAATTGAGTATAGTCTACGTGCAGGGAGTCTGGTAATACACTTCAGCGACTTATTGGCACTCATGCCAAGATAGTTGCCAAAGTCGAGGTTTTGGTGACTGTAATGAGCAATGAGCATTCTTTCACCTCCAAGTAGTCTGAAGGAGATCCCGTTCTCAACTGATAAAGTAGTGCAGTGAATAATGCAATTTTATACGTTAAGTAAGGAGTGTTATATGCACAGTGTCACCATACAGGCATATACAGTATAACACAGCCAGGGATAAGCTGGACCTACGGTAGGATAAAGGGTGCTGCTGGAGCGTCCAAGTAAAGTTACCGGTAAGCAACATTGGTGCCCGGCACTTGGATGGCAAACCCAACCACCGCACTTTACGCAAAATACTCACGGGTTCTGAAGTTACCCCACGTCATCCAGTAGATTTTCACAAGGTCATTGATAAGGCTGCAATCTCGTCGTAGCGATGCGATATGATAAGGAAGTCAATATCAGGTCTCGTTACCCATTACACGAGGAAGGGCCAGAATTTGTGTGTGTGTGTGTGTGTGTGTGTGTGTGTGTGTGTGTGTGTGTGTGTGTGTGTGTGTGTGTGTGTGTGTGTGTGTGTGTGTGCATGTGCGTGAGAGAGAGAGAGAGAGACATACAAAGAGGCAGACTGGGGCATTCATTGTCATTACATGTCATTACAGGTTGTTTAGAGCCATCATAAGAGATTCATAATAACTTCAAGTTCGACAATAGATTTTGATACTACTGATATCTGTGATGCCGTGTCTCATGACGCTGAACATTTAAAATGATATTCCCAAGGCAGTTAAAAATAGATTAGAATATCTGGTGAGTAAGGGGTTATACTTGAGGAGTGGTTGGTCAGTGGGACGGGGTATTAGGAGAGGAAGGAAATCTTGCATGAAGAGAGAGGGTGGGAGGGCTTGACCACAGTGCTTGGTAGTAAGGTGTGTGTGGAAGTGGACTGTTGTGGAGGAGTGAGTGAGGAGGTGGGCTGGTGGAAGTAGCGGCATCACCAGCCTATGTGATGTTTGATGTTGGTAAGGGAAATATTGCTCCCTCTGGATGAACAGTGTTTAAGTGTACACACACAATTAAATAGTATAGTGCGTCTGGTGAGAGAGAGAGAGAGAGAGAGAGAGAGAGAGAGAGAGAAAGGGAGGGAGGTGAAAGAATGTTCAATGCTCAGTATAATCACCAAAACCTCGACTTTGGCTGCTATCTTGGCATGAGTGCGAATAAGTCGCTGAAGTGTATTACCAGACTCCCTGCACAAACACACGTAGACTATACGCAATTTTACACTCTCCCAGCATCACCACGCCACCGACATATTTTGTGTAGCCGTGGCCACACACTAAAACCTTGTGTTATAATGGCAGACAACGGACAGACATGCATGATAAAGAAAATATTGCTTCCTCTGGATGAACAGTGTGTGAGTGTAGACAAGATGAAATAGTAAAATTCGTCTCGAGCTAAGGAGGCCTGAATGTGTAATACTTGTATGAAATCTAATGCATGACCTTTTAAAAGAGTGTATAATATACGATAATAAATGTTTGTGGATGTCACAATTATCCAGACTAAGGACACAGCACCTCGAAGAAAACGGCGTCATTTGTGGACTGAACATCAGTAACACCGTTATTTCAACTGTTATAATAAGAGATATGCATTCATTATGCAAATACAGTATCTCATTACATCCGCGTGATCCATCAGTATGATGACTGCACAGCATTTTCACACAAAAAGCCAGTAGCTGTCCAACACTCAAAGTAGCTATAATCCTATGGAACAGGACATCTACCTTACTACGGTCTGCGATATAATGATTGTTTTTCCTCGCAATAAAACAGGCTGGATGATGCACAACATTGCATGACCGTTGTGTCACATGCTTAATCATAAATCATTTACAGCCACCCTGATTCACTATGTTTCAGCATTTGAGTCGCACACTCACTTGACTCAGGTGAACCACGTTTCGAGACACCGGACATCACACCTAACATTTATGCTCAACTATAGTTGTTCACCACATTATTTGACGAACATTAAGACTCCAACATTCATCATATACACTTATTGCATACGGAGTTACAGATCACCTCAGAACACCTGTATAATCACACCCTTCATCTTTCTAAACGAAATACAAAGTTTCGACACATACGCTCCCACCACCTGCACCTCCCCCTCCCCTCCGTTCCACCTCGGCTCACAGTCATCTCCTGTCAGAGAAACAATGGGAGCCAATGGCATTGCCATTATTATTTTTTTTTCTTTATCTTCCACTATACATACGTGGCAATCATTTGTATTTGCAGACAGAGTATGCCTTGATAGAACAATGTTTTTGTGGGTACTAGATACTGTAGCGGAGGGGAAGTTCTGCCGGGTCTGTCCATTCACTCAGTATTACTACGAAGTAAACAAACACAGTAGTGCCACATTTCATCAAACACACCACCTACTGTACTTGTTAGAAGTGGAGGTAACTGTTCAGTACGGTATATATGAGAGGGTGGTGTGAGCTGGAAGAGGGGGCACACACACCACAAAGCCAGTCAGGAGACAGGACGTGTGTGCTGGGCAATCCCCAGGTCCTGTCCTCCCCACTTACTATTTTTTAATCAGCCCATACCCCACTGACCGGGCTCATGTATGGCCCGGCCTGCACTGTATGTGCAGGAAATCTTCGAACGAACGA
>NC_136957.1:31571141-31581141 GCF_032717465.1 Coenobita brevimanus | reverse complement strand
TGCATAATCAGAGACTTGGCCCGCTCGTCCTATCGGTGTAACTATAGATATATTCTGACGCTTTCTACACGCAAAAGCAGCACAGTGCTGTTGCATTGCTAGGTAAATGGTGGTCAACTCTGACCATCGTCAGGAACACGACATCTTCTGCCTCGACCGTTGCAAGATGGCGGCCTGGCAGACGAATCTAGTGTCATGTTTTTTTTGTTTTTTTTGGCCTATCGACCATTGGGGCCAAAACCCCTGGTCATTAAGGCCATATAGGTATATATATATATATATATATATATACACACACACACACAAACTTCCATGCATATATACAGACACACTTTCATGCACACGTACATACATATACTGTATATATATATATATATATATATATATATATATATATATATATATATATACAGTATATACACGAATATAATAATTTTTATTTGATTCATTTTTTTGTATTTTTATTTTTTAAAAATTTTTTCTTGGTTTTATATTTTTTAGGCGTTATTACTTATAAAGAAAAACCTAATATAAAGACCCTAAAACTAATCACTTAAATAACCGGTATTTCTTTACCATCCACACTCCCTGCCTAGACGCGGTTCGAGGCCAAGCTCTGGCCAGTCTTTCTCCTACGCTGGACTTAGTCCCAGTTATCGAGGAGCAATTTTTGCCAGTTTTACTCGTTTTTGTCTCTTTTGAGACTTAGTCTCAGGCATAGAGAGTGATTTTCTCTCAGTTACTGTCCTTTTGGCTGGACTCTGTTCCTGCAAAGACAGTCACTGCCTGAGTGAGAGTGTGTGTGTGTGTAGTGTGTGTGTGTGTGTGTGTGTGTGTGTGTGTGTGTGTGTGTGTGTGTTTTTCCACGGCCAGCCGTTAGTGTCCCCCAACTTGGTACGACGCTGAACCCTGAAGGGGTGACGTTAGGGCACTTCCATGAAGGAAGGCCTTTAGGGCCTGGTTATAGGAAGCGTTGGGGGCGGCTTTTCTATTAGGGTTAGGACAAGTTCCTCACGGGGCAGTAGTGGGTCTCCTACGTCGTCCTTTAGTGGGCGGGGAGAATAGGTCCCCACTACTGTAGGGCCTTTTTTTTGCCGTTTTTTTATTTCTTTCTTTTCTTGTGAGTGTGTCTGTGTTTGTAGGTGTGTGGTATATGTGTCTGGCTGTGTGTCTGTGTGAGTGGCGTCTGTGGGTGTTTGCTTGTGTGCCTGTCTGTCAGGAACTATGAAGGGGACCCAAGTCCCTAGGCCCAAAGGTCAAGCCTGCCCCTCGCCTTCTAAGCAGAGGCCTTCCCACCCTGCTACTGTGCCAGGCGCGAAGCGAGAGCGGGGTCTGTCTGACGCCAGCTCTCGCTCGTCGACGTCTGGCGAGGCCTCTGGCTCACCCCCTTCTCTCAAGCCTTCTAAGCAGAAGCTTTCTGGCCCTGCCACTGTGCCAGGTGTGAAGCGAGAGTGGCGCCTTTCTGACGCTAGCTCTCACTCGTCGACATCTGGTGAGGCCTCTGCCTCCTCTCCCTCTCCTAGGCCTACGGGGACCATTTCCCATGCATGAGCTGCTGCCTCATCTCCCCATTCCACCATAGCACGTGCAGCCAAGGTTCCACATGTTCATGAGGCAATGGAGGAGGAAGTTTTGGCTCCTCCTCTTCCTAACACCTCTAGCAGCAAGGCCTCTTCTGCTGCTGCACGTAGGGCTGCCCCTCCTTCCAAGGACCGTCGCCGCCTGGCACCCGACCTTGCCACGTTGTCTCCTCCTGCAACTGCAGACACTAGCAATGGTGCCTGTCCTGAAGAGCCACCCCTGGCTGTGCATCGTCTCGTTACAACTCCTTCTTCTGCTGCACCTGCTGCCTCTCCCGATGATGAAGGTTTCATCACCGTGATGCGGAAGACACGGCGAGCGTCACAGGGAAATGCCCTTCACCCTGCATCGAAGCCTCCAGGGTCTCGATGGCCATCCCCTGCTGCACGCCCCTCTGTCTCGGTCACGGGTCCTCCGCCTCCACACTCTGCTTTCCCGGCCTTTCGTGTCCCCCTTCAGGAAGGATATGGCACCAGCTACGATGAGGTAGCGGCTCTGGAGCGACACCTGCCAGGCTTCGCAGCCATGAATCTCTTTGGCCGCGATGAAAGCTGTGTGCTGATCCCCACTGAAGAGGGATTGTATCTTCGCCTGAGGGCGGTGACGGAGGAGGAGGCCCCGATCGTCAGGATTGTGGAGCTGCCTCAGGGCAGTCAGACAATGAGGGCAGTTGTGATGGGATATCCCCGGCATATGCTGGTGGATATCCTACTACAACATGACCTCACTGAGGAGGCAGTGAGATGCCAAAATCAGTGAACACAGGAGGAGACGCTGCAGGTCTGCATGATGCTGTGGGGATCTCTCGGGGAATCCATCAATCTGGGCAATTGGGGAGTGTTTTATCTCCGCCCCTTCACGCCTGAGTCACTGCGCTGCTACAGGTGTCATCGATACGGACACCATCGTGCCACCTGCAACCGCCCACTGTCTGCAGGATATGCAGTGGTGGGCACGACACAGAACAGTGCCTGCAGCAGCTCAAAGCAAAGGAGCCAACAACTGCCAAGCGCCCCAGTTGCTCAGGGCGACACCATGCCTGGCACCGCAGTTGCCCTGTGAGGGTCCAATGGGTAAACCAGGGTCGGGAGTGGCAAGTTGCATGGGTCCGCGAGCGGCAGACCGTCAGTGCCACTCCAGCTCCCCCAGGCACCTTTGTCTGGGGACAGCAGCGCCACCCTCAGGTTTCAAGCCCTCCAGCTCTCAGCGAGCAAGACTTTTCACCATTGCCTCCCACTCTCACTGTGGGCAAGACCACGGCGTACATTCACCACCCACCGACATCCGTCCTGCCACCACCACCCTGCTCAGTGTCCAGCCAACCTCCCGCTCCTGCTCCTCCGTTGATGACTTTCACAAAGAAGGAGCTCAGGAACCTAGCCACCGAGCTTGTGCTTACCATTGCCAAGACCATCGCGCAAACCCTGGATATCGCAATGCCAATAGAGCCCCTCACAAGAGCTGCTGATCGCCTCGTAGACAAGGAAATCAAAAGAAAGAAGGCCAGCCTCAATGCTCCTCTCTCCCCTCACTGCCTGGCTCGCTCTACAGGGAGAACCTGTCCCGCCCCCTGCAAGCCAGCACATCCATCCAAACGGGTCAAGCCCGGAGATCTCAATGCCCAGCCTTCCACTGCTTGGCTGCCTTGTCATCGCCCCCCTCTGGGGCAGGCACCAACTCCATCCATGAACACTGTAATAGACACAGCCCCACTGCAGCTGCTGGAGGACGACCATCTACAACTATCCCCGGATGGCAGGTAGACTCTTCCCTCAGACTCCTTCAGTGGAATTGTCTGGGAGCAAGGCATAAGCTCCCGCTTTTGCAGGAGGCAGCTGCCAGGGATCGCCCTCATGTTATTCTCCTGCAGAAGACCCTGCTCCCAGATAATTCCACTTTTCGTCTCTCGGGCTACACCACCCATCTCCTCCCTTATGTTTGTGGCGTCACACTGGGATGTGCCATTCTGAATCAGGACCACATAACATGCACGGATTGTGAGCCCCCTCCTTTCTGTGGACCTGATGTGGAGGTCCAGGGTGTGGTTCTCCACCTGGTGACGTCACCCCCGGACAGTATATAATGTGTACCAGAGCCAGAGGGGCACCCTGGAGTTGGGGGATCTTTTCTCCCAGGCTGCCAGGGGAGCCATGTACATCGGGGGCGACTTCAACGCCCACCACGCCCTTCTCTCTTCGCCTCTTCAGTCCAATGATGCAGGACAACACATCTCTTTAATACTGGAGGAGATGGGTGATGTTTCCCTACTGAATGACACCACTGAGGCCACACACATTGATGGGGGGCGTCTGGATTTGGCATTTGTGTCCTCCCCTCTCGCAGGCTTGGCAACGTGCTATCCTGCTGCATGGTCGACCCACGAGGTGCTATCGAGATGCTGGATTTACTGCGACAGGGTCAAGGAATTGAACCGGTGGCTTTACGCAGCACACAGGCAGTACCGGTGGCGTTAAACATCTCCACACCGTTGGTACCTGGTTGCCGTCATGCGACATGTCGCCTCGGAGAATCGTCGCCTCAAGGAGGAGGCGTGGATTGGATGGTGTCGTACCCTAGACTCTCACTCCTCACTCAGGGAGATGTGGAGGAGAATCAGGTTCATCTCTGATCCACGTCTTCCCCGTCTGCCCTCACATCCTGATCCTGCCGCTGAAGCCAGCCGCCTCGCTAGGCACTTTGCTGATCAATCTGGTTCTTACAGTCTCCCGCAGTCCATCCATTCTCTGCAGGCTCAGCTGTCCACCTCTCGTGCCACAGCAGTTCAACCTGCCTGTGATAGGCCTGACCCAGCTGATTGTCCCATCACCAGCTGGGAGCTTCAGAAAACGTTGTGCTGCAGGGGGAACACTGCATCTGGGCTTGACGGGACTCCATACTCACTCTTGTCGCATGCTGGAGATTGTGGTAGTGAGCGCCTGCTTGATTTGATCAACCTCTCGTGGTTTGAAGGATGTTTGCCAAGGTCGTGGAAGACAGCTGTCATCCAGCCGATTCCAAAGCCTCACGATTCCACTGCCATGTGCCCCATCTCCCTCCTCAGCTGCATCACTAAGACGGTTGAGAGGGAAGTGTGGGCTCTTCTTGCTTGGTGACTGGGACCATTGCAACCAAGGATCTTCACTTACCACTACGGCGGGAGTGCCACTCACTGCCTTGCGTAGTTCCTTGGAGAACTGAGGGGAAGAAGGGTAATGGCTGTCTTCCTCGACCTTGAGAATGCATTTGAACTGGCTAGCCCTACGGTTATTTGGGCTGCCCTTGCAGACAGGGGTGTGGGAGGCAGACTTTTATCTTGGATCAAGGACTTCTTTGTGGATCGCTCTGCAGGGGTCTGATTTCAGGGGCACATCTCTCAGTTTTACAGGCATCCCAATGGCACCCCCCAGGGGAGCATATTGAGCCCTCTCCTTTTCAACATCCTTATGGAGGGGCTCTTAACTGTGGACTATGGGCCTGGCGTCACCCTCCTCTGCTATGCAGATGATCTAGCCCTAGTCTTCACAAGGAGGGACTGCTTTACACAGGCTGACTCGGCCCTTTCTCGGCTGCATGCCAAGTGCACTGAGCTAGGGCTGAAAATTAATTTTAACAAGACGAAGTGTCTGCCATTTGGACTCCATCCCCCAGACTTTCCAGTGCTGCTTGGGGGCCATCAGCTCTCCCTTGTCACTGTCCACCAGTATCTGGGGATCTGGCTTGACGGAGGTCTTACCTTTGCCTGTCACATTCGATACCTGCGGGAGCATGCTTCTACCCGCATGGCTGCTCTCCACTATCTCTCCAAGCAGAACTTGTGGGCATTGTATTCCATCCTCGGGACCTTTTCTGTACATGCCATCTGATCTTTGGTTGGCTACAACGTCATCTGTCTGATGGGACTCGCTCCACCAGTCTCTAGATCTCTGGAGATCATCCAGAATGATGCTCTTCAGGTCATGCTGGGTGCTCCACATTGGACCCTGATCATCAATCTCTGTATGGAGGGTGGTTTGCTGTTTCTGGCGCAGTGCATTGCGCAACGAGCGGCAGTTATCACTCTGCAGCTGGTGCGGTGCTGGCCCCACCTGCCTGTCTCTGCCCTTCTAAAACGCCTTCTGTGTTGCCCGCCAGAGCCGGCCCCTCAGCGTGACTGGGACCGCACTATAGCTACTGTTATTCATAGATTGGGAGCTGCTGAGAGCCTCTGTCAAGATCCTGACTCTCTCTTTCCTGGATACACTGATCCACCACCATGGGATCCTCCTCTTTTTCAAATTGTCGGTCCTTCGGAGGCTAAACCTCGCTCCTCCATTCTTGCACTCCTCCGTCAGGAGGGGCTAAGTTGGGTAGCGGCTCTGGATTCACTGAACTTAGCCATCTATTTTACTGATGGCTCAGTTTCCTCTGACGGTGCTGCTGGAGCGGCATTTGTTTTTGGGCACATAGTGGAATCTTCATGACTCTCCCCGGATGTTTCCGCATTCCAGGCAGAGCTTGCTGCCATCCTGGATGCATTGTGCCATGCTCATCACCATCATCACCACCGAGTCATAATTCACACTGATTCTTTTTCCTCCATTCAGAGACTACGCTCTTTCTCACTTCAGGACAATGTTTTTCTTAGGCGGTGATTTATATGTTTGCATCCCTTGTTGTCCACAGGGGCGCAGCTATTATCCTTCACTGGCTCCCGGGACATGTTGGTATCAGCGGCAATGAGCTTGTTGATGACGCAGCACGCTCAGCTTGTTCTCTCCCTGAAATCACATTCCCACTGCGCCCCAGCCCCTCGCACCTCATCAGCACTCTCACTGCTACCATCGGCAGGCTGTCTCTAGGGGACCTTCGGCTCTGGGTCATGGAGGGCTCTCGCTCTGCTACATGGTATGCCACTGCCACATCCTATTCTCTGCTGTTGCCCCTCCCAGGTCTACCTAATTATCTTGTAGTGAGGCTCCAGCGCTTGCGTCTGGGGCTTCCTTGTTACAAACAGATTGTTGGTGTTGAGAACGACCCGTGCGCCCATTTCTTGGCCAGATCTGAGGAGCCACTCCTTCATTATCTTCTTAACTGCCCGGCCATTACCATGCTCAGGTCTCACCTCGACACGGCCCTTGTCCAGTCTGAGGATGAATTTATGGACGCTGCTGGCGTTGTTGCCCATGCTCCCTTCAACATATTACTTAGCACGGTAAGGGACTACCCTTCCTCCTCACTAATTCAATTTTGCGCGAGTCATGCGCACCTCTGACGGGCTCTCAGTTTGCCCGTGTCCCAGTACACTGGGACGAATATCTCAACAACAACAACTTTACCATCCACTGTGTATACTGTAGATTTAAGTCTGGGTTTTCCAAAAACATCACTCTTCTTCTATTTCTAAAAATTCTTTCTAACTCATCTTAGGTTAATAAATTCACTGGAGAGCCTGAATCCAAAAATAATGAAATCCCTTCCTCCCCACATAAAGCTGAGACTAAAATGCTTTCGTTTCCAAAGAGACTTCCTATGTTGACTATTTGTTTATTAGGGTGTTTTATGTGTCGCCATCTTTTGTGCTGGTACGACCTTCCCCCGACCTTTAGATGGATACCAATTTTTCTATCGTTTTACAATCTGAGGTCCAATGACCGGAGGACGTATGACGTCTGCAATATGCTTCACACCCTTTTGCCTTTTGCCTATATTCTTTCGTTATTATGTAACACTTTGATTTTGTGTGACCAGGATTTGCGCAGTAGTAACCGAGTGTTACTTGAGTTCGACCTACGAGGTGAACTTCCATTTGCTTGTCTTTGGGCCGATCAATGTCTACTGGGACTTCGGCCAGACTTTTGTACCTCCCTGTTACCTGGTGTGCGGGAACGAGTCCTCGATCCAACCTGACTGTGTTTGTTTCTGAGCTGGACGAGATTGTCTCTGGTCCTTACCAGGACATGACTTACTTATCCCTGCTACGATTTCTGGCACTTTGATCCCTGTCCTGTAGGCCTGTGATGTGTCAGTCACGCCAGCTTTACTGCAGTTTAATTCCACCTCATAAATGAAATCAAGTAAACTCATTCCTGGATTATAAGGGATGATTTTGGAAATTTTTAAAACCCGTCAGGAAATTGTCATAGGGCTGATATGTAGCCAATGATGTCAACAGCATGTACTGGTGATATATTACCATCATCTGTGACCCAGTTTGAGTTTTCTAGGCTAGATAACAGAGTTTTCTTAACAGTGGAAATATCTGCTATTTCCCCTAGATCTGAGCCTGAGTGTGTTTGCCTAAGTAGATCTACAATTTTGTGTAATTCTGGGATTATACCACCAAGAAAATTCTTCCTTCCAGAGAATTTCCTGAGAAATTCTGTCTTAAATTACTCAAATGTTGAAGCTCTCAACAGCTTGTCTGACCTGAGCAAATTGCCAGCTGGGCATCGTTCTTGGTTTATTCTAGCTGAAAAAACAGCTATTTTTCCATTCTCCTCTGTAATGTGTCTCCTAATGAAATACTACTGACACTGTTCAATAAGTGTGTTTGTGTCGATCTTGTCTTTTTCCATACCAGAGAATTTTGGTAGTTCTTTGTCTTCATGACAAATATACACTGGAAATGGATTATTACTGGAATTTTGTGGAGAAGGTACTGCACTAGTGCTTGCTGCATCTACATTTGGCATCTTTACAGTGTTTTTCTTGCGATTGTCATTTACAGACAATTTATATTTTTTTCCTGACCTTAACCCTAGATAAACAAGCTTGTCTAAGATTCCGGCAAGAGGCCTATTTTGCATCGCGGGCAAGACGCTGTTATGCCTATGAGGCTGGCTGCCCATGACATCTCAGTTTGGGATGTGCTGTTGCCGTGTGCGGTGCATTCGTGTGGCTCCTGTTTCTATCATATGTTTAGAGCCCCATTGTCTGGAAACCTGGACATACCCGGTGAAGTACGACATCACCAATTCACAGCCCCGTTGACCCAGTTGAACCCCAACCTGGCCCTTCACACCACCCTCAACCCCTATTAACCCCAACTGCGCATCGGCAGGTGAGGGAGACAAAGAGGCGAGGCAAGCAGACCACGTTGCGGTCCACGTCACATGACCTCAGTCACCCTCCCTCCATCTGTGCTCCTCACCCCGCATCTCCCAACCTTGCTGAGGAGGAGTTTGAGGTTGACAACCCGGAGTCTGTGCCTTTGTCCTCCTCCTCTGACAACTCCATACCCCCCACTGACTTGCCCTGATGCTCCAGCAGGAGGCATTCCAACCCAAGTGCCACTACTCAGGCATCACAGCCCCAACGCCGTCGTGCAGCTTCTTCTACAAGACAACGTTGGCCTCGTGACAGCTTGTCTCCAGATGATGACCGACAAGTTCGACAGCGTCGTGACGTCAGTCCACATCCCCCTGCCACTGTGGACTTTGGCGTCGCACCACCGTCAAGTTCATCTGGCTTTCAGTGGCAGTGCCAGTCAAGTCGCTCTCATCGGTCACAGACCCTCAGCAGGATCATCGTTCGTGAGGCCCCTGGTCCCACCGCTGCTGCTCAGATGCCCTAGATGGTTGTATTCACTCCGAGTAGCATATTTCTCTACATTACAGGCCCCACAGGTAGCAGCAACGGGACTGGGAGTGGGTGCAACACTATTTTTTTTTCTTCTCCTTGCTGAAACATACCCTTCATTTTACAGCATGGCCCACAGCAACCCGTGCGGCACAAGGCCTGGGGGAACTGGAGTCATCCCGGGGGACGTGTGGACTCCACGTGTGCCAAGTTTCAGTGACATACCTCAACACTGAGGCTGGCTGCGATCCATAGAAGATTGACTTTTATTTTTTCCCATTTTTTTACAATATATATTTTTTTCTTCATTGCTAGTTTCATTTCGAAATGTATGTAATATATAATTTACTTTAGAAATACATGCATTTCATGTAAAAAATATATTAATGAAATTTGTACCATTTATGCATATATTTTTTAATCCCCAAAGGTATGTGTGAAATCCCGGACATGTTTGTAGTTAAGGTACTATTCCCAACACTGTGTATCTAGAGTTAATACTCTATTGTCTAAATTATAGTAAACTGGAAGTAAATTTTTAAAAAGTTTACCATCTAACTGAAAGTTCCGGCTCAATTGCCATCATCATTTACTTCAGCGTAAAGTGCATCTGTTTGCTGTTCTTTATGTAGTGTATGTTTTGTTTCCTGAGGTTGGTTTTCCGCTTGTTCTTGTGTCTCTGATGGTGTTTCGGAATTTATATTTTGTTGATCGTTCTCTGGTGTTTTGTGTCAAGGTATTTGTCACTGTTAATGTTGATACTTCAGGCACTAATTGTGGAACTTTACTTAGCATAATGGGATTACACGCTGAATCATATTTTACTTTTCTCTTGATTGGTTATAAAATTAAAATCATAAAA
>NC_136957.1:31266141-31566141 GCF_032717465.1 Coenobita brevimanus | reverse complement strand
CTCTCTCTCTCTCTCTCTTCTCTCTCTCTCTCTCTCTGCTGAAGGACAGGCAAAGATTAGAGTCCTTATCTGATCGAATTTGTGTTGTATGACAGAAGGTGGCTGGTACATGATCTGGACACCCGTACTGGTCAGATACCCTAACGATGGGGAAGTATGCTGCACCCAGCCCTCTAAGCTCTCGCCACACACACACACACACACACACACACACACACACACACACACACACACACACACACACACACATGCATACATAAACATATAGGTACACGCACAGAAATCGTCACACACACACACACACACACACACACACACACACACACACACACACACACACACACACACACACACATTTGAGCGTGATTAATATTTACAAAGGGGAAGCACGACAGAAATGTTGACAAACTTAGCAAGATTTTACTGGTTTATTTTGAGACGGGTGGCAATAGACATCAAGGAGAAATGAAGCTGGTGGGAGAATGGTGAAGGGACGACAAAGGAAAATGTGGTGAGAAAACAACGAATATGTATAAAGGTGATGCCGATGGGAGGATGCGGAGAGGCAGACAAAGAGAGTAGGAAAGATATGAGAATGTATGGAATGTAGAAAGAACAGATAATAAAGACATGGAGAATGAAAACGAGAAGGATAGATATTACAGTATTTTATTCCTTTCTTGACGACTTCTTTTCATGTGTTACATCTCCTCTAAACCCGGTCCATTTCATTCAGGCTCGACTTCTATGTTAACTCAGGTATCATTAACTTACAATAACTTTAGCATTCTACTCAGCTAACGCCAGAAGATGTATTCAACTGGGAAAGGATCATAAGAGCTTGAGACATTTAAAGTGAAGGTGCTGGGAGAATGAGAAGAGGAAGACCGAACATAATGGGCCGGCACACATGGTAGCAAGTTAGAAAGGAAATAAAATAAAGCTTAGAGGTGAGGCAGGTAGATGCATGTGATTTTTGTGTAAAGAAAGAGAGAAGGAGGAATGTGTGGTGTGACAGTGAGGTGTGATGAGGTATGGAACTCTGACGTCCGGTTGTGTGTGGTGTAAGGTGTAGAAGTGTGTGATGTGATGGTGTAAGGCGTAGAAGTGTGTGATGTAGTGCTGTGAATGTGGAAGTGAGTGGTGTGGTGGTGTGAAATGTGGAAGTGAGTGGTGTGGTGATGTGAAGTGTGGAAGTGAGTGGTGTCGTGGTGTGAAGTGTGGAAGTGAGTGGTGTGGAGGTGTGAGGTGTAGAAGTTAGTGATGCGGTAGTGTGAAGTGCAAAAGTGAGTTATGTGGTGGTGTGAGGTGTGGAAGTGAGTGATGTGATGGTGTGAAGTGTGGAAGTAATGTGGTGGTGTGAGGTGTGGATGTGAGTGATGTGGTGGTGTGAAGTGTGGAAGTAAGTGATGTGATGGTGTGAGGTGTGGAGGTGAGTGATGGCGTAATATATGGTGTGGAAGTGAGTGCTGTGGCGATATGTGGTGTGGAAGTTTGTGGTGTGGTGGTGTAATGTGTGGAACTGTGTTGTGTGGTGGCTTTCATTTTAAACTGGCTATTATCCAAATCTAAGACCTTCATACTTGGCTTACCTTGAACCCTTCCTCCAAGTTTGGTGTAAATCGAACAAAAAAAAAAGTTTAAGCTGACTTTGCCATATACCTTTTATGATTGCCCTGTTATTCTGAAAAAACAATAGGTCAACTTCTTGCTTACACTCAATCCATTCATGTAGTACAGATCTTATCAAGAGTGTTTTACCTTTTTTTCTTTTGTTTTTGTTTTTTTTTTTGTTTCCAAACTGGCTCACCAGAGTCGAAATCTGACCTTCCTTATGACCTTGACCTTCGAATTCCTCCATCCTTGCCTTACCTTTCATCCTTGCACTAAGTGTTATCTAAAAAGCTGTTTAGGTTGTCATGTGACTTTGACCTTTGACAGACCGTTCTATAAAACAGTAACTCAGCCTCTTAGCTTACCCGCAACACTTTCATCTAAGTTTGGCTAAAATCGAATTAAAATTGTTTTAGAAGCTAAAACAGTAAAACTTGGCAGTTTACCTACACTTCGGTCCATTATTACTAACACAGTGGGAGAGAAATAAGATGCTCGTCTGCGTCATAAAAGTACTGTTTGTCACTAAAATTACCTCTCTGAAGGTGACAGATGCCATGGAGGCGGAGCAAAGAAAGGGCTCGTGATGTCGCCACTGGTTAGCCAATCAACAACCATTACATGAAAAGGGCGAGGCTTGAGACAACGATTATGCTTTTAATTTTTATATCTTTATGGAATGTGCGTGCTGCCAAACGCAATGAAGCGTAAAATCTTAAATATCTGTTAAGGAAATAATTTGTTTTATAATGTAAGAAACCTTACGTATTAGCTCTCAATGGGAGTGGTGCTACTAATCCGTCTAAAAAAAGAAATTATCGAAAGTAGGCAGGCTATTCCATCCTCAGTGTATATCAACAGAAGCTTAAAACAACTGGAGCTCATCTCTTCTCTAGATGCTGTAGGCTGCTGACATAATTATCTTGCTCAGTTCAGAACCTATGATCACCACATCTTCAGCCATGAAGTTACTGATCATGGTAGCACTTGTGGCAGTAGTGGTAGAAAAGGAAGGAGAGATGCAGTTTTTCCTAATATTTTAACCCCTTCAGTAAGATTACCCATTATATTCCTGCTATCTCCACATTATTCTGTTCACCTTAAGGATATTTTTTTGAACAGTAGCCTTAAAAATAGCCATCACTGATTGAGGAGGTCCACTAAGCTGAATAAATTTGTTTGGTAATGGCAAGGATAAATTAAATTGTCCTTACTCAAGAACAGAAAACGTTCTGAAGCAAAGAATAGTAGACTCATGAAAAAAAAAATGGCATTTCCATATCATGAATAATTAGTTTGATTTATTTTTCTGAACAAATTGCTTTCTTATATCATTTTTTCAATTGTTATTATTTTGCTTAAATATGCTTTACCTTCATTATTCTCTTCACTTTTATTATGATCTACGTACTGAACTTTCCATTTGCTGCCTTAATTCACTGCTCGCTTATTCTTCTCTCCCTTTCTCACTCCTCTTCCCTAGTTCCTTCTCTCACTCACCCTCCCTCTCACTCATCCACTCCTTCCCCGTACCTTTTCCTCTGACTCCCTTTCCCACTCTCCCCCTCTCTCTCTCTCTCTCTCTCTCTCTCTCACACACACACACACACACACACACACACACACATCACCATTTCATCTTCCCAGTGCTCCCTCCATCTACCCCTTCATTCATTCCAACCCACCAGCTTCTCTCTCTCTCTCTCTCTTTCTCTCTCTCTCTCTCTCTGTTTCTCTCTCAAATACCGCCTCCTCATATGGCTCTCACATTCTTCCGCTCCATCCGTCTCACCACCCCATTCTGACCCAGTTAATTCCTGTCAGCACTACTAAGGGTCCCTGTCCCCCTTGTGAAGTTGCCCAGAACCCCCAACAGGCTGTCTTTATGGCTGGGCGACGGATGCTTGTGACTGCTGTTTCGTCTCTGGACTGGTATGTCAGTAAGCAGGTAGGTGGGTTAGACAGGCAGGTATGTAGGTAAGGTCCGTTCCAAAATGGAATTACACTCGCCCATTTTTTCCGCCTCAGTCCTAACTTTTTATGCAGGCTGAACGTGGCAGTCAGTTAGGACGCTCTAAGTAGTCACTCTTTAGGTAATTTTACGAGCGAGTGATGTTTACTCGCATTTAAGTTTGGAAATGAACGGCACGGCCCAACCCGACCGTCACGCTAAGCAAAAGCTACTAACTTTACTCCTATGTGAAGTAGTGTTGCAATTCTTTCTGCATGTGATAAATTCATTTAATAAATTTTGTTGTCAACTAAAACCTCACCCATAAAGGCGTAGGAACCCCTTGGAATCTCAAGTTTTCCAAGGGAGTGTTCAGCTCTAATATGTGAACGCCTCATTTACGAAATCAAATTTAAAAAGATTTTCCGTCGTAACACTGTTTTTTGGCATCAACTCTAGCTATTAAATATCTGAGATTCCGCCTATAATTTTATGTCAGAGGAAAATTGTGAGAACATGACGCTTGCTAGCTCGTCACGCGTTCACAAAGAGCACTTTACTGGTTAATAGAGACATCTGTTTCCTGCTGGTAACGTTTATCAATATTGTCTAGCAATTAAAGCATTGATTTCACCGGAGTAGCATGATGAAATATTTCTTATGACCTACCAATCCACCTTGTCATAAAGTTTCTTCAAATCCGTGAATACAACATCAAGCTTCCTAGTTCTAAAAACATTTTCTGCTAATGCATTCAGTGTACAGTCGTCAGCATAAAATCGCTGCAAGTCTGCTAGTGTGACGCGAGTCCTTTTGTCTGGCAACAGTGTAAAGGGATGAGCTGCCACATACACTTTTATACACTCACTTTAACGATGTGTTTTTCAAAAGTGGTACCAGAGACTGCCTAGAGTACAATTCTCTGTATACCGTAATTGATTAGCGTAAAAAAAGGGCAAGAGTTGACAATGTTATGGAACGGCGTATGAGCGTAATACTCTGGTATTCTTCATTATAACAGTGTGTAAGCTCCCTTCCCGTCTCTCCCCCTCCCTCTCCCTCCTACCCCCCACTCATTTTCATGCCTCTCCAGTCTCGTCTCCCCACCCTCTCTACCATCATTCATTTATCCACGGCATTAACCCGATTGGCGCTTCGCAATTCTCTCTTGACTGTTTTCTAAACCCAGTCTGCCTTATTCCTAGTTGCTTGCAGTACTACCAACTATATCCAAGGTTTATTATCAATATTCCTTCCTGTTCTAGTCCCATTCTTACCCTCCTCGTCTTCTTCCCACTCCTCTCCAGTTGTCTTTCTGTTCTCCACCCTTTGTCACTACCAACAGCCGGGAGATACAGGAACATTGAGGTCTCGTTTTTGTGATGTATTCCTTGCTAGCATTTGTTTGAGTGAGCCTGGAAGTCTGTGCCTGTTATATCAGTAGGCGAAATTAAACAAACAATTGTGCCCACTCCTCCTTCCCGCCCTCTCTCTTCCCTAGGAAAATGTTCCCACTCTCCTCATACTGTTCACTGAATCACGAAGCAGTATCAGAAACACTAAAGTCTGGAACTGCTGCATCATGTGTGGAGTAACGAGTGGGAGAAAGAGACTGTTGCATGGCATGAAACTCTCGAATGTTGTGGAGCAAAAAGGTTACAGGAATAGACAAGAAATAGAGAAGAGTGCGGTTTATTACGTAGATTAGCGTTGTGGGTGATATAAGGTAGGCAGGGCGGAGAGAGAGAGGAGTGGAGATAAAGGATAGCGGGAGAGGGAAGGAGGAGGGGAGGGTGGGAGGGACAAGGGATGGATACGAGGGAGAGAACAGGAGTTTCACCACGCGAAAACATTCATCTGTCGTCTTTTGCACATTTTTACGCTAATCAGATATAAAGAATATTGTATTCTGGGTGATTTATAGTATTAATTCTTACAAACACGTCTTCAAAGCGTATAAAAGCCTGTGTGGCAACTAGTTCCCACACACCGTTGCCAGACATAACGACCCACATCACACGAGCAGGCTTGCAGCGAATTTGTGCTGACGACTGTACACCCGAAAGCACTAATTTCTCCCCCCATGCAGCCAGAGTCGCGGCCAGTGAGCGACCAGGCGTACGAACACCCCATACCCACCTCCCCTTTCCCAACCCCAGTGTAAATGTTGTTGGGTAGACGTGGAACAGCCAAAGCTGGTGATATTACAGCGTGTCATGATTGTTTTTATAGACAATCAGAACCAGCAGGGGTAAGTATATAAAGGTACTGAATGTTTATTACTGTGCTGTTATCCATAACATAGAGGAAAGGCGCGAAAATGAAAGAAGACGTACAGTGTGCCATGTGTTACTGTCTATAATACTTATGTCCTATTTTATAATGTTACAAATAAGTATAGTGTTGTGAACAGCATCTGTTGAAATATATGATGTTTTTTCTCATACATTCTCACTCCCGCCACCACCACCCATCTCTCTCGATTCCTGTCTCCACCAAACGCCTCTCTTATCCTCTCTTCCACCAGTCACACCCATTATTAACCAACGTAAACAAAGATAGTGATGAAATGATCCGTCAGGTATTGATCATATTATTACTATAATACACCTCTGTATTAAGCACCAATAAATCAATAACATACAATGCTTCGGTATACCTGCCGACTATTTCATCTTGTTGTAAGCTGTTACGTGACATACTCACCGCAAGTTGGACCTTGTGATACAAGGACATACGGTTGTTTTACTTTAACACAGGTTGTGTGTGGTTTTGGACGCCCATGAATTCATATTAACGTGGCAATTTAAGCCTTACATTATAAACACTTAAGATTTATGTTCCTGTCATTAATGGATGGAAGAAACGAATCAGGGATCGGTTCTGACGAACCACAAACTCTCTGCTTTTACGAAAATATTCCGACCTCCTGTGACAACAGTGACACAATGTCTTTATGTAGACGACTGACCCACATTCAGTCGTATACATTGTGACATTTTGTCACTGTTGTGACAAGAGGTCGAAATATTTTCGTTGAAGCAGAGAGTTTGTGGTTCGTCAGAACCGATCCCTAATTCGTTTGGTTAATACGGTAGTGACAGGAATATAAACCTGTTTATAATGTGAGGCTTAAATTGTCACGTTAATATGAATTGATGGACGTCCAAAAACACCCATAACCTGTGTTAGCAATAAACAGCAGTATGTCCCTGTAACACAAGGTCAAACTTGCAGTGCATATGTCACGTAACAGCTTACAAGATGAAATAGTTGGCAGGTTTATCGAAGTATTGTATATTACTGATTTGTTGGTGCTTAATACTGAGGTGTATGCTAATATTAATATGATCAATACCTGACGGATCATTTCATCAATATCTTTATGTTGGTTAACTAAGCGTGGGAGTGGGGGACAGGAGGATAAGAGAGGTGTTTGGTTGATATAAACCCAGAGAGAAGGGTGGTGGTGGTGGTGGGAATGAGAATGTGTGAGAAAAGACATCATATCTTTCAACAGATGCTGTTCATTATACTATACTTATTTGTAACATTATAATATAGGACGTAACTATTACAGACAATAACACATAATACAATGTAGGTCTTCTTTCATTTTCGTTCCTTTTTCATATGTTGTGGATAACAGCACAGTAATACACATTAAATACCTTTATATACTTACCCCTACTGGTTCTGATTCTCTATAAAAACAATCATGACATTGTAAGATCACCAGCTTTGGCCGTTCCACATTTGTCCAACAACATTTGCCACTGGGGTTGGGGGAGGGGATGCGGGTGTGGGGTGTTCGAACGCCTGGTCTCTCACTGGCCGCGACTCCGGCTACTAGGGGGGGAGAAATTAGTGCTTCCGAGTGTACATGTCTGGGTAATAAATCCTCTGTCCTGTGAAAATCCACCTCACTTCTCACCTATCTTATCTTTTGTCCAACTTTGCACCCTTTCTAATCCCGTCACTCAGATGGCGTAATATTCATTTTTATGGCACCCTTAAACAATGGTACTGAGCTTAAAGGAAACACTGAAATTATACGAGCTTGATTCAGCTTTCACCAATTCATTGTATTGAAAAAGCTGATATTCGGCCACACACATTTCAGGTATACTCTTCCTTATTATTTGTAAAGGTTTGTGGTGAGTAATTGACTATTAAATCCTATGAAAAGAATCAGAAAATAAAAACATAACTTGACCTGACCTAATCCAATGAAGCTAATATAAACTCACCCAGACCTAACCCAACATAAAGAGACCCAACACAACCCAAGCTAATCCCATCCCACCCCAATCCAACCCATACCAGACTATCCTCAACTCACCTCACCTCATCTCTCCTCCACAGGGTCTGCATGATAAGTGTGGGGGTGCCGGGAAAAAATTCGGGAGGCGTAGGAAGGATACGTGGCCAGGCGACGAACACGGTTACTGCATTGTCCATGAACTCGCCCGCTAGTGCTTGTGTCTATGTTTTATATAATGTGTGTAAGTGTGTGTGTACATGTGTGTGAGGAAACGTTAGAAAGTAAATATTTTAAACCAATTATTCTTCTGTTATTGTTCAGTTACCTCACCAGAAATGCTGAAAATTTACACCAAGATGAATTACGTATGTACAAACTATCGCTCGCTCGTCACTGGCTCAGATAGCATACTTTACTGATATATATATACCCGTTGGCAGATCTCAAACATTTGAATCTCTACAATTTGAAGTATTTTTTTTTTTTTTAAATTCTTGCCATCTACGGACGATTGTATATACCTGAGAATAGAGCCTTCTGTTTCCTGTAGTTAGATGTGGCTATCATTTACTCCTTTTCTATTACAGGACTCATCCAGACTGGACAAAACAATCTGATGCTGGGAAAAGTATACTATAAAAAGTCACTGAACCGAAGATATTTAGGGTAAGTGATCAGCCTGTTACGGATGGCACTGAATGCTTCAACTAAATCAGTGTCTTCTGTACAGTATTTGCCGGAACCTCCAAAATCCACGCCCAAACTACACAGAAATAGTACATAGAAACATACATAGAAAACATAGTTCCATGTCATTAATTAGGTAGAACTACGAGATGGAAAGGGAAGGAAAACGGAGCAGTTCATATCTCACGACTCAGGTCTACTACTACACTGAGAGAGAGAGAGAGAGAGAGAGAGAGAGAGAGAGAGAGAGAGAGAGAGAGAGTTACATAGATACACAGACCACACAGACCTGACCGTCCCTACGAGGCGGTCCGCCTTAATACTATTACAGTGCTATAATTATAGGAGCAGGAGAAAAGGATAGCACAGCAGAAGGCTCTCTTCCCCCACCGTCCAGACTCTCCGGCATTTGCCGTACAGGAAGCAAGAGAGGAAGTAATACTTTGCAGGACTGAAACACCTGAAGAAATTTTATGGGATTGGCAGAAAGTAGAATAATATGGAAATGGAGAATTTTGGCATACAACCACATACTTAATCTACGCATGCACTTTTCTTAATTGATTTTTTTTTTTTTTCATATAAAACAGATGAATAGAATGTTTATCTACTATACTTGCCCTAAAATATTGTCTATGTTGATTATAGGTGAATTGTGTTTCATAAAGAGATGAATGTAGACGCAAATATGTAATAATTGCTCCATCCTAACTAAACGATACTAATCGCGTCGAGATACATGTCCAGTCTCTTTTAAAATATATTTATGGTACCACTGTCAACCACATTCCCAGGGAATTATTCCACTCACTTACAGCAGAGTAAGTGAAGAAGTTTTTGGCTGTATCAAGATTAGTCCTCCTTCCTTGCAACTTCATACCATTTCCTCGAGTTACAATCTTGGCAATTACTGTGAATAGCTTGCTTGAATCAATGTTATTAAAGCCTTTAAGAATCTTAAAACATTCAATTAGCTGTTCCCTGAGTCTCCGTTTTCTAAGTGAGAATAAGTTTAATTCCCTGAGCCTCTCGAGATACGGTTTATTTCTCAGGGACGGGATTAACTTGGCAGACCTAGCTGGACCGCTTCATGTATTTCTATATCTTTGACTAGGTGAGGCGCCCAAAATTGCACTGCAAACTCTAAGTGTGGCCTGACTATGCTTTTGTATAGGGGGATTACAATACCTCTGCTTTTATATGTAAAATGTCTTTTGATGAAGCCTAGGGCCCTGTTGGCTTTATTGGCGGCAGAGATACATTGATTTGGAAATTTAGGTCGTCCGAAATTAGTATTCTTAGATCCTTAACTAGTGAGGATTTGCTACTGATTTGGCCCTTCATTTTGTAATCATACCTTTTGTTTTTCTTCCCACTCTGCATTACCTGACATTTACTTACACTGAAGGACATTTGCCATTTTTCTGGCCAGCTGACAATTTTGTTAAGGTCATTTTGAAGGTTAATTCTGTCTTCTGTTAATATAGTGTTGCCGATTTTTGTATCGTCCGCAAATTTAGAAATGAAGTTGTTTAGACCAACATCGATATCGGTAATAATATCCAATCCCTGAGGAACACCACCGGTCTCAGGAGCCCAGTCTGACTCCACTCCCTCTATAACGACTGGTTGTTTTCTCTCAAACAACCAGCAACCTATCCACCTATGAATGTTTCCATCAGTTCCAAGTGATCTTACATTTGTCATTAATTAATCATGCGGCACTTTGTCAAAGGCTTTCTGGAAATCTAAGTAGATTATATCAAGAGACGTGGTACAATCATTCATTTTAAAAAGTGTATAGTAAAACTCAGTTAAATTTGTCACGCATGATCCCCGCGTTCTAAAGCCATGCTGGCTGTTCCTAATTACGTTATTAGTTTCTAGGAACTCAACTATCCTATCTCTAATTAATGATTCGAGGATCTTTCCCAAGACAGAGGTTAGGCTAATTGGTCAATAATTACCTGATTGGTTTCTACTGCCGTTTTTGCATATAGGAGTCACGTTAGTCAGAGAGAGAGAGAGAGAGAGAGAGAGAGAGAGATGCACGGTCTGGTGTGGATATTAGAGGTTTAAGTGAAAAGAAAGTATTATCAATTGTTTGTGTTCATTTACTTGTCTTTGTAATCATATTTTTATTATATATAATACGTAACTATCTATTTTATAGTTAGATATATAGATAGATAGATAAGTCAACAAATAAATAAGAAATAAATATACTGTATGTATATATATATATATATATATATATATATATATATATATATATATATATATATATATATATATATATATATATATATATATATATATATATATATATATATATGATTGATTATGTGTGTGAATGTTAGAATGAGATGTTATGTATGGATGCAAGAGCATACAGAGGTTGGGGAATGTACTTTCTGCCCACCAATTGGTGGTAGTGAAAGGCAAGGTAGAAATGGACTGAATGAAAAGAAGGAGGGGAGGACGGAAGGAAGTATTCCATACAAGGAAGGTAGAAAGGTTCCAAGAGAGAAGTGGAGGAATGACTGGGCAAATATATATGATTTGGAGCGGATAGAGGAGGTGGAAGGTGCGTGCAAGATAGTCGCAGAGGACATCTGTGCAGCATGCGAGGTGGTGTTTCGGATGAAGAGAAGACGATAGGTGGTGCAAAGAACAGCAAAGTGGAATGAGGAGGAGACAAGCTGTGGTGCAAAAGAAAGCATGTACCCAGTGGATGGGAAGTAGAGGCATGGAGGAAGTTGAGAGACGGAACAGCCAGTTTTATATAGAGAGGAAGAGTGGTGAAATTATTTGTAAGAGTGTAAGAAGAAAGTGGAATCTGGAAGGAATCTGAGTGTAAAGGGAATATAAAAAAAAATGTTATGGAAAGAGGTAAAAAGAGTTAGACAGGGTGATAAAGAAGTTAGTAGGGGAGTGAATGATAAAAATGGAAGTTTGATGGTGGAGAAGGGAGAAAAAGTGAGCAGATGGAGAAAACACTTTAAGGAACTGTTAAACAAAAAGAATGAAAGTAATGTGAGTTTACGTGACTGGGGAATGGCTGGGAGAAGAAAGGAGATGTGAAGGGAGGAAGAGATCATTAGGATGGAAGTAGTGGAAGCAATGAAGAAAGTCAGTATAGGGGAGGGCCCCTGAATTGATGAAGTGTGTAGCGAAATGTTGAAGAATTGAGGAGAGATAGTAATAGAATGGGTATGGAAGATGTGCAGATTGGCCTGGGACGAAGGTGGACTCCCGAAGGATTGAAAGTCACTTATACTGTACTTATGCCCCTGTAGAAAGGAAAAAAGGAGTGTGTGGTAATCATAGGGGCATTTGTCTTCTTACTGCAATACGAAAAGTATATGGTAGGATACTTACTGACATGTTTAGGGAAATAACAGAGGATTTAGTTGGATGAACGGGGTGGTTTTAGGAAGGGAAGAGGTGGTGTAGATCAGATATGCATCTTTAGGTCTTTAGTGGAAAAGTTTCTAGAAGGGAAAGAAGTTGCATGCGGCCTTCATGGCTTTGGAGAAAGCATAAGACAGAATGGATAGACAAGGAATGTGGAAAATATTAAGAGTATATGAAGTAAATGGGAGGCTACTAAATGCTGTGAAGGAAATGCATGAGGGCGCTAAGGCTTCACTGCTTGTGGATGGTAAACTGAGTGAATTCTTCTGTCTCAACGTTGGATTGAAACAAGGATGTATCATGTATCCATGGTTGTTCAATTTGTATATGGATGGGGTTATAAAAGAGATACGAGGTATGGCAATCGACGTTGGAGTAGTCATAATGAGAGAGGGCAGTGTTTGGAAACTTCCTGTATTGCTGTTTGCAGATGGTATTGTATTAAGTGATGACGAAGGGGAACTGCAAGGCTTGGAGAATGAGTTTGGGAGAGTGTGTAAGAAATGACGCTAAATGTAATGTTGGGAAGAGTAAAGTTATGGTCTTCGAAAGATATGCAGTCATTAAATATACAGTGAGCTTGGATGATGAGGAAATGGAAAATGTGAGTGCAGTTAAGTAACTGGGCAGTGTCATGAATAAGGATGGAAGTTTGTAGGATGTAGTGCTTGAAAGGGTGGAACAGGGAAGAAATGTTGTTAGTCCGTTCAATGCAGTGATTAGAAATAGGGAAGTGAGCATGGAAATAAAAAAGTCGCTGCATGACAGTATTGTGATACCAACTCTACACGTAGGGAAGTGAAGCTCGGACCTTGTTGGAGAGACAGAAGTCAAGAGTGAGAGCAGTGGAAATTAGTTACCTGACAGGAGCATGTGGAGTTGGAGAGACAAACTGATAAATGAGGAAATGAAGGAGAGTTGTGGTGTGGATGTGGATGTGATAGAAAGAATTAGTAGAAAATTAATGCATTGAGGTGGTTTGGTCATGGAGAGGATGAAGTGCGAGATACTAACGAGGAGAGTGTG
Organism: Coenobita brevimanus; assembly: GCF_032717465.1. Classification (NCBI taxonomy): domain Eukaryota; kingdom Metazoa; phylum Arthropoda; class Malacostraca; order Decapoda; family Coenobitidae; genus Coenobita; species Coenobita brevimanus. The sequence continues at coordinate 31,553,182 of NC_136957.1, read as the reverse complement.
TGAGTGAGGTGGAAGGGGGAAGAGGGAGGGGGAGGCCAAGGATGAGTTGGAGGGATGGAGTGGAGAGGTATATGAGAGAGGGAGGTGTAAGCTGGAGGGAGGGTAGTGAAATATCGAGGGACAGGGCGACATGGAGGCAATTTGTTTGTGGCCATGCCATTCGAGATTAAGGGGTCTGGCAATAGACGGATAGAGACACACACACACACACACACACACACACACACACACACACACACACACACACACACACACACACACACATATATATATATATATATATATATATATATATATATATAAAGATATATATATATATATATATATATATATATATATATATATATATATATATATATATATATATATATATATATATATATATATAGAGAGAGAGAGAGAGAGAGAGAGAGAGAGAGAGAGAGAGAGAGAGAGAGAGAGAGAGAGTTGTAGATAGATGGATAGATTGATATATAATCTGGAAACTCAACATAGGATGTTCACGTGAGAGATCTGGTATTACTGTATGACAATGCAGACTGCTTTGGTGGTGCATCACGGGGCTGACTAGGGTATGATTAAAATAGGTGACACTACTGGTTAAGTGATTCAGAGATATAGCCGCTCCGTTTGCCAACGCCTGGAAGGGCTAGGTAACAAGTTAAAGCTGCCACACACAGCTTCCAGACAATCACCTCAACTGGAAACTTGAACCACGCACCATTAGGCGTTGAAATAATCATCCCCCTCCCCACACACATATTGTTCATACATTCTGACTCCTGTGTTGTCATTACACTTTGGACCTCCCTTTATGTACGCTGACATTTTTTGACTATGTACCCTCGCCTGACAGCAGATGAGAGGTGAAGGTGTGTAATATGGAGAGACATTACACATTTGCAGTCGTTGGTATTCTGTTGGTCGAGGTATTTAACCCATTAGTGTGAGGTTATTTTGACTATTAAGTTATGTGTAGCTATTGGCTGATTAGGTTTTAGTGTAGGACATCGTTTTGTTTGATATTTTATCCATGTTAGGATAATTTTTTGCTCTTCTTGAAAACATTGTTGATGCCAGTATTTTTTTTTGTATATTTATTTCGGGCATGTGTTCATATATGTAAAAAATTATGTATAAGTAAAAGACTTACTGATATTAATAAAGAAATTGGCTTCATGTCCTTGGCCTCCGGTCTTGTGGTCGACAGTCCCTCTCAAAAAAGAAAGAAATCATTGTTGGTATAGAGTTTTTTTTTTTTTTTTTACTCTATATTGGAGGGGAAAAAAAAATCCTCATATGGTTGTCACATATCCGCGAGACACCCTGTATAAGTGATTGCCTTATTTAACCTTTCAGGTCGAGGACGTTCTTTTATCCTCTTACTCTCTGCGGACGAGTCTATTCAGACAGGGAAGGGAGTTTTTGAACTAGAGAGGTTAGATATATCCTTCATTAACCCCTTCACTGTTAGGTTGTTCCCTTAATTTATATGTTACCGCCTGGTAAGAACAATAAAAATGTCAATGTTATATATGACGTTCTAGGGATGAAGGGGTTAAATGATATCGAACTTTGAATTCCAGCCATATATTGATATTGTGAGTGTAATGGGACATTACTTCCAGATTCCTAAATATTCCACACTTATAGTCCACTGTAAAGGTCTGACACTTCTAAAAAATCCATAAGAAATATTAATATAACTTCTTTGAGTGACGGGTTTGCCTTAAGCTGAATAAAATTATCCACCTTTACCCACTCTGATACTTAACTGATAGCGAATACTGCATTTAAATGGCAAATAAAGACAGGAGAAAAAAAATTAAGTTTGATTTTGAAATGCTGTCGTAAAGTATTTGTTATTATCTGCATACACAGGCTGGGTTGATTACTAGAGGTCACTCATCGCTTCCACTTATCGCAGAGAAGGGCAAGCAAGTGTGGCGTGAGGCAGGGGTGGAATGAGTCAGAGATGGTGTTGGGCGGGAGAGTAGCTAGGCAGCAGCGGAGAGAGGCAGGAGTGGTGTTAGACAGGATGCTACGCAGGAGCAGAGCGAGGCAGGGGTGGTGTTAAGCAGGAGTGTAGCCAGACAGGAGCGGAGAAAGGCAGGGGTAAAGTGAGGCAGGAGTGTAGCCAGGCATGTGCAGAGAGAGGCAAGAGCTAAGTGAGGCAGGAGTGTAGCTAGGGAGATGTAGAGTGAGGCAGGAGTGGAGGTTTTTCATATGTTGTAGAGGCAGGGGTGAGGTTAGTTAGAGTTTAGAGAGGCAGGGGTGCAAGACCTTTTCTGCCAGCCACAACACCCCTGCCGCCCCCTGCCCCAGAAACATCAGAAGGAACGCCCCTTCCAGGTGATACAGGCTCAGCACGACCTGTCCCTTCTCGCTCTGTTGATAGAGAACAATGTAAATAAGGAAGAACTATACTCTGTTAATTTTAACTAGTTGTAAAATTGCCATTTTCTGTACTTCTTGTCTGCAGAGGTATGGCAAGAGATTAACAACAGAATATGAGGCTAGTCACGAAGAACTGTGAAAAGGATGCAGAACTGCAGTGAGGTTTTCTTCTACAGGAACTAGGCTGCAAAAAGAAATCTCCCCCAGGTTAAACTAATTCAACTCCAGGTGAGATTAAAGGTGGAATATGGCAAAAGTGAGGGGAAGACGAATGGAAGTGACGGTGAAGTGAATGTAGCAGTAGGTTATTAACTGAAAGGACTCAATATTGATCCCGGGCTGGGGCTGAGATTGTTGATTTCAATTTCGTTAAAACAGTCACTCCAAGACGACCTATTGACATGCCATAAAGACGTTCCTGCTAATACCACCATACCAGTTCTGAATGAGACAACCGTAGTATTTATTCAGTATGAACGCTGGGTATAGTCAAGGTGATGACATAGCAGGGTGTTTGACACGTAGGAGAAATGCTGGGCTTCAAGGCACGGAATGTCAAATGAGCGCCCAGAGTCAGAATCATCAAAAGAGAAAAAATCATGATGTCAGGTTTATTTTTAGTCCAACCCTTGGACTATGGTATCATAATCTTAGGGCATTACATTTCTCAGTTTGTTAGGCTTGACTAGATCTTGTCATTCATTCCCCTTCCACTGTCCTTCACTTCTCAAGGGGTTATACTGAACAGGATAATACCACTTAACCAGTTTGCATTGTTTACACTTCTCAAGTATTTGTTGGACTGGATATTACCATTTAATCAGATTGCACTGTCCTTTATCTCGTCTACAGTGCGCGAGTAGTAAAATAATGGGACTAAATTCTTCGATGTGTTTAGATTTTTTTGTTTCTCTGCCCTCCTGCATTTCACAGGGGGCAATGAGACTATAATGTAGTTCTTCTAACGTGACAGAGATTCCATACCCATTTCAACTCGCTTCATGGTCAGATGTTGTCAGATCGTGCGACTGATTTGACTATACCGTTTTTACTGTAACCTAGTACAGATATTCTTCCATTTTCAGCCTATTCCTTGTAACTTGACCTCTTCCTCACAACTAATCCTTCTGCTTACTCTGTTAATCTTTTCTCTCCGTTGGGCTCCTCCGATCACAACCTTATTACCTCAACCTGTCCTATCACTCCGGTACGGCCTGTGGACCCTCCTGGGAAACGTCGTTTCTGGCATTTTGGAGCCACGGACTGGGAGGCCCTCAGGCAGTACTTCTTTGATTTTCCCTGGAATGAGTGTTGCTTCCATGGCCGGGAGCCATCTGAGTGTGCCTTGCGCATTACGGAGGTTATTCTCTCGGGCATGGAAGCATACATTCCTTTCTCATTTCCTTTCACTAACGCAAGAAAGCCTTGGTTTAATCACGCTTGTTCTAATGCTGTCCGCAACAAGGAGAGGGCCTACAAAAGGTACCGGAGCCAACCCACCCCTGAATCACATCATCTTTACGTTTCTGCCCGGAATCGTGCTAAGTCTGTTCTTCGCTCAACTAAAAATAATTTTATCCATACTAAATGCTCTCAACTCTCCAACTCGAATTCTTCCCGCTCCTTCTGGCACCTTGCCAAAAATCTTTCTAACAACTTTACCTCATCATCCTTCCCTCCTCTTTTCTACTCTGATGGTTCTGTAGCTATTTCTTCCACTGATAAAGCAGATCTCTTCGCACAGACTTTCTCCTCCAATTCCACCTTCGACGATTCCGGTGCTGGTCTTCCATTACTTCCCCCCTCTGACTTCCTCATGGCTGACATTAAAATTTCTTCAGTTGATGTATTTTCTGCCATCACTGGCCTCAGTACTAACAAGGCATATGGGCCTGATGGGGTCCCTCCTGTTGTTCTCAAGAACTGTGCTTCTGTGCTTACACCCTGCCTAGGCAAACTCTTTCGCCTTTGTCTGTCAACTTGTACCTTTCCTTCTTGCTGGAAATTTGCTCTCATTCAGCCAGTCCCAAAGAAGGGTGACCACTCCCAACCCTCCAACTATCGTCCAATTGCTTTAGCATCCTGTATTTCAAAAGTTTTCGAGTCAATTCTCAATAGAAAAATTTTAAGGCATCTTTCCTATCACAACCTTCTTTCCGATCGTCAGTACGGGTTCCGTCAGGGACGCTCCACTGGCGATCTTCTCACCTACTTTTCAAACTCCTGGTCATCCTCCTTTTGGGACTTTGGCGAAAGCTTTGCCATTGCACTTGACATCTCAAAGGCTTTCGATCGAGTCTGGCATAAATCTTTAATTTCCAAACTGCCCTCCTACGGTTTCTATCCTTCTATCTGTGCCTTCATCGCTAGCTTCCTTTCTGGTCGTTCTATAGCCGCTGTTGTAGACGACCATCATTCTTCTCCTAGATCTATCAACAGTGGTGTTCCTCAGGGCTCTGTCCTATCACCAACTCTCTTCCTTTTATTCATCAATGATCTTCTAAGCTGCACATCTAACCCTATCCACTCATACGCTGATGACCCACCCTTCACCTTTCCATTCGGTTCCCGCAACGCCCATCTCAACAGTTACTTCAACAAACAAGGGATGAGGCTATGGCACACCTAATGTCTGACTTGGCTCGTATCTCTGACTGAGGTAAAAATAATATGGTTGTTTTTAATGCATCTAAGACTCAGTTCTTACACCTATCAACTCGACAAAATCTTCCACAGGTATACCCACTAATGTTTAATAATATTCAGCTTAATCCTGCATCATCCTTGAACATGCTTGGGGTTTCATTTACTCTGGACTTATCTTGGAAAGAACATATTACATCTCTTGTAAAATCTGCTTCCAAGAGATTGGGTGTGCTAAGCCAACTCTGCTCTTTCTTTACCCCTGCACAATTGTTGACTCTATACAGGGGTTTTATCCGACCCTGTGTGGAGTACAACTCTCATGTGTGGGGAGGCTCCCCACATACAGCTCTTCTCAATAGGGTGGAGTCAAAGGCTTTTCGTCTCATTAACTCTCCTCTTACTGACTCCCTTCAACCTCTGTCTCTTCGCCGCACTGTTGCATCTTAATCTCTTTTCTATCGCTACTTTAATGGTCACTGCTCCTCTGAACTGTCTGCTTGCATTCCTCCACCTCTACGACCTCTACGACGGGTGCGTAGCACCCGTCTGGCAGCAAACTCTCATCCCTTTTCTGTCCAACTCTCTAATGCAAGAGTTAACCGTTACTCCCAGTCTTTCATTTATGCAACAGGTCAACTCTGGAACTGTCTCCCTCTGTCTGTATTTCCTGCTGCCTATGATCTCCAGTCTTTCAAACGCAGTGTGTCCAGGCATATCAAAATGATCGGATCTTGAATTTGGCTCTCTATTGTATTTTGTTTTTCTCTTGGAGGGAACTGTTACTGCGGGCTCATGGCCTTTGGTTCCTTCTTCCTCGCATAAAAAAAAAAAAAAAAGCTTATTGGCAGAAAAGACAATGCTACGGTTCTAAATGTTAATAGCAATTCTTCGTCACTAGCTTCGTATTCTAGTTTTAATCGATTGTTACAACTCAGCATTTAAGTTAGAGAGATGACAATTTTATGCCAGGTTAGGGTAAAAAGGGAAGAGTAACCATCGCAACTTATTCCTACCTCAGCTAAAGCTCATCAAAGTTCATGTAACCATAACTTAGGTTCGTACTCTCGCTCCCTAACATCTCTTCCTTAGTTATTTAGTTTTGGATACAGCTGATTAATATCCTTTTATGAGTTATTTATGCAGAGTAGTGCAGTATCAGAAGGACCTACGTAACACAAAAGAGAACAGCATAGTTTTTTTTTTTTTTTTTTCTTTAACTAAGGCGTTGCCCCTGGGTAGAGAGCTTAGGTTTGGAGCGTGTTGCACTTTGTGACCGGATGCCCTTCCTGATGTCAACCAATGACTCTTGGGTGGACTCAAACCTTCGACCCTTCGCCCAGAGCGCAGGGCTCTTATCCATTAAGCCACGGCTGCTACATGTTTTGAATAATATGTTGGGTTCCAAAAATGTTGCCATCACATGAAGGCATCCCTCTCTAGCACCGCACAGAAATGAATTACATAATTAACCCCTACACCGCGGGCTTGTTTACCAATTACTTGCGTGTCCCGCGGGGTTATTTGGGCTCCGACAGACTCTCAAAAAATATTTGCTAAAAATCAGTTATTAGTCCTAGAATAATAAAATTAAATATGCTTATAGCACATACCTTCAGCTTTCTCCTGGAATGATTGTTGAGCCTTCGTCAGTTTCCGTAGGACTTGTGGAGACCTCTGAAGTAGGGTAACTAAGTCTCCACTTAACACTTCCCGACAACCCGTTATATGATTACCACAGCCAGATACAAACACTATAAACACTATTCTACCATTTTCAAGTAGTTTGGGATCCATACTAAAAAAAAAAACAGTGTGAAAGCAATGGAAATTACGAGCGCGTCTGATTGCCGCACTTGCGCTAGTTCGCTCTAGGCACTCTGTCATTTATTATTCATAAAACTCCTCACACTTTATATTTCTATTACTATATCACACTTATATATATCTGGAGTCTTTCTCCATAAGTTTCCTTCAGTCGTATTATTTTATTGTCACTGAAGTCATTCTATTTTTTAGTCAGTAAAATACGTAGAGAGCCACGGATTCACTCTCACTGTTATAACATAAATTATTTGTACTCATATCCTTATATTACTAATTATTTACATTACTATTTACATTTTCTATTCTATTTTCAATATTTACCCTTCTATTTTACTTACAATATGTTATTCACTGTCACTTTCAGTAAGATGAAACTATAATACACTGTTCAATCATATGAACTGAACATCCATTGCTTTCACCTGCTATTTACACATTATTTATACATTATTTACACATTATTTCCAAATAATTCTGTTTCCACACTTGCACTGTTAGAACTGCTTCTGGCTGTGATAATCGAAGAAGCAGGTTACACAGAGGGGAACCTGGCATTCAGCGCACTGCCAAGAGGTGCGTTTATGCTCAGGTGTGCGGCGTGTGGTATGCGCACATACCTGACACCTGCGAATCGCAGCCTTCCTTTTCTCTGTGGCAGGCATTAGCTCAAGTCTGTGCCGATCCATATACGCCCTCTGCTCAAGTCGGTCGGGAAGTGTAACTGGATGGCGCCTTGGAGTTGCTGCTTGCACCTTACCATATTTTTCCAGCAGCTGCTGGACACAAGTCCTGGCGAACAACCTCAGGGAGAAGGACTTGGGTGGCTTTACCTTCATCTTGTACAGGATGAAGGCGTTCAGCATCGTCATATCTATGAGATGCAGAAAAACTTTCCTGTACCACCTAGTATTCTTCCTGAGGCAGTCGATCTCACCAATCATCATGTCGGACTTGTCCACCAGCCGCATGTTTATATTATAGTCCAACACAGCATCAGGTTTCATCACAGGTTCGCCTGTCCTACGGTCGACCTTCCCACTGTCTTTCATCTCCCCCTTATGTACGGTGGTGAGCATGTGCACGACTCTCTTGTCATGCCACCGTATTGCCAGCATCTTCTCAGACTTGTGTAGGTGCACGTCTCCTCGCTGCGAAGCCTCTTCCGCCTCTGGGAATTTGGGGAAGTTGGCACGATTACTTTTCACAGTGCCGCAGGAGCAATGCCGTGCTCAGAAAGGTATTTGGCAAGTTTCGGTGCTGTATAGTAGTTGTCTGTATACAGCACATGATTCCCACCAAAATACTTTTCTAGGAGCACTTTCACTACACAGCCTGAGAAGCCAAGGGGGTGTGTTTTATCGAGATCGACAGTGCTGGCTGAATATATGACGAAGTCAAGGATGTACCCCGTCTTACAGTCGCACAGTACAAAGAACTTAATTCCAAAGCGATGGCGTTTGCTTGGAAATGTACTGGACAAACCGAAGACGTCCTCTGAACAGAACCAAGGACTCATCAATGACAACCTTCTGAAATGGGTGGAAGAATGACATGAACTTATCCTTCATTCTGTTCAGAATCTCCCAGATCTTCCAGAGTGGGTCGGTTTGGGAAGGTACATCATTATCGGCAAAGTGCAGGTTTCCCATGATGTTCCGGAAGCGATCTCTGGCCATGTACTTGTTGAAGGTCGGTGAGGGTAGTAAGGGGTCCATGGACCAGTATTCTTCCAACTCATGTTTCTTGGAGTGTGGCATAAGAAGCATGAGGGCAAAGAACACATACAGCTCCTGCACTCCCAGCATGGTCCACTGTTGCATCTTGGCTGCACCTGTACCACTAGCAGCACGTTGTGATTCGAACCTGTTGGTCTCATCACATATGTGCTGCATGACTTCGTCATCTAGGAAGGCCAAAAGGTAGTCGACACACTCAGCATTTTCGTCCATAGTGAAGGCAGGCTGAACTCCTGACGAGCTCTCATCGAAAACCAGGTTTTCGGGGACAAAATCTGACCCTTCTGTCCACGCGAAGGCGTCCAGGATTCCCTGGCGTGGCGGTGGAGGGATGGTGGTGGTGGTGGTGGTGGAGGTTGGCTGAGAGGGAGGCTTATCTCCCTCAAGGTCACTCGCACTGACCCTAGGTTGCCGAACAGCACTAGCAACCCTTACCCTACTAGCTACACTACTTCTCACTCTCTTAGATCTACCTCTACCTCTATGGCCGGCCTTCACTGTTGGTGCTGGTGGTGACTCCAACGACGAAGACTCCGGAGATAACTCAGCCGACGATGATGACGAGATGAGTAAAGCGGGGCTTGGGGAACGGGGAGGTGAATGCTCTCATGACTCATGGCGGGCTGGGTCACGTGGGGGCATTGTTCTGGGGCTAACACGCCGCCTCTTCACTCCCTTCCCAACTTCTTTTCCTTCCTGCACTAAAGGCTCCTTTCCCTTGGAGCTAGACACAGATTCACTGGTAGGAGCACTTGTTGTCGCTGTTTCTGGCGTGATAACTTCACCCGGCTCATCACACGATTCACCGGAATCGTCAAAATCGCTGTCCATTATTATCATCGACAATTCAGCAAGTTCTTGTGCCACTGCAGAGTCACTGAGGCCTTTCCTGCTTGCCTCAACACTTTTCTTGGGGGTAGAGGTCACGGGGCCCTTTGCAATGGGCGCAGAAGCGGCAGGAATGGTGGGGTGCGAGTGCAACATGTTGTCTCTGCAGTGGAGGACAAGGAACTAAATGCCGCGGCTTATCTGAGAAGGGAAGGGTTGACAATGACACTTTAGGCTGACTGCTGCTAACTTACAGGCTAATTTTTTATAGGTAGAAAATCTCGGCAATAAATAAAGAAATAGGTAGTTCCAGGTGAATGTAAATGTCAATTAGGATTCTCCCTTCCTTTCTGATATATATTTTTATTACAGACATCGATTACAAGGCATAAATCAAAGGGGAAAGTACCGTGGTAATGTAGCGAATGAATGCACGTGAGGTTTTGTCAGGTGATAATTAGGCAATTTCTGGAGTATAACACTATCACTTACCTGTTTTTTTTTTTTGGTATATATTATTGGGTAAAAATATTGGGCATGGGGCTTATTTCAATGGATGAAATCTGTGGAAAAAGAAGGGGGAAATTTCCGTAGCGCAGCGCAGCGTGGGAGGTGAGAGGAGAGGGTAATGGAGGGCAGGTAGGGAGGGGAGTCACGAAGGGGGTAAATTATCTGAGAAGGGAAGGGTTGACAATGACACTTTAGGCTTACTGCTGCTAACTTACAGGCTAATTTTTTATAGGTAGAAAATCTCGGCAATAAATAAAGAAATAGGTAGTTCCAGGTGAATGTAAATGTCAATTAGGATTCTCCTTCCTTTCTGATATATATTTTTATTACAGACATCGATTACAAGGCATAAATCAAAGGGGAAATTACCGTGGTAATGTAGCGAATGAATGCACGTGAGGTGTTGTCAGGTGATAATTAGGCAATTTCTGGAGTATAACACTATCACTTACCTTTTTTTTTTTTGGTATATATTATTGGGTAAAAATATAGGGCATAGGGCTTATTTCAATGGATGAAATCTGTGGAAAGAGAAGGGGGAAATTTCCGTAGCGCAGCGCGGCATGGGAGGTGAGAGGAGAGGGTAATGGAGGGCAGGTAGGGAGGGGAGTCAGGAAGGGGGTAAAATAGCTAAAATGTCAACAATGGATGGGAGTACAGATGAGATTTGGAGTGCTGACTAGTGTTGGACATTGGCAGTACTGATATATGATACAAGCCACCACTTGAGAGCCCGGGATAATTCAAAATAACACAGAATCACAAAAGTGACTCCCCGCGGTATGATCCATTGTAGCCGAGCGTCACGAAAGTGACGCCCCGCGGTTAAGGGGTTAATAAAAAAATAAATAGCTTAGGGAAAAGTGTTTAGGGAGCTTCCTCAACCGACGAGAAAACACCTTCCTTTGCGATCAGGTTGAGGGAGTAGCCTGTTTCCGTCACTAAAAAGCAAACCAGCTATTGTAGATATTACCGTTTTACGTCCGTGTCCTTGATTTATTTGTAGTCTGCGCTTTCCTGCCTCTCTGACATTCACAAGATATAGTATTATGAGACTATACATATCGTTTTCTCTGTTTATTTTCGACCTCTTTGCAGTTTGTGCTCTCCTATTCCCCTAACACCTCACATGTAGAAATATCATGGGCCTGCTGGCGTGTTACCAGTTTGTATTTTGTGTTACCTTGTCCGTATCTTGGATGCCGTTCATAAGCTTGTGGTTTGTGACGTTCTTCCCCTCTTTACCTCACAGGGATAATGCAGAACTATACGTACGGATAGGATGAACAGCTGTATGAATGAGGGTTGCTTGAGATGGGGAAGGGCAGCCTGATGGCGGAAAGCAGGGTGACATGAAGACGACTTAGTTGTGGCCACTCCCTTCGAGATTAAGGAGTCTGGTTATAGATATATAGATATCAAGTATTTTCACGGATTTGCCTGTTGTCTGCTGTTTCCCCCTTCACTTCTCAACGGACTGAATGTTACCGTTTTACCAGCTTATTTCAACTCTGTTTATAGTATGCGTTTTCCTTGTTATTGCTTTATTTATTCAATAGTTCGTTGTATATGTCGCCCTGTCCCCTACATATCCCTAGTGTTAAGTATATGAAACTAAATACTATAGTTTTTGTTTTCCATCTGCTGTGGCAATTTGTGCTGTGTTGACCTCCAGTACTTCACAAAGGATAACATTAGAAGACAGTATCACCATTTTGCTTATGAGTTTGCGATCTGCTTGTAGTCTGTTGTCCTGTCCTGTGAAATTCAAACACATTTTCATATGACGACGCCGCATTTTCTGTTGGCATTTTTTTTTTATTTTTTTTTTATTCGCAGCATACGGTAAACAGCGCGTTCCCTGAGGCCCACCAGTTCTATGTACTTCGCCTGCACATGCCACCAGTACGACGCTAACACTCGCCGTCCATATTGAATACATGCCAGGGCTGTCTTGTACAGGTCTGGTGTACTGATGCTTTTAGAGTGGGTTTTTTTATATGTCGGTGGATCTCATGGTTAATCATTAAAATTTGCTTTACTGAAGTTCAGATTCTTAAACCGATTCTTGCATCAACAGGGATGCAAACATGGGTCCAACAGGACTGCAGGTCACGTCTCAATCGATTCGGTCACCGCCTCCTCCTACCTCCTGCCCTATCTTTCTGCACTTCATGAAGGGTAACTTTAAGAGACATTAGTACAGCTTTACCATCCAATTCTCAATCTGTTTCTGGTTTCTGCTGCCTTTCCGCCCGCCCCCCTCCACTTCACAAGGGGTAATATTATTAGTAAGGATATTTCCTGTTTTCCTGTCTCATATCCGTCTATTTTTGGTTTGGGCTGCTATTTCCTCCTACACTTGATAATGAAATTACAATATATGGTATGAAGCACTACCGTTTGGCCAGTGTACATTCGATCAGCTTGTATTATATAATGCCTTTCATCTTACATTTCACAAAAATAAGAATTATTGATAATAATAATACTGTACCTCTCTGCCTATTTATTTTCTATCTATTTAATTCATGTTTTCTTCCCTATCCAAACTTTACAACTGTTAATAAACGACCGCCTCTCTGCATTCAACAAGGGGCAATATTAAGGATCTGACTATTATCGTTTTTCCTGCGTTTTTTCTATCTGGTCTTGGTTGTCTTGCTATCCTCTCACATCCCTGACCCTTTTGGTATTGTTCCTTTTCGTACTGTCCCTGAAGACCTTTGTCATCCAGCAATTAACCAGCCCAGTCTCTCTGTGATTTTTTTTTATCTGTTTGTCAGTTTGTTTCTGTGTGTGTGTGTGTGTGTGTGTGTGTGTGTGTGTGTGTGTGTGTCGCCTGGTCGTTCTACACTTCACAGAGGCTAATGTAGTGCTACCTTCAGTTTCCTTTACATTGAGTTACAGCCAAATGATTTCATGTAGCCCAACAAATCATTTATAACACTGGACGGCAGCCTTGTAACCATACAACACGTGGTAGTCTAGTGGATTGAAACGCACCAGCTAGATGGCGTCTGTGAGGGTTTGCATCCGAGGGAAGATTGGAGTTTATTATTGGCTTATATAATAGAAACGAAGCTCGTCATTCTTGCCTTAAATGTCTGGAGTGAGTGGCCTGGCTTCGGGTTTCTTGTTCTTGATGGGACAGAGAAGGCCTGGATGATAGATACTGTCACGAATCAATCCGCGACATTTCCCTTTTGTGAGAAGCCACGAACTATTAGTGGAAAACTCACTGTGTATCGCTCAGCTAACCGTTTCTCCCTCCATTTCGGGGTATACTTTCCAAAACATTCGTCACTGTTTTCAAAAGTGACCGATTTAATGCACTTCACTAAGTGCTGTACTGAGCGATACTATTGTTCTTTATTGTTCGTCTCTGCTTGCCTCTGACCGTTAGAAAATGCGGCCGAGTGCTCCGCTTTTCTTTCCCACGACTTGGGCAGTCGAGTGTTTGTTGTGACGGAGGAAGGTCCTGTGCTCCAAGAAGTGTGAGAGGTCGCTAGCACCCAAGCTCCACTGAGACAGTTAATCCAGTCCTCCCACTCCCGGGTGATACACAGCATTCATCGACCGGTATTTCCTTTTTGTAATCCTAGTCTAAGAGTTTAATTAAGGTGTTTTTCCTAGGCGTAAGTATTTAGCTTTTGTGCGAGTGAGTGAGTGCGTCTCATTGATTTGATTTGAAATGTAACGTTAAATTTATTTTTTGTAATTAATAAATTTAACAGTTCTTTTCCTTGAGCTTAATGTAAAGTAAACTCTTGTTTCATTTCTCCGTAATTAAGCTTATTTCCCACATAGCTCCTAGCTTGCATAGACGTTTTACTATTCATAACTGGTACTTAGACCAGTCTTGTATTAACTTAAAATCCGTTGTGCCAACTAGGAGTTAATGCATCAGCAAGGACCTGATATTATTATTAGTATTAGTTATTTATTGTCAGGGGTGAAGTAACTTTCTCCAGAGGCTAACAGTACTAATTCATCAATTGTGAGTAATTAGTCTCTGCTGTGTACTGTTGAGAGAGTTTGTAAATTCTCGTTCTGAGAGAATCGTGCGAAGCAGGCCAGCGTAAAGTAATCGTTGTTTGATTTAGTAAGACAATCATTGTCCCTGCTCTTCAATATTATTGAATATTATTATCAATTGAATAATATTTAAGCATTTATTTCAAAATTACCGTGATATTATAAAAAAAAAACCGTGACAGATACTGATAGAATATTACCTCCCTGCCTGCTTATTTTCGACCTCCTTTTAATCCTGGTTGTCCTGTTTTCCCCTCTCAGTTCTGACCCTCTTGGCATTGTTCTGTATCTCCTCTGTCATCCAGCAATCCACGAGCCCAGCCTGTCCTTGATATTACTATATTTGTTCGTCAATTTGTTGTATCTGCCGCTCTGCCCCTCTGCACTGCACAAGGGTCACTTTACCTGCATATTTTCGATCCCCTTGTAGTCTTGGCTGTCCTGTTTTCCTCTCTCAGCTCTGACCCTCTTGGCATTGTCCTGTATCACCTCAGTCATCCACTGGTCCACAAGTCCAGCCTCCAGTGCACTCCTCAGTATCTTTCCTATGGCCGCTCGGAACGGTGCACCCCATCTGTCACAGTAAGGGTTGTATTCAGAGTAGTGTTGGAGATTTCATATCACCTCTTCCTTAACGATATATTTCTTACATTGTATTGCACAATATCTCCCTTATGGATATATTTCTTGCATCATACATGATTATATATATATATATATATATATATATATATATATATATATATATATATATATATATATATATATATATATATATATATATATATATATATATATATATATATATATATATATGTCTTTTGGATTTGTCCCAAGTTAGATGTCCTTCTCTGGGGTAAATATCGCTTGCTTGTGACATATTCTGTCATATCCATAGTAAGTATATAATGTTATCATATGATCATCCACTTAAAAATGACGAGAATAACTTGGGCACCCTGAGCTGTGTTCATCGCTTAGGATATTGTCAAACCACTCGTGTGTGTGTGTGTGTGTGTGTGTGTGTGTGTGTGTGTGTGTGTGTGTGTGTGTGTGTGTGTTAAGTGACTGAATAAAAATTTCCACTGCAAAACAAAACAAGAAAATGCATACTCAAATGAAACAGCAGAGAGGTCATCAGTCCTTACCTGAAACCCCAGCTAACTCCTGCATAGATGGGATAGATGGTGGTGCTGGTGTGGAGTGGTGTGTAACCCAGGGCATTTGAGTATCTGGCTGCAATGACACTGGCGATGACGTATCGGTTCAAAACCAAACCGTACCGGCCTTTCAGAGCACGTTGCACCAACACGTCCATGTCTTCATGATGCTGAGGAGTAAAAGAATTACACGTCATAGTCCATCTTTTGTTCGCTCCCTTGTATTTTTCCTAAACTCATTTTAAGGTCAAAGGTGAGTGTTGCAAGTACTTTATGCGGTGCTGATGTGGAGTATACCACAGGACATCCGTGCATCTGGCTACACTGAAACTGTGATGTACTACTTTACCATCAGTGTACAGCTGAGCTCGTATTCTCGTTGTTTAAGAAGGTTCCATAGCACCTCCTACTTAGCTATTTATTTTAGGATAAAGCTCGCTTAATATCCTTTTGTACGTTAGTTATGCACAATGTGATGATACTATATGGATTTATGCAACAAGAGAGGACAATAAGGTCTAATAAGAAAACTAAATCTCTTATGCAAAGGTGTTAGGAAACTTCCTCATGCGATGAGAATACGGGCTTTGGCTTCTGGTGAAGGTGCCACACTTTAAGAGTGGTGTATTGGTTGGGAAGGCAAACAAGCAATGCTGCATCGTTCCCAAAGCCAAATGTGGAGTGAAGGGCATGGGCAGTGGTTTAAGTATCATGATATTGTTCTTGAGTTTGTTGTTCGCTGACTGAATTCGTGTTGTGTTATGAAGCAAGAACAAAAATAACAACAACTAGAGGCCCCCTTAAAGGGAGAATCACACTAGCCACGAGCCGATACATAATTAGCGTGGCTCGAAATATGACCTTGATCTTGACCTACTTTCACCAATTTCGAACTCGAAGATTTTTATTCCTACTACTTTCCTGTAAAAGTTTGTGATGATATTTTGAGTGGTTGCGAAGTTATTGTGGTAACAGACACACAGACCTTGACCTACTTTCACCAATTTCAAACTCGTAGGAGATTTTCATCCCTGCTACACATCTGCAAAATTCGGTGATGATATCTTGAGCGGTTGCAAAGTTACCATGCTAGCTGACAAACAGACAAACAAATTGAAAACAATACCAGCTTCGCTATCGCGGCTGGTAATAACAATGTTGATCACACCTCCTATCTCTACTTTTCCCTCCACAGTCGGCCCAATGACCATTGCTGCATTGCCAGTTTGGCCTCCCAGCCCCACACACAACTTCCAGGCTGTGATACGTTTATATGGAGCCAAGTATACCTACCCCTCAGAACACATCATACACTTATCTCCAAGTAGCTCTGGCACTGACAATTAGAAAAAAAAAAAAAAATACTACTTCGTGTTTTCCTATTTCTCTACATTCATCATAAAGTCAAAGGTGGGTGTTGCAAGTTCATTCTCCCGGAGCGCAGTGCCTTTCAGAACACATTGCCCTGCCTCTTCCAAATTATTATGGCACTGGGGCTACAAAAATTACAGATAACATACCTTGCCATGATCCCTCCTATTTTCTCTAGTTAGTTTCAAGCCAAAGGTGGATGTTTCCAGTACACTCAATCAATTACGCAGCTATTGCACAGAACAGATGGACTGATTACCGTTCACTAACTAAGCTGACAATGACTCGGGAAGGTTGGTATGCATGGCTGTGTGGCAGACTTATGTATCATTGTATGGAAGCTGTATATTAAGGGTAATTCTGTTGACATAATGTATTCATGATAACCAAGAAGGAGCACTCAGAGAGTACAACACTGTGCCCTGCAGTTGCTTTAAGGGTCGGACATTTTACGCTGTCCTGTGACCTTGAGTTTTAACCGATTATTCTCAAAACCAAATTACGCCAATCTTGGTTGATCTTTAATACTTCCTCAACACTTCCATTAATTGTGGTCCAGATTGGTTCAAAACTGTTTAAGGTGATCTTGCCATGTAATCTCAACATTTGACCTTTTCCGGTGACCTTGACCTTTCATTGTTCTCAAAATCGAATCCTGTTAGCGTTGTCTTTCCCTGGACCCTTCCACCAAGTTTAATTTATATCAGAAGAAAAACCGCTGAAGTTAAACTTGTCATGTAACCTTGACCTTAGACCTAATGTTCAGAAAACCTCAGGTCAGCCCCTTCTCTGATCCTCAACCTTTTCCCCACGTTTGGTCCAAATAGGATTGTTCTGGTGTCAACATCTTTTTCCATATGAAGTTGTAGTATTACACATTTTACATAATAATTTTTAAAGCTGTTTAGGCATAATTAACAGTGTGTAATGAAGTGTGAATGATGAACTACCAAATATCATTTCGCTGTTAGCTATGGTATAGAAAGAAGGTGGATGGCAGACCATAAGTGCCACCCTGTTTCAATTATAAAATGAAGGTTAGGAGAAGTGAAAAGATATCTGAATAGTGCGTAAGTGTAAAGTCCTGGGGAACCATTTATTATGTTGGTATATGTGAATGTACTTAATGCCATTTTATAGAGGTGTATAATGTGCTAGTAGAGTTGTCATTTATCTCTACTTTTTGCATAAGCCCAGAGTATATGTAAATGCTCGGCACCTCACTTTTAGCTGACTTCAGCACCGCGCCCTAGTCGGCACGGTGAGCGTACAGCGTCAGAAGACGTTTTATAGTTATCAAGGGAGGTGGTATCGCTCTTACATATCTCTCGGGTCGCAGTTATATTATTCTGTACCCAATAAAGAGAGATTTAATCTGCTCATTTCTGTCACCTTACGCTACCACTTAATAACAGACCAGCTTCCACCTTCTAGTGGCAGAGGACCTTTGGTGGGAAGTGTCGGGCAGTGACGGCGAGTAGCTGACGTGTACTACAGACAGTGTCGTCGATCTCCAACACGGTGGTCTAGTTATACTATAACAACAGAACACATAATATGTAGTCAACTGCTACTCCATAACGGCTACATTATATTGGTGGCCACCGGTGCGACGATACATTAAATTGGTGCTAGCGGTGGCACGATATTTAGTGCTAGCCGTGGCCCGATACAGGATCAAAACTGTTTTCGACTCAACGCACACACTCACAGACCGAATTTTGACCTTGCCCTGGAACCTTGACCCTTAATTAATATTACTCAGAATTCAATTTCTTTGTTTTTTCATTACCATCAACCCTTCAGCTTTGGTTAAAATGGATAAAAATTTGATTAAGCTGATCTTGCAAGGTCAAACTCTGATCAAGTCCTGTAGCCCTGACCTTTGACCTATGGTCCCCCTAAACAATATATTAACTTATGGGAGGACCTTCACCTCGCACCGAAATTGATTAGTGTCGGATAAAAGCTTTTTGAATTATCTAATATAAACACACACACACACACACACACACACACACACACACACACACACACACACACACACACCATCATCATCATCTACATCACTATCACTACCTTTATCGTCACTCTCTGTTTTCCGCACAAACACAATGAGCAAACCAACCTTCACTCACTTCAATATTCATGAAGACCTTATTGACAACCGGATCCGTGCTAGTGTTGAAGAATATGAAAGAAGAGCCAAAAGACGGCCTTCTCGCCCACCTCCAGCCATCAGCCTCCAGGAGGTCTTCGAAGGAGTTGACTGGAGGTGGTGTCTTGGGCACCGTGAGGTGAGACATGAGACTCGAACGATAAGCGGAGGTTACTATAAGGCATACCACCAGCCACCATCCCATAGACATCTGAGGAGTGGGATGGAGTTGAGAGAATAATAAAAGGATCATCGTCATCATCATCACACCATCATCATCATCATCATTCTTACCTTTTCCACCCACAGGTAGAGTCC
Organism: Coenobita brevimanus; assembly: GCF_032717465.1. Lineage (NCBI taxonomy): Eukaryota > Metazoa > Arthropoda > Malacostraca > Decapoda > Coenobitidae > Coenobita > Coenobita brevimanus. Next base: position 31,534,196 of record NC_136957.1, on the reverse strand, counting down.
AAAAAGAGAGAAGAAAAGGGGAAAATGATAGTGTAAAAATTAATAAACAAGATGTCCAATGAAATGAGCCACACACTCACTCATCATTCAAGCAGGCGAATTCCTCACTTTGCCTCAAGGGCACACCTTTCCACACCTGCTGTTCAGAATTACGTATGAGACAGAGTCAGTCCGATGACTCCCAAGCTATTATAATAAAGAAGATGCCAAACTCCTCCGTACAAAATTCATCCAATTATCTCGACTGCTTGTCAGTTGCCCAAGGAACAAAAATAATTGAATAAATAAATAAAAAGCAATAATAGTACTAGTATAATAATAAGTAACTGAGTTTTGGTTACAGTGAGGTGGAATATAAGAATGGAAAGACAGACAAGATATCACACAGGTCACCATCCTACGGGCACTTAGTGGGGGAAAAAAAAAATGTATTGGGACGAGTGACAGTTTCTTCGACTGACTTGAGTTTTGAGCACAGTAAGTCATTGCTCGTTTGTGAAGAATGTTTTCTCACCCTACATTCATAGCAAGATTTGAAAATTGGCCATAAATAGAAAATTCAAGAAAGAAATAAAATATGGAATACTTATCGTCAAAAAATAAGTAAATAAATAATATTAAAATTAAAATATCTTGATGGTGGATCATCAGTCATGGTCCTCAGTGTGAGAAGTGTCCCTGAGCTGATGATGAAGAAAAAATAAACTGAGAAGAATCAGAAACAAAAAAAGGAAAAAAAGGGAGTCGGTAGCATCCAATCAAACTCTGACATCCAGGATATTCACCCTATCAAAGAAGTATCTCGGTGTGCTTGGTGGTGGGTCTTCAGCCATGATCCTGAGTGTGAAGAGAAGTGCCACCGTGATATCATTGGCACCCTCACCTGTGCCCTTCACCCACACCTGTCGCAGTGCCCACGTAACCACGCCGTACACCACAACGCTCAACGCCACGCAATACCACGTCAGCGCTGCAGGTGTGGGGTAGTCCGGGTTTTTTGTCATTCCATACTACATGTATGTTACTTTTATAATGGACAGAACATGATAATGTTGTGTAACTGTATATAGTTAATCAAATAGCTCAGAGAGTACAAAACATTAAAACATCTTGTGCCATATTTTCGAATATAAGCATGACAAGTGTAACGATACTTTCTTAAGTGAACGCACAGTTGTGGTTACTAGTCCCTACACTCCGTCTCGAAACTGTGTCGAACCCCAGTAGGATCATGATAAACTAAATAACTGTTATTAAGAAGGCAAAAATATTACTTTATTAGTTTGGGTTCCATAATGTGACTGAATAACTGACCGTAACTTTCTCTACAGGTACTTTAATGCTAAAGAAAGGATCAGTATAGATCGTGTCCCGTCTGTGATGATAGTTTAGTTTTTACCTTCCCCAAGTTCAGTTTCACATCTGTCATATACAGCCATTATTATATATCATCATCATCATCATCATTATCATCATCATCCTATTTTCCACAAATATGTTTGAATAACAAATACATAAGCAAATATTTAGTTTGGGTTACTGATAAAAACTATGTTCTCTCTTTCGCTGCTTTTGTTACACAAGCATTTGTAGTGGACAACGCCATGCGATTTTATTCAGCCAAGGAAAAATCCCATCAATCACAATCAGTTAGGATAGGTTTTAATCAAGGTATTTTACTACAGTGTTACATTATCATCAAAGAAGGTTCTGGTCAAGGTAATCACGGTACTGTTCTTTTACCGCGATATATTTCCGTCAAGACTAAGGCCGTTACTCGATTCACTGCTGGGTGCGGTAGTGTAACAAGGGCTATACGTTCGTGCTGACAAAAGTGGGCTTCAGACAAACACCTGTTGAACACATCCAATAGTTTTTTTTTTTTTTTTTTTTTTTTTTTTTTTAGATGGAAGTGTAAAGGACCTGTTCACTTCAAACAACAGCTCCTTTTTTCTTAACTTGGCGTGTCGAGTTTTGCGAAGTCGTTTTGCGTAACCATTAGCGATAAGTTTTCTTCGAACAAGAGTAACAGTATGAAGTTTTAATAAGGTGCTCAATGCTCTGTGTTTTCTCTTGTGGTACCTTTGTAAAAGACGCCTCTGTGCGTGAGCGCCAGTGTCATATAAGCAAAATGATATATTTATCAGCAACAATAAAACTGAAAATTAAGACGATTTTTCTCCCCCCGGAGAATGGCCTAAAGTTCTAGAGAAACTTTGGCAGAGCCTGGGCTTTAAGAGGCACGGTGATAAAAATAGAAATAGAGTAAGGTTGCCTCTGCTTTTGATGATGAAAATGAAGATGATCCCCTCTCCCCCTCTTTGTTTTTACCCACCAGAAAATGGCCGGAAGATAGAGACTGGCAGATATTGAACTTTGAGAGACACGTTAATAAAAGCAGTAGGACTAAACCTGTGGTGATGATGATGATCATTATGACTTTTTCCTTTTCTTTTAGTAACCTACCCTCGAATGGCCTGATGATAGAGAGATACTGAGGCAGAGGTTGGGCTTTGAGAGACACGATGACGAAGGACTCTGAAGCGAAAATGACAGAGTATTGGACCACAGAGAATCTATCGGGGGTGGGGGCTAGGAGGAGGGAGAAGTCTGCCGTCTGGTATTGTAGAGTGCCCACTATACCAGTCCAGTTGCCACCACCAGCAGGGACTCCGAATTGGCCGTCCCAGGGTTCGCGTACCTGATACCTGGAAAATAAAGACAAAGTTGGCATGAACAGGCATTGTTGTTATGTTTCTCTCTTTGTATCGAAGGTGATAACAAACTGGGTTCTTGACGCTGACCACTTTATTCTTGAATAGAACAATGCGTGTTTCCCCTTAAAGTATCAAAACTAGACTAACTCTATGCCCCCCCACCCACCCTCCGGGGTACAAGCGGGTGTGAATGAAAATGTAGCTGCAAAATCGCTAGCTCTGCAAGCTCAACCATCGGAAAAAGACAGTATCAGTGACTCTGATCATGTAAGTTTCCAATTTGAATTCAGTCACATATGCACCTAAATAACCAAATAAATGGCCTACATACAGAGAAACATTATGTCTCATTGCTGTGTTGCCTCGTGACGCAGTTCAGTAGATGTTTTATGAATAAAAGAGGATCCGTATATAACACCCCACTTTCATTCCGCCGGGGGATTTTTCGTGTGTTGAGAGGACGGCTTAGTTAGCATTATCGGTGTCTACATTGCATCATTTATTCATACCCCACTCCATGTGCCACACCCACGCCCTCATCATCAGACTAGTTCCCGTAACACATAAAATACTGTTTGGTGAGGTTTTAGTGGAGTGCTGTTTACGAACTACCCTGTATCAATGTGAGGTTTTGGAATGGCTTACCCGAGTACGCAGTTTAGCGTGCTTCTTTGGAAGGCTTTATACATTGCGTGAGTCAGGTACGCTGTTGTTCCACTCGCAGCCACTGAATGAATTTCTGGCAAATAAGAATCAGGAATCTGCCTCTGTCCCTTTATTCCTCCTCCTACCTCCTCAGCACCTCACACTGCCCTCCTCCCAGAGCTCCCTTCTTCTAACCTCATTCTGTAGGCATGCATATTAGGGCTGGGAATGGGACACCCAACATTTGACCTCCAGTGTACTTATGGTGGGATTTTATCATTCTATCGGGCTTCTGAATTTTAGTTTGATTCTGTCAGGTGCTCGTCTATTTTCACTCTTTCTCTCTCCGCCGTTTCCCTGCAGTCGCAGGCACTTGTGATCTGTTGTGCCTTCCTTACATTGTTTAGGCTGGACGGTGTGTATATTAAATAATGAAAAGTCAGATCACGTTTATTTTAGTTAAGTTTTGTTATCTCTAAAGGGCATATAAGCTATATAAGATAAACTTTCCGCATTCCAAAGGTTGAATACAGCCTTCATTCCTCTTCAGTACTATGTCTTTCCTAATATAATTGCCTAGAAGTAACTGGAATAAACTAAAAATGAAACCTTGAGAACTCGGTTCTCAAGATGCAAAGCGTCGCTCAGTATGCCTCTGCCAAGCCTTGCACACGGACTCCCCATACAACCTCCATGACAGGGTTCATTCATGGGGAAAGCCCCAGGAATTGATGGAGTGTGTGGTGAAATGCTGAAGCATGGGGGAGAGATAGTAGTAGAATGGATGTGGAAGATGTGCAGATTGGCCTGGGAGGAAGGTAGAGTCCCGGAGGATTGGAAGTCAGGTATAATTATTCCCCTGTATAAAGGGAATGGGGAAAAAGAAGTGTGTGGTAATCATAGGGGCATTTGCCTTCTTAGTGTAATAGGAAAAGTATATGGTAGGATATTTATTGACAGATTTAGGTAAATAACAGAGGAATTAGAAGGAGAAGAACAGGGAGGTTTTAGGAAGAGAAAAGGTTCTGTAGATCAGATATTCATTCTCAGATCTTTAGTGGAAAAGTTTCTAAAGAAGGGAAAAAAGTTGTATGTGGCCTTCATGGCTTTGGAAAAAGCATATGACAGGGTGGATAGACAAGGATTGTGGAAAGTATTAAGACTATATGGAGTAGATGGGAAATTGTTGAATGCTGTGAAGGGTATGTATTAGGGTGCTAAAGCTGCAGTGAGTGTGGATAGTGAACTGAGTGAATTTTTCTATTTGAAGGTTGGATTGAAACAAGGATTTGTCATGTCTCCATGGTTGTTCAATCTGTATATGGATGGGGTTATAAAAGGGATACAAGGTAGGGCAATGGATGTTGGAGCGACCCTAGTGAGAGAGGGCAATGTTTGGAAACTACCTACAGTATACAGTTGTTTGCAGATGATACTGTGTTGTTGAGTGAAGACGAGGGGGAGCTGCAAGGCTTAGAGCTGCTAGCCCTGGCTCAAATTCTCATCAGTATTGACACAGGTGACACCCAGTTTGGAGCAAGACATATCAGAAGTGACTAAACCTGTATCAAGTTACAAGGACAGAAAGGAGGCAGAGCCGAACCCAAATGATGAGGACCGCCCAATGGAAGGCTTCAGTCAACTCCAGCTGAATAACCTGGTGTGACCACCCTCTCGATGAGATTATTGGGTAAAAATATTACCATGGTGTTGGACAGGCCAGTGGAGGAAAAGGAGGAATGGCTACCGGGATATATCAAGAAAGGTTAGAGGTGGAGTACAATGACTTTTGTTTAATCTCCAGCCTCCTCGAAGTCACTTTCTTATTTCAGTGCTATAGTGTAAAAGGCACTCAATGTTGTCGAATCATAAGTTAAGAATTTGTATTTAACTTGTACATAGCAGACTAGTAATGTACATATTCCTATTTACTACTCAGTTAACTGAAGTGTCTGACTATCTCGTGGAGTAAAAGTGTTCCGTTGTGCACCTGTTTATTATATATAAGAACCAATTCTGTAATGTACTGTATAGAGATTTTGTAAGTAAATCCTGGTTTAAATGTTTAATGTCATTGCCTTTGACACTCGAGTCAAAAATCTCCTTGCACGGTCCGCAGCAATATATATATATATATATATATATATATATATATATATATATATATATATATATATATATATATATATATATATATATATATATATATAATGTGTGTGTGTGTGTGTGTGTGTGTGTGTGAGTGAGACACCAAAATTTCTGGAATAGACTTAGCAAGGGAAAAGAAATAGTTCCCCTGGGCGCCGGTAGGCATCAATTGTGTGCAGTCCGGTTTTTTCATTGTGCCACGTGGCATCGCACTGCGAGGGATGAGTCCCTATTTCTGGCATTTTCTCTTTGTTCGTGCACTTGACTTCTGCGATTTTCGTCCTGAAGCCATTATGGCAGATGTGAAAGAGTAAAGAGTGCACTAAATTTTGTTTTTATGCTAGGGAAAACCGTGGCCGAGGCAGTGACAATACTTGAGCAATCTTTTAAGGAGCAGGCTATGTAAAAAAAAAAAAAAAAAAAAAGTCTTTGGATGATACGTGCATTTTAAGAAAGGCAACACGTCAGTCCAAGATTCGCCACGTACTGGCCGTCCTTTGATCTGTCTAACAGATGAAATCATCGAGAAAATTCGACATTCAGTCTTGGAAGATCGTCGTCGCACTATTGAGTGTGAACCTGCAGTTTTACATTACAGTCCTGAGACGTTTACTGGAAAGCATCAGTGCAAACGTCCAAAGAAATGGCGGACCCAAAAATGGTTCTTGTATCACGACAACGCCCCATCGCATACCATCTTGTCAGTTCAGCAATTTTTGGCAAAAACAACGTTGTTGTTGCTCTGCATCCCCTGTACTCGCCAGACCTCACTCCCAGTGATCATTTCTTGCTCTCCAAGATTAAGTTAGAAGTGAAAGGCAGAATATTTGACTACTTAGAAGAAATCCAGGAAAAATGCAGGAGTCTACTGACAATAGGAAATGTTTCCAGGAATGGGAAAAGAGCCAGAAGTGTATTGCGTCTGAAAGGGAGTACTTTGGAGAGAACTAAACTGGATTTCCTGTAAGTTTTGTAATGAAGGTTTTTATTAACAATTCCGGAAATTTGGGGGCTCCCCCCTAGGATATATATATATATATATATATATATATATATATATATATATATATATATATATATATGTATATATATATATATATATATATATATATATATATATATATATATATATATATATATATATATATATATATATATATATATATATATATATATATATATATATATATATATATATATATATACAGAGAGAGAGAGAGAGAGAGAGAGAGAGAGAGAGAGATTACTCACGTGAAATTGAGCAGAGCCGCCATTGTGTTAAGAAGCCTCGTATCCAAAGAGTCACTGAGTGAGACAGTTGTTCCGGGCTGCTCTATATGCCTGATATACTCCGAGTAGGGGAAGTGTCGCACGGCCACTATGTCGAACTGATGACCTTGCCAGTCCTTCTCTTCTGCCGGGGTAAAGGAAGAGTGTTAAATTGATTTACTAGTCTAAGTAGCCTTGGAGATTTCGTAACATCTCCTCGAGGCTTAAGCGCTTTATGCACATCATACCTCAGTAATCTCTGTTATTTCATTTATATAATCTTTGCTGGTATTCTATAGAGATAAATACCATGAACGAGAATACATAGATATAATATTCAAATTTCATGACTAGGGAAGGGGTGCTACAAGGCATCCGAAGTTCACCAGATTACAACGCTATGCTCCCTCGGAGATTTCATAACACCTCTTCCTTATTGATTTATTCTGCATATTAAGCCTCAGTATATCGTGTATGTTGGTGATACAAACACTGTGGAAATGAAAACGATACAAATGCAAGACAAGGGTAAGGTGTACTGTGCATGACAAACGGCTAACGAAGAGGTGGTACGAAGTATCCTATGTCACGTAAAATGGGACACGGTCAGAAGTCCCTTTATACACCTCAATTTCTGAACTAATGAAGCTATTATATTCCCTTTGATTGTTACCTATTACGTGAGCAAGATATTACATTTTGACTTCGCAATCTGTTTCGTTATTGCTGATTAGTTGAATCACACCTTAATTAGTTCTAGTATGGCTTCAACACTGTGTAAAAAAAAAAGTAATGGCAATACTGTACAGTACTGAGTTCCTAGAAAGCCATTAATACTGAATTAAATAATCTAATCATTATAATGTATATTAATTAAAATTTACCAATAACCTCTTCATCGCAGAGACCCGTACATAAACTAAATAGTACCTTCTGAGGTCAGCTAGAATAAATTAATATAAGGCATACCCGGGCTAAAGGGGTGAACCCTATGTCTGATTTTATTCAACTGAGAGAAACCTCTGCCCAAAGAATGGTTAATGTCTTCATGTGCAACAACTGCCAGGCATGAAATGGGACTTAATGTTGCTTAGGTATTACCACATTTTGTACGGCAAGCGCCCACCGTAACTGAAGTAGTGAGCGAGTTGAGACTGGGTTGGCAATGAATCACGGGTGTAATGAGGTGCAGAGTAGCGTAATGGTGCCACCCTGGGCTGCCCTCCGTGACAGTACAGACAACGCCGGTACACCTCCACACCAAGACCCACACCTGCATGACACAAGATGGACTTTACGTGAGGAAAACCGCACCGAGTTGTGGCAGAGTGGTGAGTGTTGCTGTTTGAATCTATTCCTATGAGATTTTGTGGTATCTATTCCTTTATGACAAATTTTGTACAATACCCCATGATATTCTTTAATATAAGGTATTTCCAGCATTATGACCCATTGGGTGTGAAGTTTCTCGTCTGCTAAATGACATATTTTGATGTTAGCCTGAATGAGACACCCATGTGTGTCAGTGGCAGTGAACTGGAAAACTAGTGTATTTTTAGATGCAGGAGCAACTCCAGAAACGGCTCATCAGTCAGTCACACCCTAAGGATTTTCACTCACAAGGTGCTTCACACTTGCTAAGCCAGACGCGGTGTTTCATTGTAGCTCGTTTTGGATTTTCACACGTTAGGTGCTTTAGATTATGAGTATGATTATGTATGTGAATTACATGGAGACGTGTGACGAGTGTTTGAAGACGTGTGACGATTATATGAAGACGTGTGCCGATTCTATAGAGACGTGTGCCGATTATATGGAGACGTGTGCCGATTATATGGAGATATGTACAGATTATATGTTAGAGGTGTGCCTATTATATGGAGACGTGTGCCGACTGTCAGTCCGATTGGCAGAGCTTCGGACAAGAATATTGCTCAACTTCTGGGCCGAACAATTATTATGACACCCTAACGCGGTGCTCTGGAAAGTCTGTTTGGCCCCGTAAATTGCTTGAGTGGGTTTTGGAAGTCTCTGTTCTCTGTCTCGTTATGTATCGTTATGAAGTGAATTGATGTTTAAGTCTCCAACTGTACAATAGATTTTTTTTTTTACATTGATTTAATTAATTTCTAGTGATGAATGAACTGATTAAGAGTATGTTTGTCCTATTCAGCTCTAGAAGTGTATCCTAATGTGAATAAAAACGCAGGGAAGTAGCAAGGATAAAACAAATTACTTGAGTCACCGGATTAAAGGCATTTAGAAATAAATTGTTTAACCCAGCATGGCTGCCAAAATAATCCACCAATAAAGGGCATCAAACAAAGGTATTCAGGCGCTGATGTCAAATGCAAACTAGCACTAAGGTTATATTGTATTTGCTCCAACCTGGTGAAGATTGTATTCCCTTCCGCCTCAGTTGATGGCCAGTTGCGGTCAGACTGGAGGGCCGATTTGACTTATTACCAAGAAAAATAAATAAATAAATAAAAATAAATCATTCCAACCTCATAATTCTTCGAATTTCATGCAAACAACGGTTGAAGTTGTGATAGTGGCCCTGTTCCGGCAGATGAAAACAAACAAACAATAGATCAGTATTTAGGCTACAAGGAAACTGCTGGCTTGATGTGGGGCGGGGGAGGGGGGGGGGGAGGCAAAATAACTGGAGAGCAGGGGGACAAAAAAGTGTTCGGGACGGGCTGGTAATGTTTGAGTACGATTATGACGGGAAGGCTTGCATAAATTACGTAAAAAAAAGCCCAGATCAGTAGAATTCATACCCAAATACCTGGAGAAAATGCGTTTAAAAGACTGGAGTCATAGGCAGTGTAAAAGAAATTAGGAAGACAGTTTGAGCTGACCATTTGTGTCCATATAAGATCGATTTAATTACTGGGGTAAGGTTAAGGAAGTACGCCCTGTGAAGATGGATCCTGTAGCGTAGAGAGTATTGTTTGATCCCTAAGAACAACAATAAAAAATAAGAACAATGGGTGACTCTTATATCTAGCATTTAATGAAGAGAAAATTATGATAAATATGCAGATAACTCAAAAAATTACTCATTTGTATTTGCCTTATTTGTCATTAAGCGTTTACCTGTTATGTACTACTAACTTCTGTTGACTTTCAGCAACATCGTTCCCCCTTGTGTTGGGGTTTGTATTGAAACGTAATTGATGACTCTAAGTAAAAAGTCAAATAAATACAACTGCATATTATGCTGCAAAGACACAAGTCGAGAGTGAGAGAAGGGGAAATGAGTCATCCAAAAGATGCGTCTGGAGTTATGCGGAAAGACAAATAGACAAACGAAGTTAAGAAGCTCTATGGTGAGAATGTGAATATCCTGGAATGCATTATAAGTACAGGTGCAGACAAAAGGAACAGACACTGCCTTAGCCCTGGCACACAGTAACTGGGCCATTTCTGGCTGATGAGTTACAGTGGGAAGAGTAGGGGAGTGGTATCAGGTGGAGGTATATGAGGGGAAGGTGCTATCACTTTCCCCACCCTTCCACTTTAACTATGGTGGTACCATTCTTAACTGGCAGTTTGGGTGGGGCACCAACCTCTGTACAGTGTTGCCACGTTTTCCATACCCGCGATGCCTCTCTCTCTCTCTCTCTCTCTCTCTCTCTCTCTCTCTCTCTCTCTCCTGGGGGGAGATGTGCGTCACCCTTGGGAATTTTTTCTTTTATGAGTGACATAAACTTGTGCTTTCATTTCTTTATTTTGTTTTTATTATATCTAATTATATTTAAAAATATTATTGTTTTATATGGGGCGCCAGATGACCTCACTATTGTGGCGCCATGATTTGTTTTCATTCAATCACTCTCTCCCTCCTTCGTTCCCTCCCTTCCTTCATCTCTCACTCAGCTGCACTCAACACTGCCTCTGGTCTGCCTTCCCCCCCCCCCTTCTCTCTCTCTCTCGTCTGTGGTATTTTAGGATACATTTTTGTTATTTTCTTTTACTTTATAATGAACATATTGTAAATTTGACTTTATTTCCACACCACCCAGGAGGTTAAAGTCTTGGCGCGTCTTTTTTTAAGGTGTCCCCAAACAGGCCTAGGATAGAGGAAGCTCTGGCCAGGTGGGACTGGGTGTGTGTGAGTGCTGCCTCTCACGAGGGTTTAATGTATTATTATTTTTTTTTACTAAGAAATTGACATATTTTTACTTATATTCCTGCACATTATCTTATAATCATAATTGTGACATTATTACCAACTCCAGAAATATATACGGTAACAGCCAATAAAAGTAACTACTTTTTTTTAAGCAACACTAAAATATTTATGCCACGTTTTTGTATTGTCGTATAAATATTTTACGCATAATAAGTTTACTGTTCTTTCATACATTATAATAAACACGTTACCATTATATTCGTATGTGTTTATCTTATTGTGATGCCTATTACATACATCAGAGCCGTTCACATAGCGGGTATGGAACACGTGGCATCACTGTACAGAGGTTTGTGCCCCACCTAAACCGCCACTTAAGATTGGTACCACAATAATATGCCAGAAATGACCCAGTTCTTGTGGGTCCGAACTAAGAAAGTGTCCTTGTTCATTTTGTCCGCACCCGCACCTTAAGATGGTTTAGCCATGAGGAGACAATGGAGTATGAAAAACTGACTAGGAGAGTGTATGTAAGTGAGGTGGAGCGGAGAGGGGAAGAGGGAGGTTGAGGATGAGATGGAGGAATGGGTAGGGGAGGTACATGAGTGAGGGGTGTGTGCACTGGAGAAAAGGTTGCTTGATGACTGAAGACAGAGTGCCATAGAGGCGATTGGTTTGTGGCCACTTCTTACGGGATGAAGGCGCTTACCTATAAACACAGAGACCGCTTACCTATATTCTCTCCCCATTGTCCAGAGTCATACCGTCGGCTTGTTCTGAGTCTGGTGTGAAAAGGAGTGGGTATGTGAGATGCAGGGGTGTGGAGTGAGAGGTAAAGAGCGTGGACGGTGTTGCGGAAACTGTTGTGCAGCAAGACGGCCTTTGCTTGGGAAAGGAATACCTTCTTCCATTCTTTTGAACCCATGACCTTCTCTCCCTGCGACATCTTCTCTCCTTGTGGCTTCCCTCTTAGTGACACTCCGCGCGGCGCCTCACTTCCTCCTTGTAAACTTGACATCACCTTCCCATCTTGCGACACGTTCTGTGACACGACTTGTGGCATCTCCTCTCCTTGCGACACTCCCTGTTGCACCTTTCCTTGCAGCACTCCACTCACTACTACCACACGTGTCTCCGGCCACGCCCACAGCCCCGCCTTTTCCAGGTACCTGAGGGAGTCAGTGTAGGCAAGAGAGGAGTTATTGATGCCACCAGAGTTAGGGAAGGTAGGACACGAATACATGTGGACTCATACAACCACGAGTACAAACATACAGAGAGAGAGAGAGATTGAGAGAGAGAGAGAGAGAGAGCGCAGGCAGTAATCCTGATGTTGGCGATGGTTCATCTGAATAATTTCGTACACATGGTAAAAGATCAGTACAGACATAAGACATACTGCAGGCTACACTCGATCAAAAACGTATAATGACAACTGTTTATCCTAGCATTCTGAAACAGGGGACGAAATGTTTGAAAGTATGCTGCAAAACTGTAGCTTTTCTACAAGTTTATTACTATTAGCTTCCACCTATTACATAGGTGGAGACTTGTTTTTCTGGTATTATTAATATTCTGGCATCAGTCTCTCGCGACGATTGCAGGAGAATGGGAGACTGCGTGAGGAATCTGAAGAGCCCAGATTGTGTGTCCTGGCATGGGCCATTGCTGATAGGAAAAAAAAAAATCCTTTACGCGCACTGGAAGGGCATGTCAGAAAGTGTCATATCAGCATTATGTTGTGAACAAGAAAACTTGGCTGTGCCTACTGGAGTTTTCAGTGGGATCTAAGCAAGAAATCTGAATTTCCCAGCTTATGTGTCGGGGTATGGGCCATTTGTGATAGAAAAAAAAATCCAAATCCCTCTAATGAGGTCAAGGTCACTGTAAGACACAGTAGGTGGAAACTAGTGACTGTCCGCAGGACAGTTACCTAGTTCCAGTTATTAGTGTTGCTAATCTAAATACAGAGTTCTAGTTATTATTAGTATTAGTATTAGTATTAGTATTATTTGTATTAGTATTTTTATTATGCTTTCCCATATAAATGGCGAAACTTATTGTTTTCGTCATTATTATTATTTTTATCTTTGCACTTTTTTCTTCGATCCTATTATACATGAAGGTACCCTAGGACCTAGGGTACCCCAAGGCCTAAATAATTATTTTGGCCTTAGGGTAGCCCAAGTCTATCTATCTATCTATCTATTGCCAGACGCCTCAATCCCGTTTGGGGTGGCCACAAACAAATCGCCTCCAAGTCGCCCTGTCCCCCGCCATTTCACTGCCCTTCTCCCAACTCACACCCCCCTCTCTCGTATACCTCTCCACCCTATCCCTCCATCTCATCCTCGGCCTCCCCCTCCCTCTTCCCCCCTCCACCTCACTCACATACATTCTCTTCGTCAGTCTTTCACCCTCCATTCTCTCCACATGGCCAAGCCACCTCAGTGTGTTCCTCATAACGCTTCCTATCACATCTACATCCACACCACAACGCTCCTTTATATCCTCACTCGTCAGCCTGTCTCGCCATGTGACTCCACAGGCTCCTCTTAAATAACTCATTTCCACTGCTCTCACTCTTGACTTGTGTCCTTCCAACAACGTCCAAGCTTCACTTCCATACGTTAGAGTTGGTATCACAATACTTTCATGTAGTAACTTTTTCACTTCCATGCTCACTTCCCTGTTTCTTATCACTGCTTTCAAAGAACCAGCAACCTTTCTTCCCTGCTGTACCCTTTCAAGCACTTCACCCTCCAAACCTCCATCCTTACTCATCACACTACCCAAGTACTTAAACGTACTCACATTTTCCAATTCCTCACCATCCAACCTCGCTGTACATTCACTGACTTCACCCCTCTCAAAGACCATCACTTTACTCTTCCCTATATTCACCTTTAGATTCCGTTTCTTACACACTCTCCCAAACTCATCCAGCAAGCCTTGCAGCCCAAGTACTTGTGTCAAATATAAATGATCTTGCCCTGTTTTTGAGGGTCATATATTTATTTTTATTATATATACCGTATACTGGAAATTTAAATATCTCATAAACTAATCTTAAAAACCTATGATAAAAAACTTTGCTAAGAATTTTGGCTGAATATTTTTTTTCATTTAGCCTAGTGGAAAGTACCGAATTCAATTTTGCTCATTGTTATAACTGCAACATGTTTCAGGGAAAACCACAAAAGCTGTGAAGCTGTAAGTTTCCAGATCCATAGCTGTGGTCCCTCTTATGACCTGAAAGGAATATGGTTACAGTTAACCATACAGTTAGCCAGTTATTGAGACAATTGTAAAATTTACCCAAGAGTTCTTCGATACCTTTGTCTTCAGATCTTGTCGATATTACACAAGAAGTTACCTTAGGGTCGCCACATCCTGTTGATATTAAATATACCGGTACCTTATATACTATGAACAATTATGGCGAAGCTTCCTTATTGTGGCTACACAATAAGAATAGGTAACTAATAGTAGTAGTAGTAGCAGTATGTATGTATGTATTATAATGCAAATATTTCTGCGTATTTGTTGGTTTGTTTGTTACAGATACACAGCACAAACAGCGCAACGTAGCGCAAGTTTTGTTAGTGCAAGGTACCGTTAAAATGATCTAACTTGAAGAATAAAACAGGTTCCAGTCCAATCGGGCCACCGGTTCCCGAGTTATGGCTCATTTCTGGCCTCTTGACTTCGAGCGGAGGCTATCGAAGGCGGCCTTTATGAGAGTAATAATAATAATGTGATAATGATAATAATAATATTAATAATAATAATATGGTAATACTAATAACAACAACAACAATGGTGGCTGAAAAATGGGAAAGCATCTGGGGTTGATGAGATATATGCAGAGATGATTAAGCGTAGTGGATAGAGTGGAATGAAATGCTTGTCGGAGAAATGTAAGACGGCATAGATGAGTGAAACTGTGTCAGCAGAGTGGAAATAAAAGAAGCTGTGATTGTACTCCTATACAAAAATAAAGGTGAGCGAAGTGAGTGCAAGAATTATCGTGGCATAAGTTTATTGAGTGTGGTAGGGACGGTATATGGAAGAATTATTATATAGAAAGTAAGAGATATATCAGAAGTCCTAGTGAGTGAGGAACAGGGTGGCTTTAGGAGGTGCAGAGGATGTGTGGATCAAATATTTGCAATGAGACAGATAGCAGAGAAGGACCTTAAGGTGTTTGCGGCATTCATGGATCTGGAAAAACATTCGACAAGGTGGACAGAGAAGGATTGTGGAAAGCTTTGGGCATGTACGGTGTAGATAGTAAGCTGCTAGGTGCCGTCAAAAGTTTTTATGATTGCAGTGAGGCATGTGTAAGGGTTAATGGGAATCTAAATGAATGGTTCTTGATGAGTCCGGGCGTGCGACAAAATTATGTGATGTCCCCATGGTTGTCTAATATAATCATATATGGATGAGGTGAAGAGAGAAGTAAAAACACAAGTAATGGAGTGGGGGATAGCATTGGTAATGAATAATGATGGATGGAATATATCAAATTTGTTATATGCTGATGATGCAGTACTACTTGCTAGTACCGGAGAGGAATTTGGTAGGCTAGTGCAGTTTTGCTGATGTCTGTGATCGTCGTGCCTTGAGCGTAATGTAGAAGAGAGTAAAGTGATTGTTCTTGAGAGGGAAGGTGACTCCCAGTGTGATGTTACAGTGAATGAAGAGAGACTGGAACTAGTGAGAGAGTTCAAATACCTGGGTACAGTGATAGAATGGAGTAGAAAATGTGCAAAAAACATGGAAAGTAGAGTGAAACAAGGAAGAAAAGTAGCTGGCGTAATGAAGGCCTTGATAAGAAACAGAGGCTTGAGTGTTGCAGCTGCACGAGGCTTACATGAAGAGTGTTAGTGCCAACTTTAACGTAAGGATGTGAGACTATTGTGTGGCATGAAAATGAAAGGCCAAGAATGAGAGCAGTGGAGATGGGACAGCTGAGGAAAGTATGTGGAGTACAGAGAGTGGATAGGATACGAAATAATGTGATTCGTGAAAGGTGTGGAGTGAGGAAGTCTGTGGACACCAGAATCGAGGAGAGTGTACTGAGATTGTATGGTCATGTGGAGAGAATGAACAGCAATAAAGTTGTGAAAAATGTACATCTGAGTGAATCTGAAGGAGGGCGGAGGCGAGGTAGGCCAAGGAGAGGGTACAGAGATAGGGTGGATGAATGTGTGAGGAAGAGATTATTAGAAGTCGGTGAGACTAGGAAACTGACAAGAGATCGAGCTGGCTGGATGAATGTTGTGAGAATAAGTGCATGATCTGGGATTTGACACCCCTTTTTAACGTGGCAGCGTCCGGATTAACTCTATCGGATACATTTATGTGAAGCTACAGAACGTGGTGAATGTTTTTGGCGTATCCTATAGAGCCAGGATTCCGGGGGTTTGAATGATGAGTGAATGGAAGCGTGGCCCATTGGACTGGACAAAGCTGGGCTGTCTGGACATTGGTACTCCTCACCCTACCCTATGGTGGGAAAGGATGTCCGGATGATGATGATGATGATGATGAAAATGATGATGATGATGATGATGATGATGATAACCACAACAAAAACAATAATAATAATAATAATAATAATAATAATAATTAGTAGTACTAGTAGTAGTAGTAGTAGTAGTAGCAGTAGTAGTAGTAGTAGTAGTAGTAGTAGTAGTAGTAGCATTGTTGTTGTTGTTGTTGTTATTGTCATTATTATTATTATTATTATTATTATTGTTATTATTATTTCAGCCAGAAGATGGAATTCTACTGTATATACTTAGCATAAAAAATATCCATCAATCATCGGAAAAAACGCGGACAGCAACATTGCTCATATTGTTGCTCATTGAGTGAGCGTATGCACAAAAACACATTAACAGACACGCATCAGTAAACAACACAATGAGTTTCCGTAATGAAGGTCAGGGGGGTATTCTGAGTTCAATCATATGACGAGGTAAGAGGTTTTACTCTCTGTATAGTTAAATGAGATAAATACTTCTCTGTCTGTAACAAGACGTTTGATTCAATCATAGGAATCCCTCTAATTAGTAAAGGTTTGGTGATATAGACTGAGACATTTCCTGAACGAGTAAAGGGTTGATAATACTGTTTGGGTGAGACCCTTCCTTATGACCTAATATCCATTTGTGGACCCTTCCACCACAACCAATTACAAATAAATAGATAGGATA
This sequence comes from Coenobita brevimanus, assembly GCF_032717465.1. Lineage (NCBI taxonomy): Eukaryota > Metazoa > Arthropoda > Malacostraca > Decapoda > Coenobitidae > Coenobita > Coenobita brevimanus. The sequence goes on along the minus strand of NC_136957.1, from coordinate 31,517,052 downwards.
ACAGAGATGAGCATTGCAGGATTTTTATCCCCTTGGAGCTTCATCACGGAACACACCACTACTCAGAGCTGCATTCTTGTTGGCAAAGGCTTCGTAGCACTTCCTCCTTAGCGATATTCCCGTACTGCAAATTACTGTCCCCTTGGGTATTATTCGTACTTTTTTATGCCTTCGCTTCGATGACTTTTTATTTCTGACTACTCTCTTGTGATTATATTCAGCTTATGATATATTTTCCAAACTGAAACAGATAGATTAAACCGTATATATCCCCTTCATAGGTAGATTCCTCCCAGAAGATTAAAACTACACCGAAGTATCAAGAATTAAATAAATACGATAGTGCTAGATGGATGAGGGAACTTCAGGACCCTAAAACATGATGTTGTTAAAACCGCCAAAATCTACAGTTGTGAAGCAAAGGCCTTAGAGCCATAACATGGTGCTTTGCCAAAATCTCTAAAATCTAGGGGGGGTAAAACACCCAGTTGCCGAAAACCGTTAGTAAACGACAGACGAACGGGGCCGCTCCAAGGGGGGACGCTTATCTGAAAATGCCGCCATACCGAAGTGGATAATATCAGCATAATTTGCACCTGTAAAACACTAGAGAATATCTAGTTTTAAACCCTTCAGTCCAAATAATAATAATAATAATAATAATAATAATAATATTAATAATCTATCTATCTCCATCTATATTCCTAGGCTGCTTCCCCCATGGAAAGAGAGGTAGCCGAGACAGGAAGACGCACTCCCCATTTACTCATCCATTCAAACACAGTCATTCGCATCTTAGCCCCAAAGGGAAGGGACAGATCCTCACCGCACCACACCTCACATGGGTCATCATTATAATAATAATAATAATAATAATAAAATAAATATAATAATATAATAATAAGATGAATATAATAATATAATAATAAAATGAATATAATAATAATAATAATAATAAATGTTACATTCAGACGATTTACTCACTTTATGGGGATAAATCTGGTTGTCAAGGAGCTGATGGAGACTATCTAACCCCATCACAACAAATGACTTCTCCAAAGGTTTACAAAATCGTCTGGAGGTAGCAAAAGTAAACTACTATAGTCTATTTAATTGACCTGTGCAGCTGAGATGCACGGGCCGAATAGGGTGTGTTTGATACGTGGGTACTGATTGGTCGCCGATGATTTAAATCTACACCTCTTCTTATGTTGTTGTTGTTGAAAGATTCCCTGCACATATAGTGCAGGCCGGGCCGCGAAATTTTTTTTCCTGCCCAGTTCCGTCACTTTGCACATATGGCAACGTTGCCCTGTGTTTAGTTTGGCAACGCCGCGCAGCAGTGAGCCATGTCGGATGCCAGGTTTAGTATTCACCATAATTATTTTTCCCTTTTTTTATGCTTGACTATAAATATAATACCTGACTATCTATATTTTACATGGATTGAAAGAATAATAGAGACATAGAGGCCATATAGTTTTCGCTGCCTTAGCTTAAATAAATATAAAAAGGGGCCATACCACTGTCTTTACTTCGTCACTCGTCTGCTGAGAGAGAGAGAGAGAGAGAGAGAGAGACTCTCTACACTTTGCTAAAATTAGTTATATGTTGATTTAATGAAAATGCGGTACGTCTTAGGGGTGGTACATGACTGCTCGTTGAGAACACTTATCAGTAACATATGTTGTAGGCCTATACTACTTTCCCTGTCATTTCTTGTCATTGCTCCCAGACGTACGATTCAATCAGCTGTGTTTACAATCGGCAATGGCGCATCACTGGGTCAGTTGCACAGACTGTCTGAGATTATTCACGAACAACAAAGTAGACCCTTACTATGACAACAATAATTGCTTATTTTCCAATCATTATTTTACATTCAGTCCCTCACTGAAGATCAACAGATGTGTTCCCAGCCCAGTGCTATTACCAAATAGAATATATTGAGTTTATTTTTTTAATTCCTTGTTTCTCTTGATCTACTTATTTTGCACACAATGGTCTATAATGTCTCATGTCTGACCCAATGCCTGTCATCAGCACATGGGAAATAGCATATGGTGCCTGGTGCTGTGTAATATTTAATGAAGATTATACTGTAACATATAAAGCTTTGCATTTCATCAAATACAAAAACCCTTCAAGCATACTTAACATGAAATAAAGGACATGAGAAAATGAAAATAATCTGAAATGTAACCTGACATATGATTTTACTAATATACCTAAGAAAAACAAGAAAATAATCTGAAATCTAACCTGACAAATGATTTCACTAATATACCTAAGAAAAACATGAAAATAATCTGAAATCTAACCTGACATATATACCTAAGAAAATGTCTAATGAAACATTGATATTCAGGCATCATTGATACCAATATTTCCCAGCTTGCAGCAGAAATTACCAAGGTTAACCCTTAAGAATGATCATGAAAAGCGTTTTAGGTGATAAAATATTATGGGTCATTAACCTCTCTCTCTCTCTCTCTCTCCTGTAAACACAGCTGATTGAATCGTACGTCTGGGAGCAATGACAAGAAATGACAGGTAAAGTAGTATAGGCCTACAACATATGTTACTGATAAGTGTTCTCAACGAACAGTCATGTACCACCCCTAAGACGTACCGTATTTTCATTAAATCAACATATAACTAATTTTAGCAAAGTGTAGAGAGTATCTTCCTTGCATACTCACTTTTTATTGATAACCCTGCATGTTATTATTTTATACTGTTTCAATCTCTCTCTCTCTCTCTCTCTCAGCAGCCGAGTGACGAAGTAAAGACAGTGGTATGGCCCCTTTTTATATTTATTTAAGCTAAGGCAGCGAAAACTATATGACCTATGGCTCACTGCTGCGCGGCGTTGTCAAACTAAACACAGAGCAACGTTGCCATATGTGCAAAGTGACGGAACTGGGCAGGAAAACAAATTTCGCGGCCGGGCCATACATTAGCCCGGTCAGTGGGGTAAGGGCTGATTAATAAACAGTAAGTGGGGAGGACAGGACCTGGGGATTACCCAGCACACACGTCCTGTCTCCTGACTGGCTTTGTGGCGTGTGACCTCTTCTTATTTTAACACATGTATTTATATTTTCAAACTGCCTTCAATACGAGCTGCCAGATTAAATATGGAATAATTTCCAAAGCTGAAGAGGTCAAAATTAGCTTTTAAAGTTCACAGTTATTAAAGAAAATTAAAGTTGATTATAAAGTTTCATAAAACGATGAGTGACGTTTGAAATAAATTATCCACCCCTGGTGTACAACCACGTCCGCATGTTGCACTACATCCACGCACGGTGTACACCCACGTCCGCATGTTGCGCAATATAATCCACCCACTGTGTACACCTACGTCCGCATGTTGAACAACAATACATGCCTGCATTTACTTTAATGACACCATCGGCGGCCAATCAGCAGCCGCGTATCAAACACACCCTACTTGCCGCATACAGCTCAGCTGCACAGGTCAATCAAATAGACTATAACATGCCATAATGCAGTGATAATATTCTGCGGTACCTATAACATCAGCAGTTATTGCTGGCGAGAGACGCCTTTATGAGATGGCACCCATGTAACCGAGCTGCTCCACTGCCCTGTCGTACAATCGCCCCTCATCGCCCTCCCTATCCCGCAGAATGAAGATGGTGGACTGCAGGAGGAGAGCATCTTCAGCCTGCGGTCAACCGGGCCCACGTACAGTTGAGTCTGGGTTTGCAACTACTGCTCCCCCTAACATCAACAGTTTGCATCACTAGCATCAAAGGATTTATTGAGGCGTAACAGGTAAAATAAATCGCCGAAGAATAGGTATGACGACATGTACGAAGCCAACGAGAGTATAACAATGTATTCTGTGTTCTTGTTGGAGGTAGCTGGTGGTCTGATGCGTTTTTGCGCTCCTGATGGGACAGCAGAGAATCGGATGATAGGTAGAAAGAGGAGTTTAATGAAGCAACTGACCCGAGTACGTGAGTGTGGTTGTATGGTGGGAGGAGGACAAGGAGGGCTCGACACCCGTATCTGGCTTCACCCCACACGCCCATCCGTCCCTTCAGGATGTCCTCTCCCACACGCCCATCTTTACTCACTGGAGTGTCTGCCCTTCCCACCAACACCACCGTTGCTGTTACTGCTCGGCCCTGCAGCTGCCTATAGAAAATAATAATAATAATAATAATAATAATAATGGGAATGAATAATGAATATAATATTGCAGTGCAGAAATAGACTGATTGACTGCAATAACATGATCAAGGCAGCGTAACATCAAATGTTAACTGCGTAGTAAGAGAGACAGGGAGAGGGAGGGAGGGAAGGAGAGGTTTATTTGTAAACACTGACCTCCCGTATAGTACACGTTCGTCCCACACGCAACTGCTTGGTTAACCCAGTGATAAGATTAATACCTCTCACTGTTCACACTCTTAGTTACTGTTACCCATATTAGAGGTAATAAACACGGACAACGGTCACCAATTAACTGGCTGATTGATGTATCACTTCTACACCAAGGCCACCTCAACGTCAAGATCACCTCAACGCCTAGACCACATCCACGCCAAGATCACTTAAAAGCCAAAACCACTTTAATGCCAAGACCACTCTAATGCCAAGGTCACTAATGCCAAGGCCACTTTAATGCCAAGACCACTTCAACGTCAAGACCATTTCAGCACTAAGACCGCCTCAATGCCAAGATCACTTTTTTACCAAAACCATTTCTAGTTCCATTGCTAGTCATATATCTTTGCTTTAACCCGCGCCATCCCGAGGACGTACTTCCACGTCCTCACGTTTTGTCACAGCTAATCCCGAGGACGTACTTCAACGTCCTGCAATTGCAAGGTTCATAATTTCCACAATTTTCAATTTTCGCGAGTCATTTTTGGTACGTATACACGGGACACCTTCCTCAACAAGATGCCAGGCAGAGACAATGCCTTACCCAGCATGACCTCCTCCCCCCCCCTGCATGCCCTTTTCTCAGCAATTCACCTGTTATCAGTGACCTGGCCAGTATAGCCATGTCATGCCACGGTACGAAATTCAGGGCCAGAGTGATTCCCCAATCAATGACAATGTGGAGGACAAACTTTACATAGCATTAGAGGAAGAAACAGAAATGATGATCAGGTAATGTGGCAAAAAAAGGTCAGGTATTAGTGAGTGAAACAATGTTTATAATGCCTATATTACTGCTTGAAAACCAATATACTCTTGTACTACATATAAATTCGTAACAGTAAATAAATAAATACCGTTTATGAGTGGTGTGAAATAGTTATCCTCCCATAGAACTCGTTTTCTTTGGTGCCAGCCTGATAGAAAACCCAGTAAGGTAAGGAGGCTCTCCTACCTGTAATGAGTATTTTAAACCTCAGGTGAGCGATTTCTCTATGAATTTTCGATGTTTCTCACCAAAAGCGAAAGTTTTAGCAAAAAAAAAAAAAAAGGGTCGAAAAATGGTCGGGATTGGGGGGTACCAGTGGTCAAAAAGTGGTCGGGACGGGGCGGGTTAAAGTATTGTTATACGGTCTCCGATACCTGGCTCTAGGAATCCATTATTCAGTTCAGCTCCTCCCACTCACCTCACTTTCATACACATTCCTGGTCATTCTCTCTCTCACCATTCGCTCCACGTGGCAGAATTCTTATTATAGACACATCTTAGGTGACATCTTTAGCAGCCATTGCTGCTATTTACGCATCCTGCGCATCACTACCGTACAATTTTGCTCAAACTTATGTACTCGTACGTGATGCTTGTTGTTACTCCCATATTTATCCTCCTAACATTGTTACGAGTATATCTTGTCATTACTTTCAACGTCCCTGCCAGCTCCTTCCCTATAGCAGCCTTTTCAGCTCAACCTCCACACCACCATCATTGTTCACAACATTGCCTAAATTCTTGGACATTTCTGTACCAATTCAGTCTCAGCATGAAGTTACAAATACCTTCACTTTACTATCCGCTACGTTTTTTTTTTTTTTTTTTTTTTTTTACCAAGAATGATTACCTGATAGTATTTTTAAGTATGATTATACCTTTGAAAATTGGAATGAAAATCACACTGCTGGTTAGCTTCCCAGAATCCGTGGGGTTACTGTGCATTGAAATTTTGCCAACTTTTATTTATTTATTTATCTTTTTTGTGGTTGTTGAGTCGGACACTGTTGGCATCACAGTGGACACTCTAATATGTCTGTCCTTATTCATTCATTATTCATTCATTAATGCAGGCATTCTTGGATATATTTGATATATTACAGAGCAGCAACAAACATTCACGGGTATTTTTAATAACTTTTATTTTTTTTCTGGAGATCTGTCTGCCAGCGTGTGTAATCGGTCGGTGTCTCATAAGTGTCTCTGTCTTTCTGCCTGACTGTTTGTCTGACACTTTCTTAAAGCTCTGTCCCTTCGTACCTAATTTTTTTTCACTCATTTTTGTATATTGTTTCAGTTTTAGCCCACGCAACCATCTCACCCTCCCCTCTTCCCCCCAAAATAAACACAGATGTAAAAATAATCAGAACATTAGGATTTTTAACTCACAAATATTTACTGAAAATGAAATTATCTACCTAAGGCATTTGATCAGCTCGAAAGCTCCCTCAGTTAAAACTGTGAAGGAAATGGAATTGCCTTGTGGATCCCTTGAAGTAAATTGGTCAAAGACAGATAAGTAAAGTTAATCTGAAACATAATGACTAGCTAACCTCTATGATTAATCGTCACCTTAAATTAGAAATAAGGAAAGTAATAAAACTAGTAAATTTTACAAACTTAATAATTACTTACCTGCTTGGTGACTGTCTCTCTCTCAATAAAATCGCCAAACAGCATCAAAACTATAATACAGGTTTCAGGCTATTCTTGGGCTAATATTGAGTATATAATAATGTATCAAAGGGCCATATTCTCAGTCGTTGTGGAGCTACAGTGCCTGACGACCTTATGTGTTAATCATGATGGCCATTGTCGCCCACAGGTTCATCAGCAATAACTGTAGCTCCATAGACGTTGAGAATTGAACCCATGTATTGCATTCCTTATTGAAAGTTTTGTTCTTGAATGTCCTCCCGAAATTTCTATTAAAAAAAAAAAAAAAAAAAAAAATCGAGGGACACCCTATATAAGACATACCGGGTTGAAAGAGATAAAGAATATTTAACATCCGATCTCTTTATCTGTCCATCGCCTGACGTTGTATCTTGTGAGGGGTGGCGCAACGAAAGAACCTCTAAGCGTCTCTGCCCCTACTCAGTAACGACACCTATTTCCACGAAGCATCGCCCTCTTGCACATAGTTTCGCAGTTTATTTTTTCATCTCTTTCTTGGTCTCCCTCTCCATCTCCTCCTAACCAACTCAGGCACATACATCCTGCTAGCCAATCTCTCCCTCTCTAACCTCCCTCACACGCTCTCTGCCTCCTCCTTGTTCTCGGTCTCCCTCCCTATCTCTTCCCACCCACCTCATTCTCGTACACTCTCCCAGTCAGTCTCTACATCTCTACCCTAGCTCACACACTCCATGCCTCCATCTCCTTCTTGATCTCCCTCTCCTTCTCGTAGTTACATTACTTGTGAATACTTCAAATCACTCTCTCTCCATTTCTTCCTTCCCCCACACATTCTCTGCCTCTACTTCATTCTCGGTCTCCCTCTCATTCTCCCCCTAAGCAGGTCACTCTCATACACTCTCCTAGTCAGTCCCCCCCCCTTTACCCTCCCTCACACACTGTTTGTCTCCACCTCGTTTTCGGTCTCCCTCTCCTCCTCTCAACCTCCCCATTCTAACACACATTCCTAGGACCGTAACCTCTTTGTCTCTGGAAGCTTAACCTTTTCAGTCTGATGACACATACGGTAATTCGTATATAACACTCCTCTTCCACCCTGCCTGGCAATTTTTTTGTGATGCGAAGACGGTTCAGTCACCTTTATCGCTCTCTATCCTGCATCATTTATTCATTTCCCATTCCCTCTGCCACACCCACACCCACACCAGCAGACTGAGCCGTCCCCGCAACATGCAGGATGACCCATGTGCTAACAATGGAGCATTATTTATGGACCATCCTGTAAATTTTTTGTATCCTTGTTATCACCAGATGGTTTGAGAGAGAGAGAGAGAGAGAGAGAGAGAGAGAGAGATGTGTAGCTGTGCAAGAAGAGAAGACTCCTGTAAAATGCCTGCGTAATACGTGGCTGTCTATAGGTACTGGAAAGTTGATGATATAGCGTCTTTGGGCAGGGTGTGACACCTGGCTTAATTGGGGACAAAGCATGCCAGTTTGCGTGTTCTCTCCCGGCAAACGATCTGTATGGACTTGATTTTTTCCTTTTTCAGCCGTACTAGGTTTACCGTCAATAGCAATGCATAACAGATACTGACTTATATACCTCTACATGCAAGACTCACAGAATTTTAACCTTTTTATGCCGATGGACTCGTGCGCATTGCGGGAAAACATTATATATAAGCAAAAAAGTACCTTGTTTATGTTCTGTACTATAATTCTGTGTCATAACCAAAGTACTCTTCCAGTATTGAAAAAATATATATATATATATATATATATATATATATATATATATATATATATATATATATATACCAGAAGATTTTACTTGTATTACAGTTACTTATTTATGAATTTAATTAATTACAAAATTATCTTATATAGTTAGGAGTAAAAGTTTGCCTAATATTGCACCCCATGCTTTCAACTTTTTTTTTTTTTTTTCGTTTAATATTCAACCTCTTCTGCCCCTCGCTTTCGTCTGTTGGCAAATATTTCCAAGCTGAGAGAGGCTTAATATGCTTCTGTGCCCATAGATGAATTTCTCTGATATGATCCGTCAGGGAGAAAAGTGTCGAAAATGCCGTAAGTGTGAAGTTTATGCAGTAGAATTTTTGTCTCTGATTGTACTTAAGCTACCGTTTGTTTGCAAAGTTGATTCCTAACTTGCACTGAGTGAAACGGCGAGATTTGATAAACCTCTAACTGAAACATCATTCTATAGTGCAGCATGATGAGTACCATTCTGACGGCTGCAATATCAGTCAGGCAAGAACATTTCAACCCGATGACGTTTTTTGAGTTATTTCTTGCTACCTCCAGAAGATACCTTTCAGTTTGTCAGAGACTTTTCGAATGGAAGAGTTTGATGTAGCAGTGGCGTGCACAGACATTTTAGGGGACGGGGGGGTGGGGGCTCTAGCTAATGAAAAGTACATCACACCCTGCCTCGTTACTTCTGAGAGAGAGAGAGAGAGAGAGAGAGAGAGAGAGAGAGAGAGAGAGAGAGAGAGAGAGAGAGAATGATTTTTTTTAATGCAAGAAAGAAGGAACCAAAGGCCAGAAACCAAAAATGACTGTTCCCTCCAAGAACAAATAAATACAAAATAACAGAGCCAAATTCATGATCCGATTGTTTTGAGATGCTTGGACACTCTGTTAAAATGATATGCAATAGGAAATACAGAGAGAGACAGTTCCAGACCTGACAGCTCCAGAGCATGCGTAAAGGACTAGGAGTAACGATTTATTCTTGCATTAGTGAACTGTACATAAAAGGGATGAGAGTTTGTTGCTAGGCGGGTGCATAGCACCCGCCTTAGTGGTGGAGGATACAAGCAGACAGTTCAGAGGCGCAGTGACCATTGAAGTAGCGATAGAAAAGAAAGATGCAACAGTGTGGCGAAGAGAGAGGTTGTAGGGAACCAGTAAGAGGAGAGGAGTTAATGAGACGAAAAGCCATTAACTCCACTTTGTTGAGAAGAGCTGTGTGTGGGGAGCCTCCCCACAAATGAGAGTTGTACTCTACACAGGAGCTAATAAAACCCGCATATAAAGTCAACATGTGTTCGGGGTAAAATAAGGACGGAGTCGGCTTAGTTCACCTAACTATTGGAAGCAGGTTATACAAGAGAGATAATATGATCTAAATCTCGAGAGAATAAAACCTCAAGTATGTTCAAAGATGATGAAGGATTGAGTTGGGCATTGTTAAAAGTTAGAGGAAGTTCCTGTGGTAGATTTTGACGTGTCGAAAGATGTAAGAACTGAGTTTCTGATGCATTAAAAGCAGGAAGAGTACTTTTACCTCAATCAGAGATATCGCTAAGATGGACAATAAGTGTGCCATAGCCTCATCCCTTGTTTGTGGAAGTAATTTGTGTGATGGAAGCTATGGGAAGCGAATGGAAAGGCGAAGGGTGGAGTCAGAGTATGCGTGGACAGGGTTAGATGTACAGCTTAGAAGGTCATTGATGAATAGAAGAAGAGAGTTGATGATAGGACAGAGCCCTAAGGAACACCACTATTGATAGCTTTAAGAGAAGAACGATGGCCCTTTGCAAAAGCAGCTACAGAACGACCAGAAAGGAAACTTGTGATGGAGGACAGACGCCGTAAAAGGGGAGTTTAGGGATTAAAGATTTATGCCAGATTTGATCGAAAGATTTTGACATGTCAAGTGCACTGGCAAAGTTTTTGGCAAAGTCTCAAAAGGATATTGACCAGGAGTCTGGGATGAAGCTGAAAAGATCACCAGCTGAGCGTCCCTGGCAGAACACATACTGGCGGTAGGAAAGAAGGTTCTGATAGGAAAGGTGCTTCCTTTTTTTTTTTTTTTTTTTTTTTGTGTGTGTGTAAGAACAGATTAAAAAACTGTAGGACAAAGGATATTGAAGCAAGTGGGCGATAGTTAGAGGGCTGGGAATGATCAACCTTTGGGACAGGATGAATGAGCGCAAACATCCAGCAAGATGAAAAGGTAGCCTCCAAGTTGACAGACAAAGGCGAAAGAAGACACTTTGTAACTGGCAGGGGAAAGTGGCAGGGGTCTAACCCCTTTGGGCTTTCCATGTGAACACCTCTGCGATTAGCTTTGAATTTGCCCTTCAGTACCAAAGGTTTGTCTAAAATTTAGCTAAATCACATGGAGGTGACCAGCATAAATGACTGAAAATGATCCATCGGGCTGAATGGGTTAAGGGTATAGCAAGCAATTTGGAATGCGTTGTACCAGGTATATCAATCGTTGATGAGCATACATAATTATGCTTAATCGTGAATTTGATCATAACTTGTGTGTCTGTAGGCCCATATAAAAGTGACAAGGGAGACTTCGAAGCACCTCTTCCTCAGCGATTTGTTTAGTCTATTACACCATAGCATTCTACTCCGTGGTATTCAGATTGTTTCAGTATCAACAAAATTTGGGTCAGTAACATACATGGGGGTACTGTGATGTAATGTGAAGAATAAATCGCTTAGAAGAGGTGCCAGGAAGCCTCCTGTGCAACTTACAATACAATCTTCAGTGCAAAGAGTGTTGATTGTTACCTGAGAGTATTGGAGAGGAATCCAGTGTGGTGAGCTGAGGAGACGACCAGAAGGTGACATTTGGCCAAGTGCTGCTCCACTACCTCACCCACAAAGCGCCAGTCAGCACTCACTTCAGCGCCTTCATCAGCACCCATCAGCACACCCCCGTTAGCACAGGTCAGCACCCAGCAGACAGCAGCCGTCACATACAGGCGGCGCATTGCAATTGCACACCACGGACCTCTGGAAATCTGAACTGATGAGGAGATAGATCACTTTTTCTTACTCCACAAAATACGCGAGGAGTAGGACAAAAAAAAAAAAAAAAAAATAGTCCAGAATCTTCCAGTATCTCTCATTACACCCTCGCATGAAAGTTTAAGGGTAATATGTGTTTGGTTTGATTTGTATATCACTCTGTCGGTCTGTTTGCAAAATTTTATAAAACAACTATTCGATGGAACTGCACCCAGTTTGGCATAAGATCCCATCCTTCTCTGTACCGTCTGCTTGCATCTGAATTTTTTCCCTTCTCTTGTCCGACAGATTCGGTGCTGTTGGCAAGACCACTGGGATACGGTGGGGTCCAACAAGATGCCTGCTGTTGTTTCTGGCGAGATGGGCTTCTTCAGTTACCGAGTTTGTCTCACAGGTGAGGGATGGCTTTATGCGAACTCTAAATTGCTCACATCCGTTTCTCTCATGAATGTTTAATGAAGAACGTTCTCCTTCCTTTCTGCGGGGATTGCTTGATTCCCAGACTGTTTAGCACTTACTTGTGGAGTTCCCCAGTCATGGGAATTTGCGCCCTCGATACCTCTCTGAGCATCAGGCAGGTGATGGGTTGTAGTCTTTCGTTGGGTTGGAGAGGATGTCGTTTGTATGGGAAGGGAAACCCTCTTCTTTGTGAAGGCAGCTGGACTGCTTTGTAAGATTATTTTAGTGTTCAAGTTTTTTTTTGCTGTACTTTATGTTTTCAGCATTTCTCGTGTTCACTGGTGTTTTTAGTGTTTAATTTTATGTTTTTAGAATCTTATATTTTACTTCTTGTCTGCTTTCATTCTCTTTGTTATCGTCATTTTCATTGTTATTCGGCGGCATTTGACCCTACCAGTTGCGCCCTCAGTTTTTACGTCAGTTACTAAGTCGATCAAGTCAACAATCTGGCAGAGTGACTAAGGACCATCAGAGGAACAGGCGATTAATTATTGGCCGAAAGATATTATGATTAGAAGATAAGGGCAAGGTCAGTTCAAACAGTTTTAATCTGATTTTCACAGCACTTGATGGAAGAGCTAAGAGACTGGAGTGGGTTGCGTGAAACTGTTTTGAAAAGTTTGTCAGAGCCAAATTCATACTTTTGAAACAAGAGATAAAAAAAAAAAAAAAAAAACAGGAACACGAGAACATTTGGGATGGGAGGAGATTCAGAGTTCTCTACCCATTACTACATTGCACACTGTACTCACAAAACTTTTGTAGTTGGTGGATTGTAGTAGCCTAATGGGTTTAGAACTCAGAACCTCTTTCCGTCCGAACTGCTGTCTTGTTTCTATACTTTTTTTTATCTCTTGTTTCTGTATTTCTCTATCCCTGCATCCTAACGCTTCAAAAAATATATATTTGTAATTTATAATTTTTTCACGGAAGTTAACAGCCAAATGCCCATTAGCTATACTATAAAACGACTTTTAACTGTATGATAATTGCGGTCACAGTTAATGTATAATCCTTATACGGAATGAAGCAACATCAGTCCTAGGAGTTTTACATTATTATGAAGAAAGGCCTGAGTGCTAAAGAATATTTTTAGTCATTACCTCGCATACTGTTGCTCTGCTGTCGTTCTAGTGATGAAAAGAAACATCCGCTTTTGTTAAGAGCGTTTAGATGTTTAACACCCTCAAGTACACCTTTTCATTTTGGATTTATGACTGATGGCTTCTGACCTGCTTTAGTTAAGACGTATTCGGAGCTCCCCAGAGTACCCGTGAATATGGCACCTGCCTAACGATGCTTCTGCTGAGTGTGTTCCAAGGAGTTTATAAGAGACTTCATTGCGAATGAAGAAAGTGAGTACGCATGTTGCTTATATTCCGAGTTAGTAAGTAGGCTTACTATTTAAATTAGGAAAAACAAAGAAACAGTTGACATGTTAAGTGACAGGTTGAAATGTTGGCAGAATGAAGCCTGAGTGAGTGCTGAGGCAGAGCATGAAGAGGAGTTGAAACAGAAGTGTTCAGCGAGGTAGATAACATAGAAGCTCAGCCAGTTAAGGCTGAGATCAGACTAGATGACACTGATGGGTTCCAGCCAGTCAATGGAGGGTGTACGGCTCAAGTAAGTAACGTTGGCAGGAGTGTAATTATTTGGAATTGGTTTCAGGTGCTACAGGATGAAGTGCAGGATGAGCATAGCCTGATACTTGTCGGGAATTCGTTGATTTGGTATCAAGTGAAGGAGTTTTGTACTAAAGTTTCTAGAAGGAGCGTTTTTGCTATCCTGGATGTAGGATACGGAACGTGACTGAGAGAGTTGTTGACTTAGCAACACCTCACTGAACTCTGTCTTTATTACTGTAGTAGGGACTAATCAAGTAGCTTCAATCAGGTCAGAGAAGATACTTAAGACGTATAGGGACCTTATTAGGAAGTTCGGGGAGCATCGTATCAAGTTAGCTGTCTGGTTTGTTACCAAGATTTGACGCTGGTTCTGTGATCCTGAAGACAGTGATGAGGGTCGATGGTAGGCTATAGGTCTGTGTAGAAAGGAGGGTGTGATGTCTGTTGATGTTTGGGACAAGTTTAGTCATGACAAGAGCTTTTATGGTAGAGATGGCCTTCACCTCAATTGGGTAGGAAAGGCTAGGCTAGGCAGGGTGCTAGATGACAGTGTTAGGCTTGCTTTAGGTAGTGATTTATTTGGTAGAAAAAGAGACAGCTAATGGCATAGCTGTTAATAATCTAATTCCTGAGGCCAATAGCGGTAGCGTAAGTGAGATGAGATCAGCTCACCAGGTGCATCTGACCTCGCCTGAGGTGCAGGTAGATAATCATGGGATTAATGGGGAGGCAGGAACGGCCAGGTCATCAGCGGCTATGGTCCTTTCACAGCAAGAAGTCCGTTCAGGGTGTGGCAGAATTTGGAATTCCCCCGAGTGCGACGTTGCCAATTTGACCACCAATTATCGGATTATCACTCTGTCTCCCAACCTACCCCCATCACACCTGTTTCTCGCTCTCTCTCTCTCTCTCTCTCTCTCTCTCTCTCTCTCTCTCTCTCTCTCTCTCTCTCTCTCTCTCTCTATATATATATATATATATATATATATATATATATATATATATATATATATATATATATAAAAATATATATCTATATATATATATATATAAATAAATATATATATATATATATATATATATATATATATATATATATATATATATATATATATATATATATATATATATATATATACATATATATTGTATATGTATTATTTATTTCCAATTTTTTTTCCACACCACTTATGAGGTAAAAGTCTAGGCGCGTTTTATTTTTAAGAGGTTTCCCCTGTAGGCCTAATCCTCTCTCTGAACTTTAATCATAATTTTCTTCGTCATCAGAACTTTCTGTTATATTGACGAGAGAGAGAGAGAGAGAGAGAGAGACAGGTGGGATGGGGGTAGGTGATAATCCGATAATTGGTGGTCAAACTGGCAACTCTACGGCGTGGCAACATGGGGAAAAAGCACTGCCACGTGTCATAGAATTCATTCAAATCGTTGTTATAATTCTAAAAAGTGATACTCAATGTACTATATAGCTTCCTTTACTATATGCAAAATATAAAAAACAATTTCAAATAGCACAAAGATGGGAAATAAGAGAGAGAGAGAGGCATGTTCTACGGTTGATTTGGCAGCATCGCTAGAGGTGATTCACCAGGTGGGCCCCACCCTGAACGGACTTCTTGCGGTGAAAGGACCATAGTAAGACTGTTGCCACAACAGCTGAGGAGTTATACAATTAAGGAAGACTAATTTTAGTGTCTCACAGCCCTACCAGCCATACTATGAATATAGTATATATGAACACGAGAAGTATTATTTGAAGGAGCGACAGAGTATTTACCTATACAGCTACCGAAAATCCTAACATAATTATGATTACAGAACCATGGATAAATGCTCATGGCAAGCACCTTATTGGAGACGTATCACTAGAGAACTATCAAATATATGAAATATTGTGACTGCACAAAACCGGCGGTGGAGGTCTAATATATATAAAAAGTCAAATAAATGCAATACAGATCAGTAAATTCGATGTTGAAACATACAATTCTTTGCATGTCGAATTTTTCCCAGAGTAATAAACCCATTCTTTTCGGTGTAATTATCAGACCACACAAGTTAAACAGGAAAATTATATACCGGTAATACTGTATGACGAAATAAAATCAGTATTTAAAAAAACGAGACTGAGTTACATTGGGGGACTTTGATAATGCGAATATTGACTGAAAAAATTCGTGTGAAGATAGGGAAGGGAAAAGGTTGTCAGAACTGAAAGATGATGTATATTTAAGCCAGGCAATGAACACACAAACTTGTGATAATACTATACTTGACCCAAGCAACATACAGTGATCTACTGTAGTAAATTTATGTGATGGTGAATATTTAGCAGCAGCAATCATAATATCATCAGATTTGAAGTTAACATTACCTGTACGACCAGTATAAATAGCCTTTTAGTTCCGTAGTATAAAAAAGCTAACTTTGGTAATAGAAGAAAGGAAATTTCAAACACCAGATGGATTAAGTTACTACTGGTGGATAATGTCAAAGAAATGTGGGAAGTATTCACAGAACGAAAACCATATACCGAGAATTACCTGAAAGAATAATCACTCTAATAATCTGGCTTGGATGTCTAAGAATATTGAAGAAAGAGATCATATAAATAATACAAACGTACAAGAAATCACGAGGACGGTACCGAAAATTTTAAACCAGTGTCAATGTAAGCAAAGTATTCGGAAACTGAACGGGACTACGAGGCAAAAATTTCTCACGAAGCAAAATCGAACCTAAAAATATCTTTCATTATTTGAGAAGTAACAAAATGTGAAAGATGGCATAGACCCTCTTCTAGTAAGCTCGGAAGGCGATCTCGTCCATGATAACCAAGAAATAGCAGAATTACTAAACGACTCATTTCACTGTGTTTTCGCAAAAGAAAATAGTGGAAACATTCCTGTCCCTCAATCGGTTTTGTCAGTACCAGGTGATGATAAGTTATCAACAACTGAAGTGACAGGACACGAAGTGCTAAATTATCTTCAGAAAATCGATCCAAACAAATCAAACGGCTCAGACCATATATCTCCTCCCGTGAATGTTACAGACAGTTAGCGTTTTCTATAACTAGAATATTTTTAATAAATCGTTAATTGAATGTAGAGTACCTAGTCAATGGAAGCTCGCTAATATATCATAGTTCTTTAAAATGTGTGATTAAAAAAAAAAAAAAACGCCACAAATCACATATAATAAGCCTAACGTCAGTATTATGCAAAATTTTGGAAAATTTTTAGAGATGAAAGTATCGTGGTCCTTAATAAACATAATTCTATAACAGATAATCAGCACGCGTTTCGTTATTATAGGTCATGCTTTACAAATTTGCTTATTTTTTTTTTATAAACATATACAATAACTGGGGAGCAAAAATACCATCAGAAAACTAAAATTCCACCAAACGTTTGACATGGTCCCCCAGCTACGACTACTAGAAAAACTAAATTAATATCCACTGTCCCTCTAACTTATGTTCATGGACTGGTGATTGGTTAACGAATCGCACTCAGCATGTAGTGTTAAATGGCGACTCATAGGAATTGCCAGAAGAAAGGAGTTCCTAAAGGGTCATTTCTGGGACCAGCTCTTTTCAGTTTTCATCAATGGTATAGAAAATGAACTTGTTCCTAAGCCTTGTACACACTGATATACAAAGTCTACAGACAGTCGAGCGACTATGTATCTTGACTGTTGCGAGACATTCCAGATACAGACGGGTGACAGTCCAGAGACACTTTGGAGACAATGCAACTTTGTCTCTGGATTGTCTAGCGATTGTTGCGAGACAAATTTAGATTTTTCTGAGACAGATGCGAGACAGTCCAGAGACCATGTTGCGCGACTTTGTATCTTGGTGTGTACGAGGCTTAAGATAGCAAATTTCGCGGATGACACAAAAATTGGAGGCAAAGTAATTGCTAAAGAAACTGTGAATCTATACAAAATGACCTGAATAAGTAAATACATTGGATTAAAAATTGAAAGATTAAATTTAATGTAGATAAATGTAAGGTAATGCATTTTGACGACAAAAAACGTTAAATAAGAATATCCCATGTTCATCTGGGGAATGGCTGGGAGAAGGAGGGAGGGAAGACGAGAAGAAGAGATCAATAGGATGGAAGAAGTGGAAGCAATGAAGCAAGTCAAAATGGGGAAAGCTCCAGGAATTGATGAAGTATGTGGTGATATGCTGAAGCATGGGGGAGAGATAGTGGCAGAATAGGCATAGAAGATATACAGACTGGCTTGGAAGAAAGGTAGAGCTCCGGAAACTTGGAAGTCAGGTATAGTTATTCCCCTGTACAAAGGAAAAGGGGAAAAAGAAGTGCGTGGTAATCATAGAGGCATTTGTCTTCTTAGTGTCATGGGAAAAGTTAATGGTAAGATGCATATAGTCAGAGTTAGGGAAACAGTAAAGTAATAAGTTGGAAATGAGCAGGGAGGTTTTAGGAAGGGAAAAGGTTGTGTAGATCACATATTCATCCTTAGGTTTTTAGTGGAAAAGTTTCTACAGAAAGAAAAGAAGTTGTATGCAGCCTTCATGGATTTGAAGAATGTATATGACGGAGTGGACAGGCAAGGAATGTGAAAGGTGTTAAGAATATATGACGCAAATGGGAAGCTGATGAATGCCGTGAAGAGTATGAATGAGGGCGCTCAGGCTGCCGTGCGTGTGGATGGTGAACGGAATGGATTTTTCTGTGAATGTTGGAATAAACAGGGATGTGTCATGTCTCCATGGTTGTTCAAACTGTACATGGATGGGGTTATCAAAGAGATACAAGGTAGGGCAGTGGATGTTGGAGGAGCCCTAATGGGAAAGGACAGTGTTTGGAAACTCCCTGTATTTTTGTTTGCAGATGATACTGAATTGTTAAGTGAAGACCAAAGCGAACTGCAAGGCTTGGTGAGGAGGTTTGGGAGAGTGTTAGAAACGGAGTCTAAAGGTGAATTTAGGGAAGAGTAAAGTTATGGTCTTCGAGAGAAATGAAGTCACTGAACGCACAGTTAGCATGGATGATAAAGAAATGGATAATGTGGGTGCATTTAAGTACTTGGGTAATGTGATGAGTAAGGATGGAAATTTGGAGGATGAAGTACTTGAAAGGGTACAACAGGGAAGAAATATTTCTGGTTCATTGAAAGCAGTGATAAGAAACAGGGAAGTGAGCATGGAAGTAAAAAAGTCGCTGCATTACAGTATTGTGATACCAACTCTAGCGTATGAAGCGAAGCTTGGACCTTGTTGGAAAGATACAAGACAAGAGTAAGAGCAGTGGAAATGAGTTATTTAAGACGAGCGTATGGAGTTACATGGAGAGACAGACTGACAAATAGGGAAGTGAGGGAACGTTGTGGTGTGGATGTGGATGTGTTAGAAAGCGTTAGGAGAAATACGTTGAGGTGGTTTGGCTGTATGGAGAGGATGGAGAGCAAGAGACTAATGAAGTGAGCTTATGTGAGTAAGGTGGAGGGGTGGGGGGGGGAGAAGAGGGAGGGGGAGGCCGAGGATGAGATGGGGGAGGATGGAATGAAGAGGTATATGAGAAAGAGGGGTGTGAGCTGAGGGGAGGGCAGTGGAATGGCGTGGGACAGGGCGATACAGAGACGATTTTTTTGTGGCCACCCCTTACGGGATCAAGGCGTCTGGCAATAGATAGATAGTTGTTCAATACCCCACTGACGGAAGCAAAGGATGAGAAGGATCTAGGAGTTATTGTTAGTAATGACCTCAAAAACTCCGAACAGTGTACAGCACCCAGTAACAAGGCAAAGAAAATACTCACCTTCATCGCAAAGGACTTTAACCATAAAAACCCGACGTAATTTCAAAACTTTATGTCATTAGTTAAACTACACCTACTGTAGAATACTGTGCAGCAATGGTCCCCGATACTTAATCCAGACGAAGACAGGTTCTAGAAAGTCTAGAGAGTGCAAAACTGAGCCACAAAAATGGTCCCATTGCAGCAAAATTTACCCTGCGAGGAGTGACTGAAGAGATTACATATGGTTTCTCTTAAAAAAGCAACGACTGAGAGATCTTATACAAGTATGGTATGTAAATATCTGAACGAATCTGACTATGTTTGATGTGGTTATTTGTACGAAATAGAGAAAAATACTGTAACTAGAAATAATTGAATGAAACTCAAAAGCATGAGATGCAACACTAGCACAGGGAAAAAAATGTTTTAATATTCGAGTGATGGAACAAAGGGATATGCTATCAGCAACAGTAGATGGTGCAAAAACTATTGATACGTGTAAAATTTGGCTAGAGAAATATTTATTAGGCTACAACTAACTTCATTATCATCGTCATCAGCCGTTGAATGTCCACTGCAGGACTGGCCTATACCGACCGAAGTAGGGACGATACAGCCCTACCTCTACCATTTTTATTTTTTATTTTTTTTTTATGTGTCCGACTGTCGGCATAGGCTTCACAGCCTGCTCTCAAGGCCCAGTAGTCCTCCTACATACCATACACCTCTACATGGCTTAGGTTATCTGGTAGAGATTATATGTAGGGTGAGAAGTGCTTGTAAGTGTGACTGTAATGTTGGAGTGGCTTTGGATCTGTGTGCAGTCTGTGAACCAAGTGTAATCGGCCCGCACACGCCGACTGGGTGCAAGGATACTTTATAGTATGCGACACCAACCACAACACCCTTTATGTCCGCCAAAGCAGTACGTGGCCGGGTGAACACTCCCAATGTTTATTACCCTGGCAGGGCGCGAACCCTCTTTCTTCCATGTATGAAAATGCACAATCAACCACAGTACCACAGAGGTTCCGCTGCTAGCTCAGTGTTGTTTATTTCCAAATTAAATTGGTGCTGACGACTGTGAGACCATTGCTTCATAGCTAGAATATTCAGCGATCGTTTGCTTTTCTTTTACAGTTTTGTAGAAGAGAGTGCCCGGTCATTCCTTCTTCTGCCTCTTCTATAAAGTTTCCATGCCTGTTCTTTCTAACAAGCCTGTTTTTCTTTTTCCTATCCTTCTTCTGCTGGTTTAACCACATGGTGTGGTGGGTGGGGAAGAGCCTTCCTCTTTTCTATCCTTTTCTCTTACACGGTGATTAGATCTTGGTAGAACTGTTTTTTTTTTTTTTTTTTTTTTTTTTTCAGCAGATAACCTCGTCATGGGCCAATAGTTCTCCTGTAATCTGCACTTCCTAAGTACTCCTATTTATAGAAAGAAGTAAAGAAAATGTTCATCAGGTTTGAAACATCGTGACGAATCACTCAGTAACTACAACAGTAGAGCAGATGCGAGAAGGTGCTTCAGTTCTTTACATCTGCATGAATAATTTCCAAATGTTTTGGACACGCCTTTAAACCCATTTTACGACGTGGGTACTGCGCTCTCTGAGTGCCTTTTCTTCCTACCCCAGCGAAAACAAATGAAAGTTACGACAGGGAAGAGATCGTAATTATGTTCCACAATTCCCTCCCATCCGTCCCAGTTTCTCTGCATCGTAAGATACATGAAAGTAGTCCTTCATGTAGGATGCAGACTAATAAATGACTGTTGACAATTAGGGGTCGACCTCCCCCCTAGTGAATAATTGATGATGCAGCTGTTATCTGTCCCGACGGCAAGGGTCCGTAGTGTAGCCGATTTTGATGTTTTTACTTCTCGAGGAAGGTCTAGGTTAGGATAGGTTAACGTGCTAAGGTTAAGCTGGGTTAGGTTTGAGTGTCAGGGTTGTTAAATTTGTGTGTTTTGGTTAGAAAAGGTTAAATGTGTTATTTTAAGGTTCTAGGTTTGGTAAGATTAGGTAAATTTGGTTAGGGTTGGGTAGGTTAGTTCGTTGGGGTTAATTTAAATTGATATGTTTAGGTTACCTTTGATTACGTTAGGTTCGTCTATTTAGGATAAGCTGGTTAGGTTAGGGTTTGTACATTCTGTGAGTGATGTCATAATACTTTTATATGTAAGGCAGATGTGTTTCTGGGGCTAATGAATTCCCAGTGAAAAACTGGAGCTTTTGAGAAACAAGAAAAAAGAAGATTATGTTATTATTTTTAAAAATATATTGCCATTATTGTTATTATTATCAGTGTAGTTGCGATGATTTTGGGAAGAGAAAAATTAGCCTACTCTACTGAAACTGCTAACGGTATGGACATTGATATCCTGGAGTTGTGTTTACTGGGCATCCTAAACAGTTTCGAGGATGAACAAATATCCTTAAGAGTTATACATTACCAGAAGTCGTTTATTTTCCCTATTTTGCTACTTTAATATTTGCCTCAGCTTGACAGTGGAGTGTCTAGTAGTTGTGGAAATGGAGACAAATGTGTGTGTAGCCACTTCTCACTGCAGGGGAGGAAAAAAAAAACAACCACTTTTTCCATACGGATGTTTCTGTTAAATGAGTGAAACTGGCAAATCTGCTTTGTTGGTAGTACTGGCAAATCCAATTTATTGGCAG
Organism: Coenobita brevimanus; assembly: GCF_032717465.1. Classification (NCBI taxonomy): domain Eukaryota; kingdom Metazoa; phylum Arthropoda; class Malacostraca; order Decapoda; family Coenobitidae; genus Coenobita; species Coenobita brevimanus. The sequence continues at coordinate 31,494,869 of NC_136957.1, read as the reverse complement.
CACTGGGACATTCAAAAGGCAGCCATTCTGTAATTAATGTGAGCTTCATAAAATAAAAAATGACAGCCCATTAAAAGCACTCTTTTACATGAGATGTTACACACACCTTAAGCTTAGATCTCATAATTACAGGGTGAGGCAAAAGATTGGAGCATAAGGGATATGGCACATCACAGGATATCCTCAGTGTCCAGTTGTGTTGTGTTACCAGGTTATGTTGTGTCGTGTTGTGTTGCTTTGTTTTGTACTGTGTTGTTACCAGGTTATCTTATGTGAGCGATATGTAGTGTTGTACTGTGTTGTGTTACCAGGTTATGCTATGTGCGTGATATGTTTCGTGTTGTGTTGTGCTGTATTGTGCTGTGTTCTGAAGGCTACGGCATACTGTGCCCTTGTGCTCTTCCTTGGACAAAGCAGTCACATTTTTACATCTAGTAGCCTACACAGACTCATTCCATACTAATTTACCCCTATGTCTCCAAAATTATCTACTCACCTTGTACCTCTTTAACCTGTACACTGATCTTTGTACCCACCGTCCACCCCAGCACCTCACAACACACTGAGGCCAGGCACGGTGCTCCCCTGCCAATATACTGTACTAGTCTCATCCCATCCATAATGCACCCACACTCTCTCACCTTCAACTTGGCGGAAAGGAAAGCTTGTATAATTATTTCACTTTACCTTGGCCCGGATTTCCGTCCTTTGGTGGATCATAAGACTTAACTCGGTGGCAAGAAGAGATACTTCTGTGGCTCCACATCATTTCCAAAACACTTCCCCGTAACAAGCATCTTATTCTCCTGTTGATATACTGATATTGCTCAACACTGAAGGCAAGTTAGAGTAAAAACAGTAAAAACTATCACTTAACAGTTTCAGCCAGGGGAGTATAGGAACATAAGAACATAATTGTGACGAGAGGATAACTGCAGTAGGCCAGTTGGCCCATGCTAGGCAGCTCCTACAAGAGTAACTGAACTACTAGAATTAGATAAGGATAGCAAAGAAAAGACTCTCCCCCACCCTCCAAACCTTCCAGCCGAAGCCGGCAGGAAAATGTTAGAAACAACACCACGCAGTATAGAAAAACTGGCGTGGAAATATTATAGGAAGTGTGAAAGTAACCTGAAAAAGAAAAAGAATGAATTAGTACTGATTATATGATTTATTTTTTCTATACCCACCCCTTATTTATCATATGCATATCTAGCCTATGCTTGAGACTCTCAATGAAATCGGCAGCAACTACTTTACTGGGCAGCTTATTCCATTCGTCTGCTACTCTATTGCCAAACCATTTTCTACCTATTTTCTATTTTATTCTTCCAGTTCGTGACGATTATATTCAAGTTAGGAAAGGGGCCTCGAATGGAAGGGGTTGATAAAGGCTGTAGCTTATTTTCTCAGCTTTGTTAATTGTCTTCTGAGCTTAGTAAAATCGACTGGTTGCGGCAAGAAACTAAAACCGACGACACTATATTGTAGAGGTTCACACACACACACACACACACACACACACACACACACACACACACACACACACACACACACACACACACACACACACACACACACACACACACACACACACACACACACACATACTGTACACGCACATAGCCTACACTCCCAAACATATAGTAAGAAGGGACTAATATCGACGTCACTATATTATAGAGGTTATTGCACACACACACACACACACACACACACACACACACACACACACACACACACACACACACACACACACACACACACACACACATTTCTCTCTCTCTCTCTCTCTCTCTCTCTCTCACCCTGAACTTGACCGAAAGGAGAGTCAGTATCACCATCACTAAACACACGAATTATTCATTGATTATTACAAGGGAATCGTGGGTTAAGGCGCTCCAACCACACGGGGGGCCATAAGGGTTTACATCTGAGGGGTGGCTGGGATTTTTTGCTCATATAATGCTACTCAAGGGAAAGTGATGCTGGTCAACTTCATCCTAAATGTCGGGACTGAGTTGCCCAGACCTGGACCTCTACGCTCCTCGTGGGGAAAAACAGATGAGAGAGAGAGAGAGAGAGAGAGGTCGCACATACGGCAGATTAATGGGTATACCTTAACTAATATGCTTTTTCTTAAGTAATATACTCAGTATTTATTTGATAAGCAAACAGAACAGGTGGATTATCTTTTCTCTAAATATTATACTTGTAAGCCTAATTCAAGCAACCTTGTTTATGCACACAACACACGATATTTGATTCTTAAGTTTTAGTTGTTGTCACTTCTGCCGGTGAAGGTTGTGTTGCACGTAAAGAATGTTACAGTTCATGTTACTGTAAAGGTGCACACTTGTTTCGAGCACTGGTAAATACGGTACCTTTGAAGAATGGGTGTTTTTGACAAATAGTAGACCACATTACTACTACTGTTACTACTAAATAACAGTAATCACCACAACAATAATAATAAAACTGCCGGTAACAATAGTAATAATAACAATAGTATTTATTATTATTATTATTATTATTATTATTATTGTTATTATTATTATTTTTATATTATTATTATTATTATTATTATTATTATTATTATTATTATTATTATTATTATTATTACTATATTACTATTACTATTATTTTTATTATTATTATCATACCTTTGTCTCTAACTTGCTACATGAAAGTACGATCAAAAGTTTTGCATGGAAATCGTTTGAAACAATGAAGATATAATATACGAAAGTGCTTACTGCCTCAGTTTTTGTTGTTCCTGTGGTCCGTAAGCATCAGTCTATCTGTCTGTCTACTAATCTATCTATCTTTCTATCTTATAGGCAGATAGATAGACATGCAAATAGCTAGGTAGATACTGATAGATATATAAGCACATACATACATGCATACATAAAATCCAGTGACCTAGCAGTGTAATTACCAGGGATGTCTTCAGTGTTTAGTAATGCTGTCCAGTGATAGCAAGAATAAAGCGTCTTAATATCAAAATTCATTGCAGAGAAAGAGATCAACATATGCCTCGTCAGAGTTAAGTATCCTTAGACATCTGGCTGTACCAAGATTACAGGACGGAGGGCTCAGTCAAAGAAATAACTATCTTCCCAATTTCGTGTGATGAAAATTTACATTGGGCGAAATACAATGAAAACCCTACCTCAGCTAGTGTGTGTGTTTCAGATGGTTCGATATATCCGCCGTGTATTCACCAAACTTTGGGAAGATACTTGTTTCACTTTCTGCACAACCAGGAGTTAAAGTTCGCTGATAATCTAACAGCATTGTGCCCAGCCGTCTATATTTCTCCTTCCACCCAAAACGGCACAGAACAGTGCTATACAACTGGCGGCCCGCGGGCCAAATCCGGCCCTTGAGTCGTTTTTGTTTGCCCCTTTGACCGGCTCAAAAGAATGAAAATAAACAAATAAACAAACATAAAACAGAGACTTCTGCCTTTTTCTTTTTATTTAGGTATTTGGCGAAAAATGTCAACGCCAAAAATACATGAATTTCTCGTTTCTTTCTGTGTATAAGTGTTTAGACAGAAGGGGGAAACTGATACAGGTAAAATAATGTATGTCCCTTTTGTTAAACCTGACTTTCATGATTCTGCCCAATTTCTAGAGTAGCTGAATAGCCCTGACAAAGTGTCATTCCTTTACACACTCTTCTGTTGTGTGTTTCATATTATTATCACATAAAAATAGTTCATATAACACCATCCATTGCCACAGCTGGCCCAGAAGTGTAGGCCAACTTTTGCTCATGGATGTACAGTGAGCAACAGTAGTCGTGTCGCGGTTTTGTCCGAAGACTAAATGTAATTCGTGAAACATTATGAACCGTCCGTATGACAGACGGCGGAATGTACCAGACGCTTAGCCCGTTAGCTTATGTTTTCACCAAATTTCACGACACGATTATTGTTGCTTACTGTACACAGAACGGGAGCAAAGCGTGGCTACTTTCTTCACAGCTTGCCCTCCAAAATGCACCATGGATTAATATGCCTGTCATTCCTGCTTTGGAAATCTGCTACTTTGATCGGCTGTCAAAACTTATAGTTAACCATTTAGGAAGGATGGCGTATATTTAATACATTCTTGCTTCCTTCAGACGATTTTATTCAGCAAATGGTAAGCTTTTCAAAATAGAGACTTTATATATAGCCTTCATTTACTCTTTCAGTACACAAGCCCTTTCCAGTGCTGAATAAAATCGTCTGAAGCCATCAAGAATGTATACAAAAAATGTCATCTAACAGAGGAGTTAAGCCTTGAATCCCGAACGGAACGAGAATACCCGAAAAATTTGACAATAAATTCTGAAACAAGTGAAGAGAACATGCTTGGCCTCTGGATTATTGCTGGCTGCACTCTAGAATGTGGGGTGCAGGCTAAACAGATCTGATAACCACAGGCTTGCCTTCCAGTTCTCCATTTACTTATCATAGCATACAGTCCTCAGTTACTCTATTTCTCTGAGTGTTAGGGCTATACTTCTTTCACTTTAACTCGACCCAGAATTGTGATGAGGAAAGGATCAAGTGCCGCAGCATTGACTTTTTCTGCCAGTAAGCTACGGGAAAAAACAAACAAACAAACAAACAAAACGACGAAAGTTTGGACCAAGTTAAAGTGAAAAGCGTGGTCGCTGACATAAAAAAAAAAAAAAAAAATTCCTTTAACTGCTGAATATCTACTTTGCATTTTCTTCCTACTAACGACAAGCGACTATGTAATACTCAAAACGAAATATACTGCATCATGAATATTATAAACAATCACGCTTAATGTTCTGGGGAAGAATAAAGACCCTTGTATTTTATTTCAGTTTACGAAGGACAGTTTCGGCTCGCAAAAATTCACCGGAGGCAAGAGGTTTGCTTACTTTTCTCACTTACAAAAAAAAAATAATAATAATAATAATAATGAGGCTGGGACAGTCTGGGACAAAGTTCTCTTCAAAATTCACCTCTGTTACTCCTCACTTTCCTCTGCTAACTGATATTCCTAAGCTGAGAGAAGCTTGGTGTGTTCTACTTCCAACAGATGGTACTTTTTCATATGGTGCATTAGGGACGAAAGTGATGGACATTCCCCGAAAGAATGAAATATCGAGGTGTGATATTTTCCCCTGTCCATAGATTATACTCTTTGATAAGAAACGTTAGTGAGAAAAATAATGGACATGGCTCCCAGGTTTTGAGTAAACGCAGTGGAACATTACCTAAACTTTTATCCCTGGCTATAGTGGCAGATTTTCAGATGACACTCATTTTCACTTCCATATTAGATTAGTACTGTGCTGAGAATAAAGATATTTTTTTTCCTTGTTGTTGTGGATTTGTTAGAAGCATTAGGGGAAATACCTTGAGATGCTTTGATTATGTGGAGAGAATGAAGAATGAAGGATTGACTAGGAGAGTTTATATGAGTGAGATGAAGGGAGGGATGGGGGAGAGGGAGACCACGCATGAGAAGGAAGGGTGGATGGAAAGGTATATGAGATAGGGGAATGCGAGCTGGAGAAAGGGCAGCTTGATGGTTGAAGACAGGTTGAGGTAATTCGATTGTAGCCATCCCTTTCGGGATTAAGGCGTCCGGCCATAAAAAGATGTACAGATATGTAACCCTTTGAATGCGACTGATCTCATTTTTAGTTTATTTTTACGCAACCAAATTATTTTAATACCTCCGCCAAGGAGGTTATGTTTTCACCCCTGTCCGTTTGTTTGTTTGTTGGTTGGTTGGTTGGTTTGTGAGCATGATTATACAAAAACTACTGGACAGATTTCCACGAAACTTAGTAGGAAAATGGGCCTTGGCCCAGAATAAACTCCATTAAATTTTGGTGCGGATCCGGATAAAGTTGCGGATCCAGGATTTTTTTTTTTTTTTCACTTTCCTTAACATTCTAAGATAGGGTGTTTTCCGACATTTTTGTAAATTTTTCAGTGAATATTGCATGGATGTTGATGACGGAGGTATGTGCCCTATTGAGTGCCATTCTAGTTTATTATTTGACTGCCTGATAATGTTCTGTTATTTGATCTTTTGTTATTATGACTGCCTGAGGTTGTTTATACTGTGTGATGAATGCCTGAAGTTGTTTATACTGTGTGATGAATGCCTGAAGTTGTTTGTACTGTGATGAATGCCTGAAGTTATTTATACTGAGAGATAAATGCCTGAAGCTGTTTATACTGTGTAATGAATGCTTGACGTTGTTTGTACTGTGTCATCTTACGGCGATGTTTTTAGTATGACTCCCTGGTGATGTTTTGACTGATTTTTTTGACATATGACTACCAGAAGGTGTTTCAACTATGTGATCTTATGACGGTGTTGATAATACGAGTACCTGATGGTGTTTTTATTGCGTAATCTTATGGAGGTATTGATATTGTACTTCGTGTCAGTGTCAATTATTTCATGTATGGGTTTGGTTATAAAGTATTTTCATTATAATTCCAGATACCGTAATGGTCTCATCAGTGAAGAAATGTCAGTATGATGAAAGCTACATTCTTAGTGAATTCACTGCTATCGTAAAAAAAAAAAAAAAAAAAAAAAAAGTGTGCATTTCTACAGTGTGTTATATGCCACAAATTTTATCGCTGGAGTGCATGAAATCAAGCTTTCTCAAGCGACATTTGAGCTGCTGTCATCTGAATCCGATAAGAAAAAATGCTGCCTTCTTCATGCAAAAAGAAGGGGGACTGAAGTGAGCACGCTTTGGTCATTCGGGACAGTTCTGTCAACAAAACGAATCTGGGTTATGTCCATCGTACACGATATCACTGAGAAGTGCAGAGCCCCCCCCCAAAAAAAAAAAAAAAAAAAAAAATAATAATAATAATAAGCTAGCAACACTGTAGGAAAGTTAATCGTCTCTTGATGTAAAGATATACAGTGGTCCGCTGTGTTATTGGACGTCATGATGCTGGGCTAGTCACATCAGTACCCATCTCAAAATGATACAGTTCATCGACGAATATTAGATATTATGTTTGAAGATATTGTTACGTCTTCGTCCCACACTGCCCCAGGCTCCAACAGCAGAAGTTCAGCATATGAAGGATGTCGCCCAGTGAATCGTTCTTCGTAAGGGTCAGCCTTTCAATGTATACAAGATCAACTCAGGTGTCGTAATAACACAGGCTTCTCACGTTCGTTGTCTTTAATTTCCATGTAATTACACTGTCTGCTTGTCAACTAAGCATCACTGATTTCACAGATATAGCTGCTCTAACTTCCCAAGGCCAGAAGTAAAACTGACTCCTCTATTCTCTCCCCAATCTTTTTATAACCGTCTTTGTGACTCGAATGTTAATCTAGGACTTACTCCTAGCAACAACAGTTTTCTATGTCGGAGACATCCAAAATGTTCCTGAGTTTTCTCACATTTCGTAGCACTCTGAATGCTTCATCATACAAACTGAACTTGAATTATATAATTTAACAATCATTCAAATAAAACATTATAGAGAAAAATAACGCACAAGAATTAAAGTATTAAACTTTTAAAAATGTTCCGACATGCTTTGAAGTCGAACCCAAGAGGTGAGGACATTGTCCATGAAGTCTGAACTTATTTGAAGGCAGAAAGACTTTCATGGAATAATATATGTGCGTGCACAGCTGACGGAGCAGGAGCGATGCTTGGCAGTTGACCACGGTTTCGAAGAAGAGTGAATGATGCGAATCCTGAAGCAAGGCATTTTGACTGTATGCATCGTAGGTATGCTCTGGCATCTAAAACTTTTCTACCAGACTTAAGATTAGCACTTGATGCTGCTGCTTCAAACACTTGGCACTTACTGTGCCAAGAATTTGAAGCAGATGAAGAAGTGTTACACTTTTACATCTAGGTTCGCTGGCTATCACGGGGGAATGTGATATCAAGAGCAGAGCCACTGAAAGAGGAATTTTCCAAAGTTATCAGACGTGACAAGACAAAGTAGCTTGAATTCACTATAATACTGTCAGACAACCAGTGGCTCCAAAAGCTGCCCCACTTGAAGGACATGTTCTTACGTCTAAAAATCGTTAAAGAAATCCCTTGAAGGCCGTCTTATCACAGTGATTGATTTCATGGACAAACTAAGATCATTTAACATGAACTGGAGTTGTGAAAAGGGAAGATCATAGACAAAAATCTTACCATATTTGAACGCCATAGTGAGGCGCTTGATAAAAACAAAGACACTAGAAAACTGGAAATGATGCACCATGTGCAAACACATCTTTCTTCCCTATTTATTTCCCCGAACTGAGCGAGTTGGAAGCAAAATGGATAAGAAATTCATTGTTAATGTTCACCGTCTCCCACATAATATGCGAGAAGAATTCCTGGAGTTGGTGAACGACTCTGTTGCAAAAGATACATTTTAAACCCTTTCGACCAAGTTCTGGTCTAAAATGAGTTAGCTTTACTCTGCTGTAGTTGATGTTGCTGTATTTCCTTTGCTGATATTCCCTAGTATTTTCCTACGTGAGCAATCATTTTCAACGGTGTTGAACTGAAAACTAAACACCGAACACGACTTAATTTTGAGCATAACTTTCAAGCATGCTTATCTAATTTTGCTCATCGAACTGAGAACTTTGTACACAACAGGCACAGCCTTCACCGTGAAGTTTAACTTTGGTTGCTATTTTAAGATATGGTATTAATCATTACTTGCCAAATTAAGTAATTATGATTTTGTTAGTCTTTAAAAGAAATAATGGAAATAAGGGTAACCTGCAACCTAGTACCCGACTTCCACATTCGTTTTATCATCACTGTGTGAACATGTTCAGGACCTGTTCGTCTGAGCCCTGGAATCCCACTGCTGGCGTGAAGGAAGTTTCTCATTTCTACCCAGGTTAAATACGCGGTGTGCATGGCCTATGATAGGACGACATTTGGGCTCCTCCCTGATTTTTTTACCTTCACATATTCTTTGAAGGTAAGTGAAAAAGCATACAGTGTGTGTGTGTGTGTGTGTGTGTGTGTGTGTGTGTGTGTGTGTGTGTGTGTGTGTGTGCGTGCGTGCGTGTGCGTGCGTGCGTGTGCGCGCGCGCTCCTTCGCTGCGATTGGTGCACTTCAATGGTCTATTCACTGTCACGGATTTGGAGGGGGGCATGGGAGTGTTCACTCCCACTACCCACCTATTTTCAGCCGACCAGATTACTTATAATAAAGAACAGCGTTTTTTACCAAAAATAAACTAAAGTAAATAATATATCATCATAAATACATACTGTATATTACAATTGCCAATATCATTACACGCCTGTGATTAAAACAAGTAAAATGTCAACAAAACACACACACACACACACACACACACACACACACACACACACACACACACACACCTCACATTACCATACATCCCGTCCCATGCAACACAGAGGCTTTTCCAACACCTTTATGACAACCACCCACTTTCACTTCTCCGACCATTCCCTTCTTTCCAGTTTTCATACTGTAATAAATATACAAACACACATACACTTTGACAGTAAAGAAACGAGAACTTAAACACTGGACTGAGTAGGTGTGTGACATGGCAAAATTGACACACATACACTTGAAATCATTATGTTTATACAAGAAACAGTATACAGTAATTTTCCGATATAATAACTGATATCTAGGGTTAAGCATGTGTCATTTTGGGAGATATGTGGAACTAGTGGTGTGTAGCATGTGACATCTACCACCCTCAAGGCTAGCTGAGGCCTTTCCCAGACCCTGGGGCAGAAGTAGGTTAAAAAAAAAAAAAGTAGTGGTAGTAGTAGTAGTTGTAGTGGTTGTTGTTGTTGTTGTAGCCCCAGGTTCATCTGGAACGTTAATCTTGTGGACTGCAAGCTGTAGTTGCTCGCAACTTGCAGTCTACCATCCTCCTTTCGGTGGATAGCGAGGGAACTGAGGGACGTTTATACAACTGGGCAGAGGAATCACTCAGTTATATCGGTGCCACCACGTGAAGGTGTCTCCCTCCAGCACCGGCCTTTAGTGTAGAAGTGTGAAAGGGACCAGCCAGGATAAAATCACGGATGCTCAACGTTGTCTGTGGCTGGGCCGACCTTTAACACACAACAACACCTGTGGGCAGCACCTCGGTATTAATTAAACAGGACGAGGGATGATCATTTGTTTAACTACCATACCAGTTCTCTAACCTTTCCTTTCCGCGAACCCCTGAGTTATCTGAATACTGACCCGCACTAGAGGCACTGAATATATAATGGTACTTCATTAATATTTATCCAGTATAGAATGGTAAGACAATAGCTGTAGTTTAAGTATTGAAATGCAAACTACCAAGAAAATATGTGTGAATACAATGAAATGATACAACGTTGTGCAGTAACAAAGTACTCTAATTATGATAACTGATACTATATTTGAGTTTTGAAATTGAATAAATGTTTTATGGAAACAAATTTCTCACCCATCAATACACTTTTGTAAAAGGTATAAAAAGAGAGTATTCTGCACTGGCTTTTTAGCAGCCCTCAAAGTACAATTTAGATACTCCCTGGAATTTCGCTAACCCCCGAAAGAGAACCCCTGCCTCGCTTTAAGCCTGTTTAATCACGGATGGTGAATCTGGGCCTTAACCTCTCTTGTCATAACGGAAATAATGAAACGAGAATCACAACATATTTAGGCAAAAACTGGATGACAATGATTGAAAATTAAATATACAATACAAATTGTATCCGTTGCGTGATGGTGGGGCCTGATGGAAAATGCTGACGATTCGCAGTCAAGACTCAGGCTCCCGTATTCACGCCCACCTTATAAAGAATCGTCTGGTGTTTTGTTAAGTGTGAATATTTATGCCTGCGAGGTGTGGTCAGGATTCCGGGGGTCTGAATGGTGAATAAATGAAAGTGGATCAATTGGGCTTGCTTTGGCCAGCTCTGCGTGTCTCTGATTTTTTTTTTTTACTTTTTTTTTATGGACCCTACTTCACCCATCCTCAGGTGGGAAAAGAGATCTGGATGATGATGATGATTGCTGCAATATACGGATCGTCGAAACTCTTATGGCACTGCTATACTGGCGGGATAATGTTCGTATTGGACTTTGAAAAATAAGAAAACAAACAGCTCTACTAACAGTGTAACGTACGGCTAGAAAAACAATGTAAGAGCGTGAACAGGTGAAAGGTTGTACTTAATGTTTTAGCACTGGTGTGTGTGTGTGTGTGTGTGTGTGTGTGTGTGTGTGTGTGTGTGTGTGTGTGTGTGTGTGTGTGTGTGTGTGTGTGTGTGTGTGTGTGTGTGTGTGTGTGAACAAGGATGTATTCCCTTAAGGTGAAGTCGACTGAGAAAGATACAAAACTGACAGGAAATTTAACAATACAACAGTACGGCATTTAAGAAGAACTTCATTATAGCCATCGCAGTAGAGTTCACGTATTCCGCTTATTAAGTAATGATAGCCAAGGTTCAAATGACGTCACGTACAGTACATAGGAAATATGGCCCTGCACACCTAAACGCTCACAAAGCCCTGATTTTAGCATACGTACAAAACTATATTATAAGTGTAAAGCTACCTACAATGCCACACTAATTTTCGTTGGATCGCAAGCATGTTTAATTTACACTTGTGATCGTTAATTCTTTTACAATTTTCAAAACAGTCACACATGAAAAAAAGACTTTGCTTAAGAAAACACTCACTGATAAATATATGAGTTGGTTTTTGGCTGCTATACTTCGGAACCCTAGAAGTGTACATTGCATAGGAATTGCCGACCCCCATTGTCCTCTGTATAAGACAATAATTTGAGTTTTCCATATTACATGTTACTTGTATATTTGTTGTTGCTTAACCCCACTCTATCTGGCCGAGCAGGACCGTCGATCACAGATAAGCAAGTGCATTTGTAACAGGGATGCTGTCATGTCCCAACTGTAAACCACCTCAAATCCAGGATCAGGCAGCGTATTTTTCACATCACTTCGATATTCAACAGATTTCACTTTTTCGCGGCGTGACTAACTTTCTAGCAATCCAGAATTGATTGAGTTTTTTTATTTTTCCTCATACGTTTGACAGAGCAGAGAACAAAGAATATTTTGATTTGGAATATTACAAGGCTGAACACGATAGGAGGGTACACAAAATGAGGGCTCAAGAAAGTGTTATGAAGGAAATGACACTGAAAGTTCATAAAGTCAGAGGTGTTTAGGCAATCAATCATATCCAACTGAGAAGAGGTAATACTAGTATTTACATCATCAGTGAGGAAAGTGGAAGGGATACTAATCAGCACAAATATTTCGAAATTATGAGAACGAGTGGCATGATGTTGGCTTGTTAGGTATGTAGGAAGAAAATCTGATTTTGTGGAACATTAGTCTGGAGCAATGTAAAGACTAGAAACTTCGAGTGACTTGACACGGATGTTCGGACAGGTAAAACTGGTAAATAACGGATCACGGAAATAGAAGTAGTGCACACGGCCCAAAGTGAGGTGGGAAAACGGGTATGTTTGGAGCAGGTGTGAGGGAACATGCGGAAGAAACAGTCTGGATTAAAAGATTACGGACAAGAGCATTCTCACGGGGAGCAGAACTGATAGGGAGGACGCTGAAGAGGAACTCAGGACAATGACGAAGGAACTATGTAAATGGCGAACACGAATGTATGACATCAGACGGGACAAATGCCCACATTAATGACTTAATACAAGCTGATATGGATTTATTCATACCAATTCAGCAGTTCACCAAAAAATCAAACTCTCCAAAATGGTTTGAAATCATTTGTGCCAGAGCAACGGCCCAAAAGTCATTAGCATATAACTCTTACTTAAATTTAAAAAAAAATCTGAATCACTCTGTCAGTTTAAAATTGCTGGACACCATGCAAAACATTAATAAATCTTGCTAAATCAAACTTTCTTCAAAAGCAAGCATAAAAAATACTTAACAATCCTAATGACAATAGAATATTCTGGCTAACTCTGAATAATTTCGATAATAACTTTAACAAGTCATCACCCGTTTCCCAACTAAAATCATCAGGTGGCAACATTACAAATGACCCGCGTGGTAAAGCGAATATCCTTGCCCGTATACTTGCCAGAAATTCTACCTTTTACCGTAGGATGTCAGCCAGAACAGCTGTGCACTAGAACTTGACTCTCCAGAAATTGCTCCACTTAAAATACACACAAGATACGTAAAATCCATCCTAGACAATTTACCAACCAACAAAGCTCCTGGCCCAGATGGAATTCCTCCAATTGGCTTGAAAAAGTGCGCCCCAGAACTTGCCGTTGTTCTAGCCAAATTATTCAGATTATGCATAAGTACTTCTTCTTTCCCTAATTCATAGAAAGAAGCCAATATCCACCCAATTCCAAAGAAAGGACGTTCCTCTGACCCCTCTGATTAAAGACCCATAGCTATCACGTCTTCTCTTGGTAAAGTATATGAAACTGTAATTAATAAACATAGTTAAACACCTTTAATCCAGCAACTATATTAGTGATAGACAATATGGTTTTCGTTGCGATATACTTAATCTCCTGACTTATACCATCCATCAGTCAATTGATCAACATGGAGAAACTCATGCATTAGCCGTTGATATTTCTAAAGCTTTCGACAGAGCGTGGCACCGTTCCCTGCTGTACAAACTCCCTTGCTATGGACTAACGTCTTTTGTTCCTCTGATTTCTTCATATCTCAGCCAGGGATGGATCCAGGGGGGGGGGATGGGGGGATGCATCCTCCCCCACCGGCCATGCATCATTGAATAAAGAGGCAATTTCAATATTGAAATATTAGTATGTCGCGTCAAGTCTTTGGTTGAATCAGCGAATCAGACCCCCCCCAACGAAAATTCCTGGATCCACCACTGATCTCAGCAACAGAAATATAAAAGTAAAAATAGATGATGTATATTCCAAATTCCACTTAATTAACGACGGCGTGCCACAAGGATAAATTCTGGCGCCAACCCTATTCCTAGTTCACATTAATGATCTCTTATTGGTCACCCACAATCCCATCCATTCATATGCAGACGACTGGATATTTCACACTTCATTCATACTCAAACACCCATTCACAAAGTTTAATATCTCTAACTCTCAACTCAGTGCAGCCATCTCCATAAATCAAGACTTAACTAAGAACAGTGAATGGGGACAGAACAACCTTGTCTCATTTAATGCTAGTAAAACCAAATACATACAGTTTACTAATAAACAGATAATGCCAGATTCGTATATTACCTTCAATGCTACTAATATTCCCATCTCCAAAAGTATTGAAATTCTCAGTGTTTCACTTAACAATGCCCTCAGCTGGACCTCTCATGCCAGATCACTTTCAAAAACCGCCTCAAAGAAACTTGGATTATTGTACAGGGTACGTAACTTCTTCACTTACGAGCAGTTGACCATAATATATAAGAGACATATGCGCTCTCAACTAGAATATTGCTCACTCTTGTGGAATGGATGTGGGGAGGTTGCGCTAAGACAGCTTTTGGAATTATTAATAACCCTGCTATTACAAAAGAACTAGCTCCCCCACAAGTAAAAAAGACTGTTGCCTCCCTTGCATTATTTTACAGATACTTTTAGGGCATATGCTCAGACGAAGTTGCGTCCCTTGTGCCACCTCTCCATGCCTTCCCTCACACTACGCGGGCATCTGGCAGAGCTCATGACTGGAATGTCACTCAGCCATATTGCAGATCTTCTGCCTATCAGAATTCTATTATTCCCCGAACTGCATCTCTCTATAACTCACTTTCTGGAGTTATTTCCACCCAAACTTCAACTTACTTCCGTTCAAGTCAAACTGTTACAGATTTTTTTTTTTTTTGTAGGAATGGAGGACTTCAGTAATCTGATGTATGAATTTTTTTTACTCATTTGTTTTTCCTTCGTCTGTTCTCTTACTAGAAAAAAATAAAACGTGAAGGAGAAGAAAAAATTCAAGAGTATACAGATGCAATGAACAGTATACATAGGAAAACGTTGAAGAGCTATGGACTAAACTCTATTGTTCCTTTGATTTCCTCATATCTCAGCAACAGAAAAATAAGAGTAAAAGTAGATGATGTATATTCCAATTTCCACTCAATTAACATCGGCGTGCAGCAGGGATCGGTTCTGGCACCAACGCTGTTCCTCGTTCACATTAATGATCTCTTATTGGTCATCCACAATCCCATCCATTCATATGCAGATGATTCAACACTTCATAGTTCATTCACACTCAGACATCCATTTACAAAGTCTGATATCTCTAACTTTCAACTCAGTACAGCCATCTCTTTAAATCAAGACTTATCCACGATCAGTTAATGGGGACAAAATAAACTTGTCTCATTTAATGCTAGTAAAACTAAATATATACAATTTACTAATAGACAGGTATTGCCAGAATCGTATATTACCTTCAATGCTACAAATATTCCCATTTCCAAAAGTATTGAAATTCTCGGCGTCTCGCTTAACAATGCCCTCAGCTGGACCTCTCATGTCAGATCACTTGCTAAAACCGCCTCAAAGAAACTTGGATTATTGTACAGAGTCCGTAACTTCTTCACTGACGAGCAGTTAGCTATAATTTATAAGAGTCATGTGTGCTCTCAGCTTGAATACTGCTCACCCTTGTGGAATGGATGTGGAGAGGTTGCATTCAAAACAACTAGACAAAATTCAGAACAAAGCTGTTAGAATTATTAATAACCCTGCTATTCCTAACAAACTGCCTCCCTCCCATGTAAGAAGGAATGTTGCCTCCCTTGCATTATTTTACAGATATTATTATAGCAAATGCTCAGACGAAGTTGCGCCCATTGTGCTACCTCTCCATGCCTTCCATCGTGCTACACTGGCATCTGGCAGCGCCCATGACTGGAATGTCACTCAGCCATACTGCAGAACTTCTGCCTATCAGAATTCTTTCATTCCCCGAACTGCATCTCTCTGGAACTCGCTTCCCCAGAGTTGTTTCCCTCCAAACTTCAACCTACATTTGTTCAAGTCTAACTGTTACAGATATTTTATGAACAGAAGACACCAGTAATCTGGTGCATGTTTTTTTTTTTTTTTTTTTTTATTCATTTGTTTTTCCTTCCTCTGTTCTGTTATTAAAAATAAAAAAAAAATAATTGAAAGAGATCAAGGGTGACTAAGGGATGAACAGAGATATGGACTTAGATAGTCGTGGAAGGATAATAGTTTCTAATACAAGATAGTTCAATTCTATGCTTGAGAACTGGAAGACAAGATCAAGACTAAAGTTAGTATAAGCCCATTCCAAGACTGAACGAAGATCTGACATTAGAACAAGGTCTACAGTAATGTGGCCACTGACAGCATCTACTAATAGGTGAACAAAATCTTCAACTTTCATTATTAATGTCTAAAGAGAGAGACACATTGAGTGCAAATGGAAGGTGATATACAATATTTCTGTAACAATATTAGTTTTATCATCCAGTTTTACTAAGACATCAGAAATCTTGTTCAGTTGTGTACCCATTTCATTCATATGTTTGACAATATTATCTAGTAGTTTATGATGAACGTTTAGCACCCTGAGCCATGGGAGATGACGCCGTCCATTAACATTACTTCACCCTGGGGTTTTACCAATACCCCCTGGTGGAGGATCCCATCTCCATCCCCATCACCCTGGGATGAAGCAAATGCAGAAAGCACCAGTAAGGCTGTATGTCACGTGATGGAAGTAGGACAGTCTCCTTTATTCACGTGGTCAAATATTTACCAAGGTTAATATTCCGAGTACTGTTACTGCTGTAGCTAACTTGTTTCTTAAAGGTCAAACTGTCTGTACTGTTGGGGTCTTATTTAAACTGTTTCGAAGTGTCTAGTACAGCTCTAAGTTGAGCTGGTCATGGTAAAACGAGGCAATGAGTTTAAGATGGGGAAGGGTGTTGGCGGTTGGGGTCAGGATTCCAGCTCAGACGAGTAGCCTCATTGTCCTTAACCTAAAACTGTGCCCACTGTGTAAGTGAATGTGCAGAATTACTGTAATTGTGCAATAGGGGAACCAAGTACTGAGTTTGTAACTACTGTATGCACAAAATGTCTTGTATCTACTGGCTTGGTGACGGGATATAATTATAAATGTTGAGATGAGACTTGTGTATCTGCGATCCTTTGACTCTGGCCTGAAATCATATCCTAAGAGGAAATCTGTGTCCAAGATTTACTTAGTAAATGGAAATGCTGGAAGGCACCAGGACAATTTCCGACACTGTGTACACTCGTCACAACATCTTATCTATTAAAGGAATCCAGATTAAAGTTTAAATCAATGAAGTGGTCCTGAGAGGAGGAGGAAGAAACACAAGAAACAATGGGGCAGCCACAGAGCGAAGCATTTGTCTATACTAGTTAACAGGTGGGATAGAAGGTGATGACGAGGCAACAAAAGAACAAGAGGAAGGAGTCATAAGATGTGTTGTAGGAGGTCCTGTAGAAGGAGGCGAGGCTGTGGAAGATGCATTTCCTGAGTTTCCTCCCATTCGAAATACCTGGAAGTTCTCTTAAGATCATTATTATAGACTCATTTATTCTCGAATGATGTCTTTATTCTCAAATTTGTTACCGCTGCTGGATAACACACGATGTGGGCCCGTAAACTTGCCATCCAGCTTAAAAGTGCGAGTGTGCGAAACGAGGAAAAACTAACTCTCCAAATGCAACATCAGTACTGATAGGTGAGGCAGAGTTATGCTGGCGATGTCCTCTTTGGACAACACCAGATTAACCTTTATGTACTGGTTTATGTACTGGTGTATTTTCTGGATGTCTGACAGTCTTAAATGCACATAGCCATTTAGATTATAAAGTAGATTAGGCTTTGAATGTAACAGCGAATAGGGCAAAGACTTCTTACATCCATATAATGCAAAACATGGTCTCACCAATAGATTTGTTAATGGACCTGTTGACAGAAGCTGCAAACCGTGGCAGCCATTCATCCTAACAGGTGCTCTGAGAACCTTAATACCTCAGTCATTGTGACACCTTACGTTTTGTCTCTCTACAAGGCAGCTGAAGGCAGGATGAGGCAAAATGACATTACACTTCGTGATGTTATACTGCTTATAAATCTAAATAAGGAGACTTGTTGAACTCAGAACCATTATCAGTAATTATGGTTGATGGCGTAATAAATGGGCAAATAACATGATCAATGAAGACACGTGCGACACTCTAAGCAGTCTTATTTTAGAGATGCATGATAACACAGTATCGTGAGAAATGATCAACAGCTACAAAAAAAAGTAAGTTGTACTAGACTTCGTAAGAGGTATCATAAGGAAATCAACTGAAATGGTTTTCCATGGAAGTGAAGAAACCGGAGATTGCAAAAGTGGAGCAGGTGATCCAGCTAACCCTTTAAGACAATTACAGGAAACAGGAATCACAATGAAAGATGCTGTCCATGTGCACTGTAGGCCACTAAAATGAAACACGTGCTTGCCTCATGTACTGATCTTACCCGGATGGGATGCGTGAGGTGTGTTGTGAATGATGTAGAGTAGTGAAGGAATCAAATTAGTGGGAACAACGAGTTTAGGTACCTCTCCACCAGGCAAGTCCCTACCGGTAAGGGCTGTCTTCCTATACAAAATATCGTTGTCCTAAACTAGTTTATATGCTGGAACTGGCAGAATAGGTAAGGATGAGGCATCTTCTGATTCTAAGAAGTAATGAACCTTAGACCACAGACGGTCTGTGTACTGGCAACCATTGACATCTGAGGAAATGGTGGTGCAAGGAACGTCACTAGGTTGGTATGGTTAGACTGCAACTACGTTACGTGAAATACCATCTGCTGCTACACATTAAATTTACCAGGCACGTACTCAGAGGCTGAGTTAAAGCTCTAGGTAATAACTGACCATCGTGCTGGACGCCATGTTAGATTTTTTTCCTTTAAGTCACAAAGTCGTTTTTGAATAATTTGGATATGAACATGATGTCCATAAATTATATCCCTTAATTATTTGAGAGACCAAACAGCTGCAAAAACTATTATGTTCAGCAGCATTGAGGGCATGACTAGCATAAACTGTTACACGTTTCCTCGTTGAATGATAAACTTGCATTAATATTGCACTTAGACCTACACCAGATGCGTCTGTAACAAAGGAGAAAAGGCTTCTTATAATCAAGGAATGCCAAGACAGGAACATTGAACAAGAACTGTCTTCAGTGTTTCAGAGGCACGAGACTGGTCACGAGTCAAAAGAAAAGGTTCATTTCTCTTAAGTAATTTAGTGAGAGGGATGGTAATCTGTGCATAACCTTGAATAAATCGCCGATAGTAGCCATTCAGTCCAAGGAAGCTCCTTACGTCGTCGTATTGGTTGGTTTTGGAAAGTTAGAGTAACAACTGCTTTAACATATTCATCTGAGGTATGAAGCCTCTCAGCATCAACCACATGTCCAAGGAATTTTCTTACGCAGGAAATTGTGTTTACTGAACTTGACTTTCAGACTTTCCATTTGAAACGATCAAAAACTTGCCGTAATTTTGCGAAATGTTCAGGGACTGATTTACAATACTGATGTCATCTAGGTAAGCGAAAAGTGAATGACCAATCACACCAATGAATACAGAATGGATTAGCCTCATGAACAGTGAGGGGGCTTTTCTAAGATCAAATTGAATCTTTTGAATTGGTAGTGGCCAGAAAGGGTACTGAATGAAGCTATAGGGCGAGATGACTCTTCCATTTCTACTTGCCAGCAACCACTAAGTAGATCAAGAGACAGTAAAAACAGTTATTCATGCAAAGTAATTCCAGTATATCTATTACGACTGGCTGTGGGCATAGTCTGCTACAGTGACTGAATATACTTTACAGCAGTCAGTTTCGGTTCTGATCTCACTTCATTTCGCTTGGACAAGGAAGAGCAGATAATTCCACAGCCTGCCAGAGTGCTCGATGACATCGTCTTCAAGCATATCCCGAAAGAGGTTATTGGCCATTGCATGCTGGCTATGGCATAGTCTATATGCTGGCACATTACTGGCTAATTACCGGGAACCTTTCAGTGGTATGTTATACAAGAGTCGTCTTTCGCATAGGTCCACTAGGAAGGGCAACAATATCTCTACTCGTAAAAGTCTGCAAAAGATCAATTAATTGTGATTTATGTGATGTTCATTGAAATCAGCAGCATCTACATCAGCGCCAACGACAGCTGAAGGAGTGGTAGCAGACTCTGTAGAGTTTTCAGTGCTATATACATCATCATCATCATCATCCTTAGCAGTAACAGAGAATGGTACGGTATATCCTGGCACACCATCACGGCCAAAGGGTTCACCAGAAAGTTGCCAAACTTTGTATGGCTTTTAACATTTAATGGAGCATTGGTGACATTAGTAGGTAAATATAACACAGACCATTCTGTGGCATCGAACTCAGGGCTGACTCGGAAGTTAAACACGTAAAATTAAGGCATCCTCTCCTTCTTTCGCACATACAGTACAACTCGAACGGAGACTTTCGTGAAGTCGTGCAGCAACAAACCCATGCACTGTTTTGTAACCATCCTCTTTATATCTGCGTGTTGCAGAATATCATCCTAACTCTTTGAGGGAGTTAACTGAGACGTGGATGAGTCGACCATTGAGTCACTGCTAGAGGAGACGTCATGTGATACTGCAACAACTTTCTCTGCATTACCGTCTACTGGCGGCTGTGAAACAGAAGTTCTGTAGCCAGTGTCACCGAATTTACCTATGAAATGACAGGATCTGGGTAGCCCATACCTGGTACATAGAAACCATTTAATATTATTACAAATGGGTATTAAATTAATAGAATGTTCAGTCATGTTGTCAGTACCAGTCAAAGCAACTGCAGGATATCGAAGTTTATTTGTGATATTGAATTCAATTGTTAAGGGATCTACTAAATCATCAAGTTGTAGTTCATGAGTTACTTTACTCTTCACGTTAAATTCTGTGCCGTCAGCACCACAAAGCCAAACGTCAGGTGGCTCAAGTATCCAAGCACGTCTCGTGCTCTTAATATTTTCAAGGGGAAATTCAGATATTAAGTTCACAACACTCCTAGAATACATAGAAAATTATGTAAGAACCCCTCTAACGAAACTGCTGTAGGGGGAACTCATTAACAAGTAGCTCAGGCTTATTAATTAGTAATGTGGAGGGTTCTTTTGATTCGGCTTGGGGTTTCCCCCTACTGTTTGTTGGTAAAGACACGACACGTGCTGGTAGAATGATGAGGACTCTTACGGTTGGAGCAACACCTATTACCACGTGACCGTGAAGGTTGCTACTGTGCAGATTACTGGACGGTAGTGTACTATCACGCCCGTGAACGCGTTCATCTACAAGTCTCTTATAACAGTGAACTGCTCGACGACCGGAACACCAGTGCCAACAAACTGTTATAGTTCTACCCTGAGATCTGGCACAGTCATGAGAGGATCTATCTTGTGACGCAGGTGCTGCATGCAACATGAACGGTGAACGTTTCGTTGAGTGGTTATTTAGAGTGTGGGTGGGTATGAAACATGTCCCTGACTCTGACAGTGACAGGCGAAAGCAAGGAAAAGTGGGTGGGTGAACTGCGCAGACAGGCTGTTTTGGTGAAACACCAAGTTTCTCGTCTATCTGTCTAGCTGACAAAGATAAGTCATTACCGGGAGAATGCTGAATTTCTAACCCAGTGTCCGATTCTTCTTTACTAAGGTGATTTAGGAACTGTAGACAGCAGAATAGCAGTACCACATTTTCCAAAGGTACACTGGCTTTTACCATTCTTCATTTCTACCACTGACTGTTTTGCAGGACGTTTGTAAGCTCAGTACCTGTGGCAGAGGCCACTGCTGCTGTTTCGAGCAATTTGTCTCTGGAGGGGTGTACTTATCCTGTCACATATTTTGCAACAGTCTGTTAATACTCATCAGACTACCAGCTTTAGTGTGGGTGTAGATGAACTCTATAAATTTGTCATAGTAATTATGAAGCGTACCAGACTGATCCAGAAATTTAGATCTTACAAGAAAACCTGCTCTTGAATTGCCTTTATATCTAAGATAATTTGCCTTTGAGGTGTGCCATCGTAGCACTGTCTGCTGTAAGTCTTTTGTTAAGAACTGCAGACTGACTTCACTAATTAAATCACAAACAGTAATTGCAGGATTCATACCTATGATTTTGGACGTGATACATCTTCCAAGATTATAGTCTGTGAAACAGGCTCATTTTGTCGCTGAGCAGCCATAGTGATAGACGTAGAACTAAAGTGGTAGGAATGGTGTTAAGAAAACTAATTTCAGTTACAGATGCAATACTAATATTGGGAGCGATCAAAAAGGAAATGAGAAATATGTGAAGTACTGAGATAGGAAATAGAAAAAAAATATATCCACAATGGAAGGATTAGTTCAGGCAAGAGAGGTAAATGTTTGACTTGAAGCGATAGTTGATGACTCAGGTGATGGGGCAATATCTGGTTTAATATAAGATTTCACGCATCTTAAAAGGGTATGATTATCATTAGTGCTCAACCTTAGTAGAACCTGACTAAATTTCATCACCGGACGAAGATGGGTCATCAATTTCATTGAATGTAACTTCTTAAAGTAAGGGACTTTTATGAATAATTAAGTTGGAAGAAATAGGCGCAATTAAACAAAAAAAAGAAAAAGAAATCAAGTAACTACGAGGGAAAGGAAATTTTTCATTTAAAAATAAACTATTATGTGCCGTCGAAGACAAAAGTCGTGTCGCTGTTTTGTCCAAAGATTAAATGTAACACGTGAAAAAATTTCTGAGAGCTCCAACACAGTAACATATTCGTGGTTGGCTAGCCTGACTTCCTCAAGCATCTGCGTCCAAGGGACGAAACTCGAACCATATTCGGTCCAGCGATGATTGCCTGGCCGTTACATCTTACCAGAAAATGTCAAGCACACATGTAATATTCCTTGATATAGAGGGAAAGCAACAAGCATGCAATTACCTGGGAAATGAA
The DNA here is from genome assembly GCF_032717465.1 of Coenobita brevimanus. Classification (NCBI taxonomy): domain Eukaryota; kingdom Metazoa; phylum Arthropoda; class Malacostraca; order Decapoda; family Coenobitidae; genus Coenobita; species Coenobita brevimanus. The sequence goes on along the minus strand of NC_136957.1, from coordinate 31,471,807 downwards.
AGGACAGGATCTACCTTTAGTTATGGGGAGAGAATTCTGACTGCAAACATCCGGTTTAAGCCGAACCGCACAAAGGTACAGTAGATTACGCGATTTCGGGAGGAAGGCACAATGAAGAACGGCCTTCGTTCATGTCTCCCTCGTGTTACCACACCACTACAGGATCAAGTAATAAACACAATGATGGAAGGCAGAACGTGCAAGCAGTGCGTCGTAAGAGACGCATTGCACCTACAATGAAGCACACAAATATTGTAGTTGTGTGTACACTTCGGTCTATTGGGTTACGTGTTCGAACTCCAGCCTGTGGGATTCGTTTCGCCATTCAGTACAAAACATTCGATTATCATTATACAGTAACTCTGTCCTAATATGCAATATAGTTTGGACATTTTTTATAACTAATTGATAATGGCAATCACAGCTCATACTTATCAACTTTAGTTAAGTAGAAGTTAAATAAATAGAGAACTAATTACAGAACAGTTTTTTAGGTAATTGGATTGCAGTGTTGCTAACATGGCCGTAAAAAAGAGAACACATGAGAAACCATTCATGTATAGCCTACCAATAAGAGTCGCAAAACACAATATATAGATAAGTTTCGCTTAGTTACCAAAAATATGCTCACATTCACATGTTCGTCGCCTGAAGCAAATGGCAAGTCATGTCCGTATAACGCAAAGCAGTGTGCACCAAAACTTGGGCCTTTCAGCAGATATTTTCACCAAATTTCACAACACGACCTTTGTCTTTGAGTGTACAATAACAATTAAGAAAGGGGATATAGATAAAGAGAATATTTACAAGTGAGGAGTTCTTATGAACGGGAAGGCAAGGAAGGAAAAAGTTACAAATACGAGAGATGAACTGGGAAAGATGTTTTCAGTACAGTGATAAACAAAACTGCGTTAACACAATCGTAGATATGCCGAAGAATTAGTAGTAGTCCAGAGATAAATTGTTTTGTGGTGGGTAACAGTTACGACTAAGTTCTGCACTGAACGGTTTCACTCCCACAAAATCTTACAAACCTTACATTCTCATAATAAGGTCAGAGAGGGTGTAGAGTGGGGAATATAGAGGACAAGTTGTGTAGATAGTAGCCTACGTCCATACGCTCAACTGATACGAAGAGTACACATACACACACAGGCACGTTCACAAACAGGCACTTACACACTGACACGTACACACACAGGCATGTACACACACAGGCACGTACACACAGCTGTACACACACCGTTGATGAGCTGGCTCGGGGCTGTGATTCCCCAACGGTCCTCGGTGTGAAGAGAAGGTGGTGTCACGTTGCTAGGGGGGATGGGTGTGGAGGGATGACGTCACAGCACCGTCACCTCAGGCATAGGGGTGACTCAAAAGCTGAGTGGTTGAAGCTGGCTCAGCCTGGCTGTGAGGAGAATGACAATGAACTGCTGAATTGGCCACTGAAAAATGGTAAAAAATTGTCAGAAAAAAAAAAAAAAAGACTCCACAGGCCAATGAATGTCGAGATATGATAAATCCCAGAAAAGAGTCCCAGGAGAAGACACTGCAAGGCGTGACACCGACGTCAGGGTTCCGGGAGCAGCAGAGTATGTAAGAATGTAATAAACTTGTTAGACTGCAGGAACAAATTTGGTTTCTTTCTCCACTGCCACAGTTTTGTAACAAGTGTAGGAAGATGAAGCAGATGCAGATGCTGAAACAAACTCAGTAGACGGGTTTCTTGATTTGCTGAGCTGAATAATACAGCTATGCGTGTCGTATAAGATCTTATCTGCCACTGTTTGAGAGAGGGGCAGCAGCTGAGAATAGCTCAGAGCCGATAAGATTTTGCTGTGCTTGCAAATATTCTGATCTTGCCACAACAAAATTCCCAACAGTTACACTGTGCATTCCTACTGCTACATCATACAACTAGCTATATAGAAAAATATACACATTACAGCAGTGAGAGAGGGGGTGGAGGTGGTGATAGAGTTAGAGAAGAGGCTAAGTGTGGTAGAAGTGGCAGTCTGGGGTGTGGGGACAGCGGTAGTAATAGAAGTCGTGGCTAGGGAAGTGGATAGGTAGTCATGAATGTAGTGGTTGTGGAGGTGGTGGTGTGGGGGTTGGGCTAGTGATGGAGCAGTGGCAGTGGTGGGAGTAGTGGTGGTGGCGAGAATAGTGGTACCAGTGGGAGTGACGACAGTGGTGGAAGTGGTAGTGGCAGTGGTGAGAGTGAGAATAGTGGTGGGGGTACTGCTAGTGGTAGCAGTGTTGATGGTGGTGGTGGTGGTAGTAATGTTTGTGGAGAGTTGTGGGATAGTTGCATTGGTTGTTGTGATGCTTAATATAATGTACTATTGGTGGTAGTGGTGCTGACAGCTGTATGGGCAGCGGTTGTGGTTGTGGTGGTTGTACTAAAACCTATTCGATCTCATCTGAGAAGAGAATAGCCTCAAGGTGAGAGCTGACAGCTGATTGGTTGTCTGAGTGCATTCAGTAGTAACGATGCATTAAATGTAATTTTTATAACAAGGGTTTCAATAACCATTTCTTACGATAAGATTGCTCAGATATATGTATCGTTAACTGCATAGATTAGTTACAAGACGAGGCCTTGCAGGGTCAGTCGGATGGCCCAGATACATGTGAAATTTCATTCTGCAAAATCAACATTTTCAGAGTTTTATGACATCTTTGATTTTTTTCCATCATGTTGAAGCAAATTAAGGTAAATTATACATCATTACTGGGACATTATGTTGACTTGGCAGAACCGAAAATTTTACATGTATCTAGTGACCATCTGATAGACCTTGTAAGGCCTCGTCTTTAAATTAATCTATCTATCTATCTATCTATCTTTATCTATATTTATCTATCTATTTCTCTATATCTATCTATCATCTATCTATCTATCCATATCTATATATCTGTATCTCTATCTATCTATCTATCTATCTATCTATCTATCTATCTATATATATATATATATATATATATATATATAATTGAGCCAACTTATAGTCAGAAACGGTAATTGTAACCCTTGTAATAAAATTAATTAAATACTTCGTTACTAATAAATGCACTCACACAACCAATCAGCTGCCAGTCTTAAAAAGTTTAAGGTTATTCTCATCTAAGATGAAATCGAATAGGTTATAGTGGTGTGATATCATCGTCTGGTGTTAGCAAAAACAAAGTTTGTAGTATGTCAGAGGAGTGAAGTGGTTGTAATCATTATTTTGTTTACCAAGACGTACAATATGAAAAACAGTTCAGCTTCAACCCGCTCACTCTAGTGACTATTCTTTTATTCCTGCTACCTTAAAACGATTAATTTTATCCGAATTTTTTTCTAATTGGCTGGGATATATACATCTCCCACTAATCCTCACACAAGCGGAAGAGATACTTACTCAGCTGAATAGAACCGTGAGTAGGAAACACTAATAAAGTAAGCAAAAATGAGTCGTCAGACTGGTTTTCTAACACAGATCGAAGCTACTATTTCTAAGATTATTATCTGTATAATCATTTATTGTTTCACCATTATAATAAAGTTTGTAAAATACCACTGATGATGATGATCAGGATGAGAGTGAATGAAGATGATAAAGATGATGATGATATAGGCAATGATGCTATGTTATAACAGAATATATTAATAGAATTATTTTTTTTTTTTACTGAATCAATCATGTGCTATCCATTTGTTCTTTACACTCATCTTTACAATCATTACCATTCTAATTCCAATTTACACTGTGACTGAAGCAGGAAAAGCGATATACCTTAGAGACCTATCATCAGAATGCCTTGCAATATGGTCCATATATCCAACCGCTAATCATTCAGGGCTATTGCTGGGCACACACACACACACACACACACACACACACACACACACACACACACACACACACACACACACACACACACAATGAGTGCTAGAATTTTCCTGGGGTAAACAAAGCATCATGTGTTTGTTAGCTTGAAGTAAAATTCCTGAGTGTTGAAAGAAAAAAAGACGAGGAAGGAGGATGTAATAGAGTAATGCTCATGATCGAGAAATACTATTTAATAACCCTCGTTGCAGGGGATTATTGAGGGTATACCAACAACTTATTCTAATTTAAAACTCTGTATATAATGTTGACAATGAACCACATAAAACTATAACTATTACTACTATTACCACTACTACTGCTATTACTACCAATAATAATAATATTAATAATAATCTATCTATCTATAGCCCGACGCCCTAATCCCGCAAAGGGTGGCCGCAGACAAAACGCCTCCAAGTCATTCTGTCACCCACCATTTGACTACCCTTCCCCCAACTCACCCCCCCCTCCCTCATATACCTCTCAACTCCATCCCTCCACGTCATAGAGGTAGGAGTAGGTAGAGGCGGCATATGGGATTAACCAAGGGTAGGTCAGAGTGAGGCCGACAGACCTGACTCGACCAACATAGCGGCGACCTCTTTGACAGCTGTCTGACTTGGTTCCGCTGACCAGGCGGGAGTGTTTTCTTAGTTGCAAACAGAAAAAAATATGTTTTATCTTTATTTATTTATTTATCTATTTTTACACACTAACCTACAAACTATAATTCACTCTAACGATACTCACCAGTGAAATGTAATGGATGGGTCAGATTTCTTATCTCCTCTTTCATTACACCCAAATGCGGCACAGGTGGTGGGAATTTTGGGAGACTTAGGTTATTTGATGGTGAGTTACAACTTAGGACAGAACGTCTGACACCCACAGCTGAACTGCAACTAAAACCAGAGGTAGAATGAAGTCTACTTTGTTTCTGGCATTCTCCCTGAGGAATACCAGGTGGACACACAGCTGGAGGTATTAACGGTTTAATAATCTCATGGCCACACCCACGGAGGTAGGATTAGGACTGTTACCTCTATGGGCACAGCCATAGAGGTAGGAGTGCACAGCAATCTTCTTCAAGTCAGGTAGGTGTTTCCGTGACCTCTCGACTTGACCAATATGGCCGTTTGACAGTTCTCTGGCTTCACCGGAGCCTTCTCACGCCGACTCTACCCTACTCCGACCTCTATGCTCCACCTCATCCTCGGTCTACCCCTCCCTCTCCCTCCCTCCACCTCACCTACATACACCCTCTTAGTCAGTCTTTCATTCTCCATTCTCTCCACATGTCCAAACCACCTCAGTGTATTTCTCCTAATCTTCTCAACCACATCCACATCTACCCCACAACGTTCCTTCACTTCTTCATTCGTCAACCTGTCCCTCCACATGCTTAAGTAACTCATTTCCACTGCTCTCACTCTTGACTTGTTCCCTTCTTGCAAAGGTCCACGCCTCGCTTCCATACGTCAGGGTAGGGATCACAATACTATCATGCAGTGACTTCTTAACTTCCATACTCACCTCCCTATTTCTCATCACTGCTTTCAGTGTACCAACAACCTTTCTTCCCTGCTGTACCCTTTCACGTACTTCATCCCCCAAAGTTACATCCTTACTCATCACACTACCCAAGTACTTGAATGCACTCACATTCTCCATATCCTCACCATCCAACCTCACTGCACACTCTGTGACTTCATTCCTCTCAAACACCATAACTTTACTTTTGTTTACATTAACTTTCAGATTCCTCCTCCTACACACTGTCCCAAATTCATTCACCAAACCTTGCAACTCCCATTCATCTTCACTCAACACTATTGTATCATCAGCAAACAGCAACACCGGAAGCTTCCAAATCTCACCCTCATTCATTAGGGCCAGCCCCACATCCACTGCCCTGCCTTGCACCTCCTTTACAACCCCATCCATATATATATATTAAACAACCATGGAGACATCACACACCTCTGTTTCAGTCCCACATTGAGATAAAAGAACTCACTCAGCTCAGCATCCACTCGCACCGTAGCCCTAGCTCCCTCGTACATACTCTTCACAGCACTCAACAATTTCCCCTCCACTCCATATATTCTTAATATCTTCCACATACCTTGCCTATCTATTCTATCATAAGCTTTCTCCAAGTCCATGAAGGCAGCATACACTTTCCTTTCCTTCCCTAGATACTTCTCCACTAAACATCTTAGAACAAATATCTGATCTACACACCCTTTTCCCTTCCTAAATCCCCCTTGTTCTTCTCCAACTAGCTCCTCTGCCATATGCCTAACCCTATCAATGAGTATTCTACCATATATTTTACCAGTCACACTAAGAAGGCAAATACCCCTATGGTTACGACATACTTCTCTTTCCCCTTTTCCTTTGTACAGAGGAACAATTATACCTAATTTCCAGTCCTCTGGAACCCTTCCCTCTTCCCAAGCCAATCTACACAACTTCCATATCCACTCCACAACAATCTCACCCCCATACCTAAGCATTTCACCACACACTCCATCAATTCCCGGGGCCTTTCCCAACTTAATCTTCTTCATCCCTTCCACTACTTCCTCCCTACCGATCTCTTCCTCCCTCCTCTCATCTCTTCTTCTCCCAGCCATTCCCCAACCACTTATAATCACACTGCTCTCACTCTCTACATTCAACAAATCCTCAAAGTGCTCCTTCCATCTCCTCAATTTCTCTCTCTTCTCCACCAACAATCTATTATTCCTATCTTTCACTCCCCTACTATTTCCCCTTTCATACTGCCTTACTTTCTTTACCTCCTTCCAAAACAATTTCTTACTCTCCCTCCATTTGACACTCAGATTCCTCCCAAACTCTTCACCCACTTTCTTCTTACCCTCCCTCACCAGTCTCTTAACCTCCCTTCTCCTGCTCACATATACCTCTCTCTTCTCTCTCTCATCTTCTCCCCTACCTCTACTCGCCAACCATTCACCATATGCCTTCTTCTTTTGTTCCACAGCTCGTTTCACCTCATCATTCCACCATGCTGTCCCTTGCACACCCTTGCATCTCCTCCTCACTCCACAAACCGCCTCACACGCTGCGCCTATCTCTTCCGTGAAAATCTTACATACGTCTTCCACCCCTTCCATCTGCTCTAGCTCATACCTTCCCAATCTTTCTTCCACTATGCTCTTATACTCTGACATTTTCTCACTATCTTGCAATTTCTCCACTCTTCTCACAGGAGCTGCTTCCTCCTGTCTTCCCCTTCGTCTCCTCAACCACTTTCTTTGCAGCTCTACCTTGGCCATCACTAAGTGATGGTCCGAGACTCCATTCCCCCACCCTCTCCACACTCTTGCATCCAACACTTGTCTTCTCATTCGCTCGTCCACACACACGTAGTCTATCATTGCCTTTCGTTCAACAAGTTCACCATCCATCCTCCTCATTACTCTCCATGTATACCGGTGGATCATCTTATGACGAAAGTAGGTGTTGGCTATTGCCAACCCCTTACCAGCACAGATGTCCACCAAAGCACTTCCATTCCCATCTACGTCAGTTGGCACACCCCACTGACCAACCACTCCATCCACTCGTACATTCCCAACTTTGCCATTCATATCTCCAATCAACAGCACTCTCTCGCTCCTCTCAAACTTGTCCATACACGCTTCTACTCTCGCCCAAAACTCATCTTTCACTCTTGCCACTCGATCCTCTGTCGGGGCATACACACATACAATCGCCCATGCTTGTATACCTACTTTCATCCTCACCCATACAATCCTTGCACCCACTGTTCCATACTTTCTTATATTCTCCTTCCACTTCTTGCGTATCATCAGACATACTCCCTCTCTTGCCCTCTCATTCTCACTGACTCCCGCACATATACCTACACCATATTCCCATTCTCTCACCCTTTCACCTTCCCATTTAGTTTCAGTCAATCCACATATATCCACTTTTGCATCCTCAAGCACCTGGACAATCTCTCTCTCTTTCACTTCATCATTCACTCCTCTCACATTCCATGTTCCCACCCAAAGAATGTCCTTTGTCCGTTCCTTAGTCGTCAACGTATGGTCCGTCCGGGTCCGAGGCGCTTTATTCGCTTTTTTAGTTAGTTCTTTTTACAGTCACATCCCATTTTGCCCGTTCCGAGCGTAGGCGCCCGAGTCTAGATTAACATTACTAGTCCAGAGCATTTAAGGGACAGTGTGTCATTTTTAGACACTGGTAACTTTAATGAATCCTTAATAAGTTATTTTGTAAGACTGTTCTAATACTTCAGTACTGTGATAACGCTCCAATGTGGTGGCGATATCTGCAATAGAACTATTTTAATATTTATCTTGCCTAATGCATGGCTTAACAATGGATGTATTAATTACTATTCAGCACAATAGCGTCAGAATTGGTAAATACAACGTATGAGCAATTAAAAATATAATAATAATTTAACGTTCAGAATTTATATGTCACCATGCCAACAATTTCTGGACGGTTGTACAATACCTGTACTGCATTATCCCTTGCACCACATTTAGAGAAAGTATATACTGTATTATAACTTACAGCATCAAAGCCAGTTAAAAATCAGAAGTACCAATTGGTTAAAAAATAAAGTAACAGTGGGCTGGGGCGGGGGGGGGGGGGGGGTAACGTATAAAATGTGCTTTGAGAGACTGGGCCTTAAAGTTGACAGAGGTTGGCGACGCTCACATCAGAAACCCCCTGGAGCACATAAGTCCTTTTCGAGGCGCTTGTTCATTTTTCGTTTGAGAGAGATCTGTCATTAGTCATTTTATCTCGTATTTTCAGACCACCTCCCTTAAGGGTAGGAGACCGACCTAAGCCCCTGGTAGCGTCTACAGTATATTATAGACAAATCTCTGGCCACCTTTTGGACTGGAACAGCAGCACCTCGACCACAGTGCACTCCTACTAGGGCGCTCCACCAATCGTGCCACCACCACCACCACCACCACAACCACCAAGAGCAACAATACCAACAACAGCCACCACAAAAGAAAAAGTAGCCGACCATAGTAACAGGAAATGAGACAGAACTCTTAATATATGCAGGTGTATATTTAAACAGAAAATAACAGTACCTTTACCAGAAGTTGCTATATTTATCTGATAACTGCTCTCCTAAGAAGCCGTATTTCAAAATTTTTTCTTGCTACCTCCAGACGACTTTACTGTACTTATATATATATATATATATATATATATATATATATATATATCATTTCCTGTGGCACTCCACGGGATGCATAGGGCCTCAATGAACTCTCTCCACCAATATTTGTCTCTTGCCATCTCCTTCAGGTCCCACCAACACTCCTCTCCTGCTTCTTTTTTCATTGTCCTCAACCAGGTTTCCCTCGGCCTACCTCTACCTCTTCTTCCTCTAGCAGTCCACTCTGGCACATCTTGTACTGAACTACCTTCATTTCTGTATATGTGCCCCAGCCACTTCCAGCGAGACAGTCTCACATATTCATTAATTGGTTCCACTCTCGTAATATCCCTTACTCTTTCATTTGTAACTCTGTCTTGCCACCTTACCCCAAGAATCCTTCTCAGTATTTTATTCTCAAATCCTAATACTTTCTGATCTGTTGTAATTGTACTGTACCATGACTCATGCCCGTAAATTAAAATTGGTCTAACCATGGACTTGTAAATTTTCACTTTAGTATGTAGCGAAAGCATATTATTATTCCAAACAGATTTCAACATTCCAACAGCTCGCCAAGCCTGTCTAATACTCTCCTCAATTTCATTGTTTAATGATCCATTAGATGATACAATCGTTCCCAGATATTTAAAGTTTTCTACATTCTTCACCACATTATTCCCAATTACACAATCGATTTGGTTTTCCACATTCATTTTAATAATTTCAGTCTTTCCACAATTTATTACCAATCCCACTTTTTCTCCTTCCTCCTCCAGACAATCAAGCACCCTCTGCATCTCCTAAATATATATATATATATATATATATATATATATATATATATATATAGATAGATAGATAGATAGATAGATAGATATAGATATAGATAGATTTATAGATTTATATATATATATATATATATATATATATATATATATATATATATATATATCGTATATATATCCATCTATCCATCCATCATCTAATCCTACGTTGCCCCATGAGAAGCGTAGGAGCCCAGGGCTAGGCAGTTGGTCCTGGCATTTAAGATGAGTGACCAGCCTCACTCATCCCTGAATGGCATTACATGAGCAATAAACCCCAACCATCCCTTGGATATAAACCTTCACCGGCTCAATCCGACTGGAGCACTGTTATTACCCACTGCAGGCGCCATATATATATATATATATATATATATATATATATATATATATATATATATATATATAATGAGGGACCATCTCAGTCTAGCAGTCATTCAGAGTACAGTAGGTTGAACCTCCAGACACAAGCCTGTTGTAGGGAATCTCAGCTTCAAGAGGAATAATACCACCAAGGCCGTCATGAACAGCATTTTTAATTTCTTTCTCCCAGACGTAATGATTGTCCACGATTTATCATTATGCATTTTTATTACAGCAGGATATACTTGATATTCATTTTACAGTCACTAGTATGCGTTAATTTAGCAGGTAATAATAGTGATTTTTGTACCCGATAATTAGTGATGGTATACCGAAAATTTAACCCAGTAATTACTTGGTGTTCAATTACCAGGAAATCTGCGATGTTTATTGTACCTGATAATAATATAGGTTTGTTTTAATGCGAGGAACCAAGGCCACTCTAATAACTTGAATAACTAGTCATGGTTGTGTGAAATTTGATGGAGCTTAGCTATAAGGTAGGAATGAGCCTCCTTTGTTACTAGTCAAATTTATCCTTTAATCTGACTACATAATTATGCCCATTAACTGAGCTGATACAGGTTAGGGAGCTCTCAGACGAGATCAAACGGACTACAATAAATGCTAATTTTGCTTGACTATTGGTAGGTATTATTTCACTAGGTAATGACCGGTGTTTAAGTTACATAATAATCACTAGGTGTAAATTTCAGGAGATAACTGGCGATGTTTGTTTCATTGGATAATCAGTACGAGGTAGTTTTGCATATAATATTTAATATTGTGCCCAGTTACTAATAGGTACTACTCTGTTATATTTTCTAAACAAACAGGTGTTATTTTCAGCAGGTTAAATAGGTATTCTTCCCACTGAATCACTGGTAGTCACAGCAAGAAATCAACAGGTATATATATTATCAGTAGCAGATATGAGTATCACCTTCAGTAACGGGTGTCCATTTCAAAATCACATGTTCATATTAGCAGGTATATTAGTCACCTCATAATCACAACAAATAAGCAACACCAGTAATGATCAGCAGACCTAAATTTGAGCAGTAGTCATCATAAGACACAAATATTAGAGGCTAGAGTCAGTTTTCGCAGTAGTATTAGCAACAGGTGTAAACTTCACTAATAAAAACATGATTTTATTGAACAATAAAATTAATCAACAGGCGTCTGTTTCAGCGAAGGGAAGTCCTTTTCAGCAACGGGTATCCATTTCAGCAGTTAACAACAGCTGTCCAATACATCAGGAAACTCTATCCTCAAAAGGCGATTTATTGACATTTTTGCGTTGCCTCCACACAGACCTCATCTTGGCACTCCAGATTGTCCCCACACCTGCCCTTCAGTCCAAAGACACCCCCACACTCCTCTCCCGGGCCCTGAGGGGAGACGAGAGGATTATGAAAGGGAGAGGTGAGAAGGAAAAAGAGATGACGCGTAAGGAAAGAGATCAGAAGAATATGCAGGATGAAAGGAGTTCAAAGGAGTACAAATTGCAAGAGAAAGCAAGCTGCAACCAATGTACAGTGTCCCTTCAAGGCTGTTGTTGAAGGGTAGGTTATAACAAAGGTATCTATTCTCTAAGTAAAGGAAAATGATAGAAAAATGAAAAGGTTAGTCTTCGCCCACAAACTCTTCCTGTGGATGCTGGAAGGAAAAGAGAGAGAGAGAGAGAGAGAGAGAGAGAGAGAGAGAGAGAGAGAGAGAGAGAGAGAGAGAGAGAGAGAGAGAGAACCATGCAGAATAGAAAAGGTGTTACGGAAATTTCATAGAAGGCGGCAAATGGACATTATATGCCTACACTGCCATAACCTGTAAAGAAACGTGACATCATGTTAGCATCAGCTATGGTACACGTGGCCATGTTAAGTGGTTGTATCCTTTCACGCCTTGTATTGCAGAAAACATTATACTTCAGACATTTTCTTAATCAAGAATGAACATGTTTAGCTGGAGATTAAAAGTGGAATATTGATCCAAGAGATTTTTAAATGTCAGTACTTTATCACAGCTTACCACGCAGGAGGGAAATTTGTTTCATGTGTTTGTAATTTTGTTAAAGAAGAAACGTTTGGCTTCATTTGACTGGAAATATTTGCCGAGAAATTTAAGATGATTAATTTCGTATAATTCAACTTATTTACTGTCAAGAATTTTTCAACTGTCATAGCAGCATTTACTTTGAAAGTTTTCTGTACTTACGTTATATTCCCTCGTACTCTGGCTTAATTCAGGTAAACAGATTCAGCTATTTCAAACGTTCTAAATCTATATACTTTTTTGTTACCCTTTAATGTACTTTCAACTTAGCTGCTATATACTGTTTTTATAGCATGGTGACAAACTAATGAATTGGACCTGGAGCGGTGGCATCTTCTCCGTGGGACCACCCCCCAGAGGCTGTCGAAGCGGAGGAGGAGGATAGCATGGGGGCCAAACCACCGCAAACCCCTCCGGCCCCTCACGGGGCCTGAGAACCTTGGAGTGGCTTCGGTCGCCCGGGACAGTACCAGATCTCCCACCACAACACAGTTTTTTCCACACCAAGAAATAACTCTCTGTCGGTCATTTCTTAGTGCAGTTCCTGCAAGAACTGCACCCATTTCACCTGCACAGCATTTGATTCCAGAGAACATTACACAAACACCTTGACTTGCTTCTAATGCTCCTTCTTCCCACTCTAATTTCCACACCAGCCCCTCTCTTACTCCCTCCACACCTCCTCAGCCTAACCCACCAATCCTTCCCACACCATCCAATCCCCCGAACCCTCCTATTCTACTCCAATCTAATCCACTCCAACTCTTACTGTATATCTATCACAATCTTCTACCCCTTCTCCTCCACCCACGCCCCCACCTCCCCCCCGTGCTGCAGCACCCAACACACATCGTTCGCACAACATTAACATTCTTCAAATAAACATAGATGGCATAAACACCAAAAAGAAAGAACTCACACAATTCATCAAACAACAAAAGATACACTCTGCCATCTTACAAGAAACAAAACTATGCAGAACACAAAAAACATCTACATTTCATAACTTCACCACCATCAGACAAGACCGGGCCGACGAGGTGGCGGTGAACTCATCACCATGGTACACCAATCCATCAACTTTTCAGATACTTGTACACACACAAAATCACTTCTCCCCCCACATGACTCCACAACGGAAATACAGTCAATTAAAATACACACTGGTAACAAATCACACAAAACAATCGCCAATAAATACAATCCCTCCAATCATCCCCCACAGTACCACACAATTACTCTCCCCAAATACGCCACATCACTATCATAACCAATATCATCTTGGGTGATGATTTCAAAGCCAAGGCGTCGGCCTGGCACGTCAACAACCCTGACACAGACAGGGGGCTGGTACTACAATCCCAAACATAATCTTTTCATCCTCAACAATCTCCATCAACATACCCATATCCCACACAAAGCCCTCTTCCTCCCATCATCCCCAGACATCACCTTTTGCTTCCCAAACCTCGCCCCCACAACATCCTGGAGAGTGGTCAAAACCCTTGGCACTGACCTCCTCCCGATCATCATCACTATCAAACCCAGAATCACCCCAGCTGGTCACAGACACACATACACTGATTATATGACAGCCAACTGGGAGGCCTTCACAAATGAAACAGAACAACATTTTGAAACATTAAACAGTGGTAGATGGGGGCGCTCATCATCCACTCACTCAATGTAGAGGTGCCATATGATCTCTACACTGAGTGACAAGCCAAATGGTTTCCTGTACCCAGGAAACCATTTACTATGCTGGGTGGTAACTATATAACCGGAGTTCCTGGCAAAGTTATGTGTCTCCCAGATTCCCATATCCAAAATCACTCAATCATGGCAGTCGTTTCAGAGAGCCTCGGAGGGCCCAATACCTTCCCAGGACCCCAACCAAATGGGCAGATTCGCATGGCCATGTGGAATGTGAGAGGTGTGAATGAGGAGAGCAAGAGGGTGGAAGTGGTGAATGTGTTTAAGAGTGCGAGATATGCCGTGATGGCATTGTGTGAAACGAAGATGAAAGGATGCGAAGTGGAGCAGTGGGAGGGTGTGAAATGTATAAGATCAGGAATGAATGGGCGAGGAAGATGCAAGGAAGGAGTTGCTTTGTTGATGAATGAGGTGTGGCAGAGTGGAATGAGAGACTACAAATGTGTCAGCTCGAGGTCAAGTTTGAGAAGGTGAAAGTGGCAGTAACTGTAGCATATGCACCGTGTGAGGACAGGAGTGAGAGAGAGAAAGACAGGTTTTGGGATGAGCTGGGTGAAGTAGTGGGAGAAATGCCCAGGAGCTACAAGGTGATTATAATGGGGGATATGAATGGAAGAGTAGGCACTGGTACAGGGGTTGACACACTAGGTTGTTATGGAGTACTGGGAGAAAATGATAATGGGAAGAGACTAAAAGATATGCGTCAGGAGAGGAGGTTGTGCATTTGAAAATTGTATTTCAAACACAGAGATGCACGTAAATATACTTGGTATAGAGGGTGTATGTAGGTGAGATGAGGGGGGGGGGGTAGACCGAGGATGAGGTGGAGGGATGGAGTTGAGAGGTATATGAGGGAAGGGGGGGGTGAGTTGGGGGGAGGGTAGTCGATTGGTGGGTGACAGAGTGACTTGGAGGCGTTTTGTCTGCGGCCACCCTTTGCGGGATTAGGGCGTCGGGCTATAGATAGATAGATAGATAGAGGGAACGGGGATCGTGTTGAAAGAAGCCTGATTGATTATGTGCTCGTAGAGAGGTGGCTGATGGGAATGGTTGCTAATACGAGGGCCGTGAGAGGATGATGTGGAGGTCTGTCAGATCATATGATTGTGGTATGCAAGATCAAGCTGAGAGGAGTAAGGTGGATCAGGAGAGAAAGGAGCAGTCAGGGAGAAAGACTGAAAGTTGAGAAGCTGAGGATCAAAGAAATGGGAGATGATTACTGGACCAAAGTCGAAGAGGAGTTAGAATTACTGAACTGGAATGAAATGGATCTGGACAGCCTGTGGATGCATATAGGGATTGCTTAGTTAGGAATGCTAAAGCGGTGTCTGGTGTGGCAAGAGTAACAACAAAGAAAAAAGGTACGGCATGGTGGGATGAGGAGGTAATGAGTGCAGTAGAGGAAAAGAGGAAGAAGTGGCTAATGTAGTTACAGGATGGGGGTTCAGTTGAAATAAGAAATGATTATGCTGAGAGCAAGAAGCACGTAAAGAGACTAGTGAAGAGGAAAAAGAAAGAGGTAAATGAGGATCTAGGAAGAAAAATGAAAGCAAACTACTTTGAAAATAGAAAGTTATTCTGGAAAGAGGTGCGGAATCGTAGAAGTGAAAGCTGAAAGAAATGTCATGATGTGAAGGATGTAGGTGGTAGATTATTAACCCTTGGAGATGACCAGATGAAAAGAATATTATGAAAGCCTGATGAATGGGAATAGAGAGCGCAGAGCGGCTGTAAACATGATTGGTTTGGGGGGCGTGCAGAGAAGGAATGCAGTACCAGGAGACGTGACACTCGCACAGGTGAAGAGTGCTGTGAAGCGGCTGAAAAATGAGAAAGCAGCTGGGGTTGATGAGGTGTATGCATAGATGCTTAAGTGTAGTGGAAAGAGTGGAATGAAGTGCTTGTTGGAGATATGTAAGAAGGCATGGAGGAATGAAACTGTGCCTGCAGAGTGGAAAAAGGCTGTGATTGTACTCCTGTACAAAAATAAAGGTGAGCGAAGTGAGTGCAAGACTTACCATGGCATAAGTGCGCTGAGTGTGGTAGGGAAAGTATACGGAAGAATTATTATAGAGAAAGTAAGAGAGACATCAGAAGTCCTAGTGAGTGATGAACAGGGTGGCTTTAGGAGTGGCAGAGGATGTGTGGACCAAATATTTGCAGTGAGACAGATAATATAGCAGGCTTGTGAGAAGGACCATAAGCTGTTTATGGCATTCATGGATCTGGAAAAAGCATATGTCAGAGTGGACAGAGAAGGACTGTGAAAAGTTCTGTGCACGTTCGGTGTAGATGGTAAGCTGCTAGGTGCAGTCAAGAATTTTTATAATGGTAGTGAAACATGTGTAAGGGTTAATGGGCATCTAAGTGAATGGTTCACGATCGGAGTGGGTGTGCGACAAGGTTGTGTGATGTCCCCATGGTTGTTCAATATAGATATATGAATGGGGTGATGAGAGAAGTAAAAGCACGAGTAATGGAAAGAGGGATCGCGTTGGTAATGAATGGTGATGGCTGGCATATCTTAAATTTGTTGTATGCTGATGATGCAGTGCTGCTTGCAAATACCGGACAAGAACTTGGTAGGCTAGTGCAGAGTTTTGCTGATGTCTGTGAGCGTCGTGCCTTGAGAGTAAATATAGAAAGGAGTAAAGTGATGTTTATTGAGAGAGAAGGTGACTCCCAGTGCGATGTAACAGTAAATGGAGAGAGACTGGAATTGGTGAAAGAGTTCAAATACTTGGGTACAGTGATAGAAAAGAGAGGAAAATGTGCAAAAGAAGTTGACAGTAGAGTGCCAAAAGGAAGAAAAGTTGCTGGTGCAATGAAGGCCTTGATAAGAAACAGAAGCTTGAGTGTTGCAACTGCACGAGGCTTACATGAAGGAGTGTTAGTGCCAGCTTTAAAATATGGATGTGGGACTATGGTGTGGCATGAAAATGAAAAGTCAAGAGTAAGAGCAGTGGAGATGGGACTGCTGAGGAATGTAAATGGAATACAGAGGGTGGATAGGATATGAAATAATGTGATTCGTGAAAGGTGTGGAGTGAGGAAGTCGGTGGACACAAGAATCGAAGAGAAAGTACTGAGATGTTATGGTCATGTGGAGAGAATGGATAACAACAGAGTGGTGAAAAATGTATATCTGAGCGAATTCGAAGGAGGGAGGAGGCAAGGTAGGCCAAGGAGAAGGTGGAGAGATATGGTGGATGAATGTGTGAGGAAGAGAGGTTTGGAAGTCGATGAGGCTAGGGAACTGACAAGAGATTGAGGTGGCTGGATGAATGTTGTGAGGAGAACTGCATGATCAGGGATTCTGGCACCCTTTTTTAACATGGCAGCGTCTGGATTGACTCTATCGGATACGATTTCGTGAAGCTACAGAACGTGTTGAATGTTTTTTGACGTATCCGACAGAGCCAGGATTCCGGGTGTTTGAATGATCAGTGAGTGGGAGTGTGGCCTATTGGACTGGGCAGATTTGGGCTATCTGGACATTGTGTACTCCTCACCCTACCCTAGTGTGAGAAAGGAGGTCCTGATGATGATGATGATGATGATAAACAGTACACCCATCACAAACATCAACACTGCTGTGCACACTTTCAATACAATTAATAAAAACACAGACAGAAGACACATCCTTTGAAGCAACAGAAAAAGACACAATCCCAAGTTCACACCAGCTATTCAAGGCCTCATCAGTCAGTGTGATACACTGCAACACTCCCCATCACCTCATACAGTAGACACCATACAACAAATACAAACATACAACATTCAAATATTATCGGAGCAGTAAACACTAAATTAGAATAATTATCTCCAAACACTTGATAACCAAACAAACACCAGCAAACTCAACAAAACACTAAACAGAATCACACTCTCCAACAGCACCACAACACAATCACACACTGCCATCACAACAACAGACACCATACCCTCAAACAAACAACAAGCAAACACTCTTATCAATCATTTTTCACACGTCGGTCATCTAAACCCCCGTTGCAACGACCAACGTGTCATCTGACGCAAGAGACGGTTCCCCACAGACCCAGACTTCGCACTTTTCACTTACAACCAGACGAAGCACACCATTAGCAACCTTAAGCACTCACCTGCCTGTGGCCCTGACAACATAAGCAACATTTACCTTAAACATCTTTGACCACAAGGAATACAAGCACTCACCAGCATATCAAACTACACCTTCACACAAAATAATACCAAACATCTGGAAGCATGGTACTATCATCATTATCCCCAAACCCAACAAAGACCCCACGTTGCCTTCCTGATACCGCCCCATCACACTCCTCTGCACCCTCTCCAAAGTCATTGAAAGACTAGTATTACAATTAGTAACACCTCGCATCCTCCTAGCCCCATCACAACACGGTTTTAGGCCGCTACACTCCACAAACACTCTTCTTACAGAGCTTTTGATGGCATGAATTCAGCTAGGCCACCACAAAGAATACCCCTAGTCACACTAGACATTAGCAAAGCTTTTGATGCCATCCCCCACCACAACCTCACAAACAAAATATTCATCACAAACATGCACAATAACACAGAAGATGGCTGGCTAACTGCTTAGCAGGCAGATGTGCACATGTAACATTTGCTGGTCAGTCATCGAACATCAGAAACTTCACAAACGGCATCCCTCAAGGATCTGTTTTGTTCCCTACACTCTTTAACCAATACATGCACGACATACTCACACCCCACAGATACACATAGCTTCCTATGCAGACAACATAATACTTACACGTACACACCAAACTGCAAACACAACCTCACACATCCTCCAACCTTACCTCAACACACTGCACGATTGGTTACCACAAACAGACTCAACATATCCCCAGCCAAATCTACAGTGACCCATCTCACAAACTGGACAGCAGAACATAGTCACATTCCTCACCTCACCATAAACAACACCCCCATACCACACACACACAAACAATCCTTGGTGTAATATGCAATACATCAGTGTCATATAAACAACACATCACAAACACTATAAGTTAACACCAAGACTCAACACCCTAAGGTCACTTGCCCATACAACATTCGGACTCAACAAAGAAACCACCACTACAGTATGCAAACAATATATACGTTCAGTGTTGAATTATGCAAGCCCTGCTTGGGTGTCTAACCTCACTAAAATACACTACGACACCCTACAGACCATGCAGAACAAGGCCCTAAAAATAATCACAGGCTGCACAGCTACTACGTTTACGGACCACCTACACCAAGAAACCAAAGTCCTCAAAGGCAACGATCATCTAGATATGAGAGGCACACAAATTCTTGCTGCAGCCTCCACAAACCCACACCATCCACTACACTACATTTTTTTTTTTTTTATGCGAGGAAGAAGGAACCAAAGGCCATGAGCCCGCAGTAATAGTTCCCTCCAAGAGAAAAACAAAATACAATAGAGAGCCAAATTCAAGATCCGATCATTTTGAGATGCCTGGACACACTGCGTTTGAAAGACTGGAGATCATAGGCAGCAGGAAACACAGACAGAGGGAGACAGTTCCAGAGCTGACCTGTTGCATAAATGAAAGACTGGGAGTAACGGTTAACTCTTGCATTAGAGAGTTGGACAGAAAAGGGATGAGAGTTTGCTGCCAGACGGGTGCTACGCGCCCGTCGTAGAGGTGGAGGAATGCAAACAGACAGTTCAGAGGAGCAGTGACCATTAAAGTAGCGATAGAAAAGATATAAAGATGCAACAGTGCGGTGAAGAGACAGAGGTTGAAGGGAGTCAGTAAGAGGAGGAGAGTTAATGAGACGAAAAGCCTATGACTCCACCCTATTGAGAAGAGCTGTATGTGGGGAGCCTCCCCACACATAAGAGTTGTACTCCACACAGGGGCGGATAAAACCCCTGTATAGAGTCAACAATTGTGCAGGGGTAAAGAAAGAGCGGAGTCGGCTTAGCACACCCAATCTCTTGGAAGCAGATTTTACAAGAGATGTAATATGATCTTTCCAAGATAAGTCCCGAGTAAATGAAACCCCAAGCATGTTCAAGGATGATGCAGGATTAAGCTGAATATTATTAAACATTAGTGGGTATACCTGTGGAAGATTTTGTCGGGTTGATAGGTGTAAGAACTGAGTCTTGGATGCATTAAAAACAACCATATTATTTTTACCCCAGTCAGAGATACGAGCCAAGTCAGACATAGCAGCACATCCACACACACTAAGGAACAGCCGAATAACACCCAGCACACGATATCATACACAAATACTGTCATCTCCCCAAACCCTTCGCCCGCCTCAAGTCAGCTTCCAGAAGCATATCCATGCTCAGATCACTTGCAGCTCCATTCAGCCACACAAAGACAACACACAGCTGCATGCACGGCCCCCCGATATCCATCATCTGAATCCTACCTCCCTCGTGAGGACAGGGTTCACCTAGCCAGGCTGAGATGTGGGCATCATCCAGCCCTCTTGAGTTATCAGAAAGGGCTGGATGACTCAGTCTCTGATGCCTGTCCAGGATGCAACACAGGAAATCATACTATTAAGTACATTTTGGAAGACTACATTGCACATAATTGCCTGTGCCAACAATACAACAACCACTCCTTGAGAGCTCTGGGAAACTCCGGTCTCGGCAGTGGCCTTCCTTTGGGACTCGGGGGTGTTCAGTCACACTGCCTAGGGAACAACAACAACTACTACTACTATAGAACCTAATACTCTGTGAACGAACTAGAAAATTATTAAAGGACGAAGATATTTTCTGATCTATACAAAAATGTTTTACCTATGAATCTGTTTAATTTGAAATTATTTTTATTACAGTCTCCATACATTGCTTGGTTGCAGATAATTTATTATAATTTCTAAATCATTTCATGATTTACCTTTTCGAGATTATGCTACACTGTTTTTTTTTTTCATTTTCTCTGTCAATGTTTAGCACGCTGCATTTGCTAATATGGAAATCTGCCACGTTTGAGTCCACTTAAAATGTATCGGGGTCCCCTGGAATCATCTTCCTTTGTAAAAATGCATGTGTTCTGTTACAAATTTTGATTTACATGGTGTTTCAAAAACAGTGTTCGTAATTTGCAGAATGAATAGAGTAGGAAAATATAAATATACTTTATTATGTGACATGTTTGGAAATTTGTCATATTTACTGTGCTATTACACATTTTATGTTTAATAGGAAGCTCTAGGGAAGGAAAACAATCAGTAGCTTACCATCACCCCAATACCTGTATTTTTTCATACATTTGTGTACACCGATGTATTGTACACTACAAAATTACAATAGGTGCTTGAAATTCCTCCCCCCCTCCCTCCTTCGTTGATACAGGCTTGGGCTCGGTGCAGAAGTGACTGGCGTACACGTTCAAATACCCCTGGAGCATTCCTTACTTCTCTGCACGCCTCTTGAACTCTTTGCCACAGTTCCTGAAGAGTATTGATTGGTGTAGCATACACCCTGCTCTTCAGGTGTCCCCAGAGATAAAAGTCAAGTGGAGTTAGGTCGGGTGATCTAGGTGGCCAGGCAGTGGTGGGATCTCCGTGGCCTATCCACTTGTCAGGGTACATAGCATTAAGGAATCCCTTGTACCTCGTGCAAAGTGAGGTAGAGTCCCATCATGCTGGAACCACATTCGCGTACGTGTTCTAAGGGGCACATCTTCAAGTAGTATGGGGAGGTCATCCTGAAAAAATCTTGTGTACACATTGCCTGTAAGTTCTTGTGGTAGCAGAAGGGTCCGATTAGACGATCACCAAGCATACCGGCCCGCACACTGATATCAAAGCGTTTTTGATGTCCCCTTGTTGTTGTTACATGTTTGTTTTCTGCTGCCCATGTGTGTGTATTATGTTGGTTTAGAATGCCACCTCTTGTGAACACAGCCTCATTACTCCACAAAACATGTGCAAGAAAACCGTTGTTCTCCCTCGCATGAGTAAGAACCCACCGACAGAAATCCACTCACTGGGGATAATCGCGTTCGGTCAGAGCATGGATGGGCTGGTGATGATATAGGGTACGAGCCTTGTCTGTTTACAATCCTTCATACAGATACATGAGCCACATCGAATCGTGCACCAAGTCGACGTGTTCTTGTACATGGTTCATGTCCGATGGCGTTGAGAATACCCTCTTTTACATCAAGCAGGTGCTCAGCATGAGGCCTTCCTCTGTTTACTGCACGTAGATTCAGTGTGCCATATTCCTGTAGTCGTCGTTCTACACGGAGGAAAGTAGGCCGAGATGGTTGCCTCCAGTTAGGATATCGCTCACCATACATCCTTACTGCTTCAGCTGCATTTCCTCCTGCTGCACCCAACGTAAGTAACATGTATGTGTACTCTGCAGACGTGTATGGCTCCATGTCCGGTGCTGACTTAAGACTGCCGGTACATCCTTATTTCTCTCACCTTCTCACAGTACCTTCAAATCACGAAGCTTCGTTCAAACCCATGAGGCAAACATGATTTGCTGCTTCAGGTTCACATTTATGTAGGTTTCGTTAATAGTGTACATTACATCAGTGTACACAAGATTATGAAAAAGTAAAGGTATTGAGGTGATGGTAAGCTACTGATCGTTTTCATCCCCTAAAGTTTCCTATTAAACATAAAATATGTAATATCACGGTAAATATGACAGATTCCCAAAAATGTCACATAGTAAAGTATATTCATATTTTCCTACTTTATTCATTCATAAAATTATGAACACTATTTTTGAAACACCCTGTATGTAAAGAATGGTATAAATTCGTTTATGTGCATGTCTGAGAAATTTCACATGGGCGTCGGATATAATCAACATTCTTTATTTGACATAAATTCACAAACAGAAGAGGAAGATTCTGTGAATAAATTAGTAACCCTAAACCTATTGAAACATGACATAAAAAAAAAAAGGTCAGGAGTTTTACATTAAAATTGATGCTAGTTTTCTAAAAATTTTGTAAATAATTTGTTTGTATTTTTATGAAATGCCACATCTAATAACTATGGGAGTCTATGGGTGAAACTGATTGGAGAAATGGGAATTCCTTCTTTGAGAAGAGGCAGCACTGCTCCAGTATGTGTGCTATGTCATCTAGGTGTATTTTACACGGAAGGTACATGTCATCTGTAATTCTTCCCAACTCGGATCTATTCTGGTAACAAGGAGAGCTGAGCGATGTCGTGATCTAGGCCTAGCTAGGTGAATTAGATCAGATTTATTAAGCATACATCTAATGGTTGATGTCAGGAGGGGAGGTCTGTATAGTGGTCTCACTGAAGTGCTGTAGTGCCCTGCGCTTGAAAATAAGTATGTTGAAATGTTTGAAGGTGGAGTGTCGTTGAAGATAGTCTGGTAATGATTGTGCGATGGTTGTTTTATGTGCCTAGTTGTGTTTTGACGATCTGTCTTGTAATAACAGAGGTGTTGTGTGTTAGCACAGGCTGCCACATAGAACTATGTTCATCTCATATCAGTATATTCTCTTACAGGGAGGAATTTAATTTCAAAGTGGAAGTAAACTGTGTACTGATGCAGCCAATGATGATACATAAAGCCTTGTTCTGTATGGTCTGCAAGGTACTGTCGTTGGTGTTAGATAGGATGAAGGTCCATGTCAGACAGGGTATCAGTGATCTGATACGTACGGTTTGTAGTGTAGGGAGATTGTTTCTTTTTGTTGGCCAAAGTCTACCTCTGTAAGTACATTAAGTCTTGATGTGTGTTATCCATGGTCCTCGAAAGTGAGTCCAGTGCCATATGTCATTTTAGGGATCTTAGTGGAGGGTGTGTGGGGCACAGGTACATCGTCGCGATGTTAGGCGTGTATGTGTGCTCATGCTTGCTGCTTTTGAAGAGTGTGGTGGTGGATTTGGCTGGAACATTCATCAGCCTTTGTCTTCGACTCATGCCAAAGGTGTGTTGCGGTAGTCTTACTTGATTATATATATATATATATATATATATATATATATATATATATATATATATATATATATATACATGACGCCATAACAGTCAAACAAAGGTCTCTGCTCCGGAACTAACCTCGACAATATTCGCTTTTAGCCATCTCTGAACTAAATCAAATTCGCCAGCGATCACTTGGTTGGTTGAATATTAGTGCTACGACTGGCTGAAACTCATAACGTTACTATTTATATGCAATGAACTATATACAAGAAATGTTATCTCTGTTCTAAGTATCAAACACTCCACGTCTGTACTAAAGTAATATAATGCTGCAGAAAGTATAGGACAAAGGATAAGGGTCGGGTGAACGAAAGGGTAAGGGAAGTGAAGGTAAAAGGAAAGGGGAGCAGTGAGAGGGAAAGAAAGGGATGATGGGGGTGGTTAGGTTGAGGAGAAGAAGGAAGTATGGCTGTCTTTACCTGCCTACCTCTATGCTTACCTATCGTAGCCGACCTACCAGTCTACTTACATTGCCACAGACGAGGCAGCAGTTACACACATCCTTCACCGTGCCGTAAGGGCAGTCTTGTGGAGGCTCTGGGCATCTGTTTTCGCCCTCACATGCGAGGCATTTAAGAGCCGTGGTGCTGGTGAGAAATGTGACGTTAGAATGGAGAAGTAAGGCAAAAGGGAGAGAGTGAAGGTGGAGAGAGGAAGATGGGGAGAAGATAGTGAGGCAGGGAGAAAAGGAGGGAGAGAAAGGGATAGATTAAAAGAGAAAAGGAAAAGAGCAGAATGAAGGTCAAGTGGGTAGAGTAACAGTGAAAAGAGAAAAGGGAGTAGGGGAGTTTGAAAGAGAAGGAAGGGAGAGAAATGTGGCAAGAAAGGAAGGGGGAATCGGTGGGAGGGAGCAACAAGGAGGGATGAGAGTAAGTGTGAGGGTAGAGGATAGAGAAAGAGATGGATGAGAGAAGTAGGGGATAGAAGTTGGAGGGAGAAAGAATCGGGTGGATGGGAAATGAAAAAAAGAGCAGAGGAAGGAGAAAGAAATTAGACAAAAGATAAGCTGGGGACAGAAAGATTCGTGGGCAAGGAGGAGGTAAGACATGAATTGACAGAGTGAGGGAAGAAAGATGAGATGGGGGGGGGAAGTCAGGTACAGACAGAGGAAAGGGAGAGAAGAGCTAAGCCAGGTGAGTGAACGAAGGATAGTGAGGGAGAAGAGTAAAGACGGAGGGGAGAGAGTAAACGGGGTATCACACGGTACCTGAAATCATGGTTTGCCGATGGAGCGCGTTCCTGGTTTGCTGGAACCAGGCACAAACCCTATTACACACGTTCCTCGAACGCCGCCGACGGTTGGCAAAAATATAAACAAAGCAAACCGGAGTCTGTCCCACCGTCTCACACGAGTCACACGTATCAGACGCAACATGGCTTTTCTTGAATTTGCTGAGGGGAGAGTGATTGCTGCATTAGCTCTTGCAGTGGTGACACTTGAAAAGAAAGGAGCTGCGGCGGCCAAAACCACGAGAAGTCGGCTGCTTCTCGTGACAAGTGAATGGCCTTATTTTTTCAGTGAGGGCGATTTCAGCAGCCCTTTTCCATACTGTGTGCCCAGATGCCATCATATCTGCAGTGTTGAATGAACGGCGAGATACATACAATACTCCTTCACCCAGCGTGGTGTGCTGTATCCGCTCCCCAATTTCACCCGTGCACGATAAAAAGGTTATTTAGGCTTTCATAATTCATAATATATATATAATGAAAAGTAATAGGCACTCTAGGAGGGAATTATAACTTTTAAAAAATTAACAAAATACTGCGGTATATCCTCCAAGTTCTCCATTCAGCTCGCCTGGTATCAGAGAAAACGTTTTGTACCAGAAATCGTCGGCAGAAATGGATTTGAACCGAATCCAGTTTTACCAAGGAAATCCTCATCGGCTACCACGGTTTCGTGGGCGGTTACCACGATTTCTTCGGCAAACCATGATTTCAGGTACCGTGTGATACCCTCTTAAGTGTGACAGGCAGAGAGCGGGGTAGATGAGTGGGTGAGAGGGAGAGGAGTGGAAAGAAAAAGACGGGAGAGAGGAAGACTTATCTGACCAAGGACGTAATTTTTATTTTTTACTTGCTGCCAACAGAAATTTTTGTTCACTTTAAAACACTTTGTGCAATGGGTTAGAAACAGTATATATCTTCTAATGATCCCAATACGAGAGGTCTTTCCTAAATATGGCAGCAGCAAGAATATACTCGTATTGTTAATTACCCGCTCAGTTGATGGATTTACGATAAAAGGAATGGGGAGGGATGGCTGGAAAAGAGGGAAGAATGAGAGAAATGTAGATCTTTAGGGAAAAGGAAGTTGAATGGAGGAAGGCGAGAGAGCACAAACGAGTACAAAGGAAACAACAACAGACCTGTTGACTTTCCCGAGATTATTTGTGACAGAATTGATAACAGCTAGAACAATTAATCTATGAGTCAGACAAGAACAGGAAAGCAGGAAGGCAACCTCTATCAATCACTTTCTGCAGCCGAAGCCGGCAGGGAAAAAAAAAAAACTAACATGGAGCACACAGGTTACATTAGAAAGAAAAAACGAAAATCATGCTCTACACTTGCTCACTCTGAAAAGGAAAATGATATCATGAACATCGTCGTACAGTGTACAATGATGTTGTGTTTGCACCCCCCATGCTTAATACTGCACGAAATCTTATAGATCAGAGATGTATAATGCTGTAGTCAACATGTTTAGTTTGGGACTAGAAGTCAAATACTTATCCAAGGGATTTTAAAATTTTAGTACTGTACTCTATCACAGTTTACATCAGAGGGCAATTTTTTCTTGTATTTATAACCCCATTGCAGGACAAATGCTTTGCTTTATGTGACTGTTAATGTCTGCCAAATGCTTAGCTTTATGTAACTGTTAATGTTTGCCGAGAATTATATGCTCCATACTTCCATTATAATTTGACCATCTACAGCGAAGCATTTTTCTACAGCCCATCATGTCCCTTGAAGATTTAGAGTACTATACTGCGATTAAATCATCACGGCTACGTAGTCTTAAAAAATCTGGGTAAATAGATTTAGCTCTCGCAGCTGTTTGTCATTTTATTTATTTATTTATTTTTTGGCTAGTTTTCACCTGAGTGGCATCAAAGCAGTGCTTTATGACAAGTTGGAAAGTTCAGCTAAAGGCTCTCATT
Organism: Coenobita brevimanus; assembly: GCF_032717465.1. Classification (NCBI taxonomy): domain Eukaryota; kingdom Metazoa; phylum Arthropoda; class Malacostraca; order Decapoda; family Coenobitidae; genus Coenobita; species Coenobita brevimanus. The sequence continues at coordinate 31,444,604 of NC_136957.1, read as the reverse complement.
TTTGTACTCACTTCAGTATTTGCAGATAATACCTTCTCTTGTCCAGGTATTGACTGGAAGCAGTTCATCCCTCTGTCTCTAATTATACAGCCCTATAGTCAAAGAACTGGAGAAGCCGGAGGTATTGTAAGTCTATTTTCTACTGTAAAAATAGATGCAAAGAGAGTTTCTTCAGCTTGCTCATAGTAGTCTATGACCAATGGATCTGCTGGCAGTATTATTTCTTCTGCGTTTCTGTTATAGGTGAAACTTTCCTTGGAGTTGAATTTAGTGGTAATAACAAGGTGTGATTCATGGTTATTGTTACTTTTTTGTGTTTACTTTTTTAAATTCTCTGATACCATCATATCTATTGCTTTGATTCCTTGCGGTATTATAATTTTTATGCACTTTTTTATTTCAAGCAAGCATTGCTTACTTTCAGTATTTCACCATTTGGGCTGAATATTTTCTCAGGTCTGCCATTGTGTGGTGGAACACAACTTGATTGCTCTGTTCAGAATCTCCATGAATATTTTTCATTTATCAATGATACCGAATGAGGGGAAAATGGAATTTCAATAACTGACTGACATTTGTCTTTAACTGTGAAAAAATAGCCCTCTTGAAGTTCTGCACTTCATCATAAATGACCTTAACATTGTCTTTCTTGAATTTTAAGTTTAACGTGATTGTGCGATGACCACAAGTATAAAATTCTTTTTCCAAAACATTAACAAAATTTCTGTGGCAAAACAAGATATGCTTCCTCCATTTGCTGGACGACAAGTAGCTTGATGCAATAAACCATTCTACAGGTTAAAGCCAAGCTTATTTCAAGAATTTGTAAACAAAAGATTACTGCAATATAAGTAAAACAGATTTCAGCACTTTGAGCCAAGATATTTGTGACACTGTCTTATGTTTGCGCTGGTGGACAGTAAAAATGTAATTTTAGTGTCATAAAATCCGAGCTCATCTGTGTGTGTGTGTGTGTGTGTGTGTGTGTGTGTGTGTGTGTCAAAAATAACTCAATGCGTTGGGATCTAATTTTACCTAAAATTTAAAAGAAGACTTGAAGATTAGCCAGCCATGAAGCTCACTTATTATTATAATATTTTTAAACACAAACTCCGAGGTTGAGGTCACAAAGCTAAGTGTGACATAGCAAGGTCAACATTACATAGTTTTATCCGATATAGGCCAAACTTGATGCAAGGGTTGATGGTAAGGCAAGAACAAAGTGAACTAGAACACCGTAAATATATCCAAGGACAATTTCGATGAAGATAAACTTCCCAAAACTATTGCATACTAGAAGCTGAGCTTTTTTTTTTTTTTTTTTTAAATCCCAGGCAATCTTAATAATCAACGGCTTGGAACCATATTCCTTTCCGCACTGCATCCGTCTCACAGCTATATTGTAGTAAAATTTCAGATTCCTAGCTTAAACGGTTCTTGGGACTGCATGGCTGACACTTTTTTGTGTTCAGGGCAATATCCGGAGATCTGTTTGACAGACTGCCACAATATTTGGCCAAAAGCAACGAACAGCTGTCCGACCAAGTTGACCAGGTTTGAAGGTTCTATGCCAAATAGCCTTTGATAAATCGCAATTTTAAAATAAGAACAATAATAATACTGACATGAATAATAAGACTTCCTATTGAAATGTAGGAAGTTCTGATTAGTTTAAAGAATAATCGATGACTCAGAGTTGAAGCTCAGAGCAAGGTCAAATTTCAACTGGTCTGTGTGAACAAAATAACTAAAACAATGTTGACCTTATTTAGACCAGACTTGGTGGAAGTGTTTATGGTCAGCAAGGGAGCTGACCTACAGCTTTTTTTTTTTTTTTTTTTTTTTTTTTTAGAACAATGGGTCTAAAGTCGAGGCTACATGGCAAGGTCAACTTAAGCAATTTTTATATGATATGAGTACAGCTTTGTGGATTTGTGTAAAGAGAGAATAAAATCTATCATAAATCAGTGAAATGACAATGTCACAGGGAAAGGTCAAAGGTCAAGTCACATGACAAAGTTGGCTTAAAGATTATCAATCCGATTTAGACAACCTTATCGAACAGTTCAAGGTAAAGTATGGATGAAGCGATTCGATTTCGAGAAGAATCCGTCAAAGATCAAGGTCTAAGGACAAGGTCAGATATTCGACTCTACGACTCAATTAATTTTCAACCGGTTTAGACCAAACTTGGCAGAAGGACTAAGGGTCAGCCAGAAAAGGGAGGATTTGAACAAAGATGAGGTCACAGGAGGCCAACTCAACAATTTGATTCGGTTTAATGAAACGTTTTTGGAAGTGATAAGGAACAAACAAAAGGGAAGTACTGTAACTCTATCACGGCAGCGATTGGTCTGAAGTCGAGGTTATAGGGCAACGATCAATTGGTGGGCGCGAGTGTTGCCCTTTCTGCGTGCTCCTTTATTATGAGATGTATTTCTAACCTATAGGTAAATACTGACCGTGTTGTCAATAGGAGGATTTAAAATTACAGTTGGATGAAGCCCTACTTTAATATAAAGCATTACGCTGCCCCTCCCCGGAAAACAACTAACTAAAAAAACAAACAATAAGCCTCGGACAAGGACTGACCAAACGATGATGACCAAGGACCGGACAAAGGACATTGTAATTGGAACTTGGAATGTAAGGGGAGCAAATGATGAGGTGAAAGAGACAGAGATTGTCCAGGTGCTTGAGGATGCGAAAGTGGATGTATGTGGAATAACTGAAACAAAATGGAGAGGAGAAAGTGTGAGAGAATGGGAGTATGGATGGGGTATATGTGCAGGAGTAGGTGAGAATGAGAGGGCAAAGGAAGGAGTATGTATAGTTGTGAGTAAAAGATGGAAGAGGAGCATAAGACAGTATGGATCAGTTGGATCAAGGATTGTGTGGGTAAAGTTGAAAGTTGGAATACAAATGTGGGCGATTGTGTGTGTGTATGCGCCAATGCAAGATCGTGCTAGAAGAGTGAGAGAAGAGTTCTGGACAAATGTAGAAGTGTGCATGGAAAAGTTTGGAAGGAATGAGAGAGTGTTTTTGATTGGTGATATGAATGGTAAAGTTGGGAATGTGAAGGTGGATGGAATAGTTGGTGAGTGGGGTGTGCCTGCTGAGATAGATGAGAATGGGAGTGCGTTAGTGGACATTTGTGCTGGGAGGGGGTTGGTGATAGCCAATACCCTCTTCAGGCATAAAATGATCCACAGGTATACATGGCGAGTGATGAGAAGGGTGGGTGGTGAATTGAATGAAAGGAAGGCAATGATTGATTATGTGTGCGTGGATGAAAGGATGCGAAGATGTATATTGGATGCAAGAGTTTATAGAGGTTGGGGGAGTGGACTTTCTGACCACTACTTGGTGGTGGCCAGAATTAAAGTTCAAGTAAGATGGAGGAATAGAAGAAGGGAAGGACGAGAGGAAGGAGTAGTTGCAAGGAGAGTGGAAAGGTTACAAGAGGATGAGAAAAAGGCAGAGTATAAGAGAGAAGTGGAGGAACGATTGGGCAAATATGAATTGGAGCAGATGGGGGACGTGGAAGGTGTGTGTAGAATATTTACAGAAGAAATATGTGCAGCATGTGATGTGGTGTGTGGAAGGAAGAGAAGACGGAGGGGGGTGCAAGGAACAGCGTGGTGGACTGAAGAGGTGAAACAGGCTGTGGCACAAAAGAAGGAAGCATACAATGAATGGATGAGAAATAGGGGCGTGGAAGAGGTTGAGAGGCGGAAGAGAGAGTTATATGTGGAAAGAGAGAGAGAGGTGAAAAGATTAGTAAGAGTAAGAAGAAAGTGGATGAGGAATTTGGAAGGAATTGAGTGTAAAGTGGAGGGACTGTAAGAAAATGTTCTGGAGAGAGGTGAAAAGAGTAAGACAGGGTGGAAGTGAAGTTAGCAGGGGAGTGGAAGATAAAAATGGTAGATTACTAGTGGAGAAGGGAGAAAAAGTGAGCAGATGGAGAGAACACTTTAAGGAATTGTTGAACGTAGAGGATGGAAGTAATGCGAGTATAAGTGGCTGGGGAATGGCTGGGAGAAGGAGGGAGGTGAGAAGACAGGAAGAAATCAGTAGGATAGAAGTTGTGGAAGCAATGAAGAAAGTTAAATCAGGGAAAGCCCCAGGAATTGATGGAGTGTGTGGTGAAATGCTGAAGCATGGGGGAGAGATAGTAGTGGAGTGGATGTGGAAGATGTGCAGATTGGCCTGGGAGGAAGGTAGAGTCCCGGAGGATTGGAAGTCAGGTATAATTATTCCCTTGTACAAAGGAAAAGGGGAAAAAGAAGTGTGTGGTAATCATAGGGACATTTGTCTTCTTAGTATAATAGGAAAAGTGTATGGTAGGATACTTATTGACAGAGTTAGAGAAAGAACAGAGAAATTAGTTGGAGAAGAACAGGGAGGCTTTAGGAAGGGAAGAGGTTGTGTAGATCAGATATTCATTCTCAGATCTTTAGTGGAAAAGTTTCTAGAGAAGGGAAAGAAGTTGTATGCGGTTTTCATGGATTTGGAGAAAGCATATGACAGGGTGGATAGACTAGGATTGTGGAAAGTGTTAAGAATATATGGAGTAGATGGGAAGTTGTTGAATGCTGTGAAGAGTATGTACGATGGTGCGAAGGCTGCAGTGCGTGTGGATGGTGAACTAAGTGAATTTTTCTCTTTGAAAGTTGGGTTGAAACAGGGATGTGTCATGTCTCCATGATTGTTCAATCTGTACATGGATGGGGTAATAAAAGAGGTACAAGGTAGGGTAGTGGATGTTGGAGTGGCCCTGGTGAGTGAGGATAGTGTTTGGAAACTCCCTGTACTGTTGTTTGCAGATGATACTGTGTTGTTGAGTGAAGACGAAGGGGAGCTGCAAGGCTTGGTGGATGAGTTTGAGAGAGTGTGTAAGAAACGGAATCTAAAGGTGAATGCAGGGAAGAGTAAAGTGATGGTCTTTGAGAGAGGTGAAGTCAGTGAATGTACAGCGAGGTTGGATGGTGGGGAATTGGAAAATGTGAGTACGTTTAAGTACTTGGGTAGAGTGATGAGTAAGGATGGAGGTTTGGAGGGTAAGTGCTTGAAAGGGTACAGCAGGGAAGAAAGGTTGCTGGTTCTTTGAAAGCAGTGATAAGAAACAGGGAAGTGAGCATGGAAGTGAAAAAATTACTACATGACAGTATTGTGATACCAACTCTAACGTACGGAAGTGAAGCTTGGACGTTGTTGGAAGGACACAAGTCAAGAGTGAGAGCAGTGGAAATGAGTTATTTAAGAGGAGCCTGTAGAGTCACATGGAGAGACAGGCTGACGAATGAGGATATAAAGGAGCGTTGTGGTGTTGATGTGGATGTGATAGGAAGCGTTATGAGGAACACACTGAGGTGGTTTGGACATGTGGAGAGGATGGAGGGTGAAAGACTGACGAAGAGAGTGTATGTGAGTGAGGTGGAGGGGGGAAGAGGGAGGGGGAGGCCGAGGATGAGATGGAGGGATGGGGTGGAGAGGTATGTGAGAGAGGGGGGTGTGAGTTGGGAGCAGGGGAGTGAAATGGCGGGGGACAGGGCGACTTGGAGGCGATTTGTTTATGGCCACCCAAAACGGGATTGAGGCGTCTGGCAATAGATAGATTACGCTGCCCCCACTCCTTCATGTCATTCACTGCTGAAAACAATATACTGTAATCTAGAAGCTTGTACTGTGCTAATATATATATATATATATATATATATATATATATATATATATATATATATATATATATATTATATATATATATATATATATATATATATATATATATATATATATAGACAGATAGATAGATAGATAGATAGATAGATAGATCACTGTTTGGTATCTGGCAACACGAACCTCATAAAAAATGGAGAAAATTTGTTATTACAAGAAAATCTTCAATGTATTTACCTTTTACATGGCGAAAGTTTAGGGTACCCGATTATTTTGAGTGGCTTACAATGTCTTACATATTCGCTGTGTAGTGAGTCTCTCTCTCTCTCTCTCTCTCTCTCTCTCTCTCTCTCTCTCTCTCTCTCTCTCTCTCTCTCCCCAGAAAAAATGGTCCTGCTTCGTTCAGGACGAAGAAGAAGAAGAAGAAGAAGAAGAAGAAGAAGAGAGAGAGAGAGAGAGAGAGAGAGAGAGAGAGAGAGAGAGAGAGAGAGCTCAGAACAATGCCTATCGACCGAAGAAAAGCCATTCAGGCAGACAGTAGATTTATGCCAAGTCACAAGCTTCCCCTAGAACACGTCACGCAACAATTCAGTATACCTCTTGATTCCCGGTGTTAATGATAAGTATATAATGGCATAAAAAAAAAAAACAAGAACACAATTGCCCAGGGATGTGATAACAGGGACTAGAAACCGGATTTTCCCAGCTGTAGGCTGGATGTGCTCCACTGCATCACCGGCTTAACAGAGAGAGAGAGAGAGAGAGAGAGAGAGAGAGACGGTGTGCAGGAGGGAAGGTGGTGGGGAGGTGTAGGGGAAGGACGGTTGAAGGAGAAGTTTGGAGAGAGTGAAGGCCACTACGCAGTACACAAGATTATAAAGATATCAATAATGAAAAGGAAATGAAGGGAAAACATAAGATAATGATATATGAAGTAAACTTTGAGATAATATGATTGTAAAAAAAAAAATAACGAAATTGTATATTCGTCGTGCAACATAACTGTCCATTTCTTCATGAATTAGTTTATACCTATGTGAAAACGGCTGAACATTTTCCTTACAGCATTATAAGTTAATCGCAGTTACTTTTATACCAGCCTTTATTCAGTTTGAGAGCCCCTCTCTCCTCTCAACAGTGAATCTGCTCATAATCCTTGAGTTTGGAAAGTCTCCCCAGAGCTTAATGAAATAGTCTGGTACAGGAAGAATATAAGTTAACATAAATGGATTAAAGGGCTTAAAACATTAGGAAAAAATACAACCGTCCTTACCTGGCCACCATGATGCCGACAAGCGCTACTGTGATACAAAATAACTTCATGGCTTTAGACGTAGAGAAAAACTCACTGGTGGCAAGCAGAGCAAGAGGAGCGACAACTTCACCCTTCCGCTTCTTGAGTGGTACTGAGTCCCAGGTATACCGTGTGAGTGTGACGTGTCTCTCGTATAAACGCCTTGAACAGAATAGTTTTCCTACTTTCGATAACGGCACTCGCACTGCCTGCAGAAGAATAAATACCACACTAATTCAGTTAAGAACTGTTGTAATATAAATAAAACTTTTAGATACAGAAGCATATCTTGGAGCGGCCGTGTCCGTCAGTCACTAGCTAAGGATTTTCGGAGGCGGGATGTATTACTCTCGTAGATTTTTGTGAGCCCCGTGTTAGGATACTTTGCCTCCAGATCTACCTAGGACTTCTTTACTTGTTTTTAGCTAATGTTGAAAGATTCTTAAACTACTATACGTTATATAATAAATGTTTTGGATATCTTTTTTCTGTATTGCGACTAATGCTACAGTCAGTAGGCTGTAGGAAAAAATAAATAAATGAAAAGCAGGTACGGCGTCTTTAAGCCTCAGCCTTTTCATCTATCAGGTGTTGATTGGATAGCAATTGGTGACATCAAGGATCCTGTGGTGCTGACTGGCGAAAATATGCTGGCGTCACACCCATAGTCAACACTATCACCTTAGTCAACAATATATCAGGTTTCGAGAGTTTTCTTTAATATTGTTTTATCAATCAATCAATCAATCTGTGTGTTTGTTTGCGTAGTCTGTCTGTCTGTCTGTCTGTCTGTCTGTCTCTAAAAGAGCCACATTGTTTGTTTGTTTGTTTGTTTGCCCTTCAACCACGCCCAAACCAAGGGCCAGAGACCTCCAGACCCATATATATTCTGAATCAGGGTGATCTGTGGATGGTTTTATGGGGGGCCAAAATTCAGATCTGGGTCACTTGAGGTCACCGGTAGAATGTTCGCCTTTTTGGCCAGGGAAACACCGGGTACCATTGCAACCCTATTTTTGGCATGGAGACTCACATGACCTCGAGTTTGGACATAGATTATGTGAGGTTGATCTCCGAGGTCACTGAGGTCACCGGTCAGAGGTCATTTGAGGTCACCAGTAATATTAAACAAGTGTGCAGAAATACTGAGCGTTAGTGTGTGAGCTGAAATAGAAAGTTCCCAGACCTCTTATACGAGTAAACCCTCTTCAAAAGCATAAGAGGTACGTGATCTATCTGGGGTAGAAAGAAAGATTGAACTAGAACATCTTTCTTTTCACAGCTTTCTTTCTGATCGTCAGTATGGGTTGCGTCAGAGACACGACACTGGCGATCTCCTCACTTACCTTTCAGACTCCTTGTCATCCTCCTTTCGGGACTTAGGCGAAAGCTTTCCCATTGCACCTGACATCTCAAAGGCTTTCGATCGAGTCTGGTATAAATCTTTAATTTCCAGACTGCCCTCTTACGGTTTCTATCCTTCTATATGTGCCTTCATCTATAGCTGCCTTTCTGGTCGTTCTACAGCTGCTGTTGTAGAAGGCCATCGTTCTTGTCCTAGATCTATCAACGGTGGTGTTCCTCAGGGCTCTGTCCTATCACCAACTCTCTTCCTTTTATTCATCAATGATCTTCTAAGCTGTACATCTAACCCTATCCACTCGTTCGCTGATGATTCCACCCTTCACCTTTCCATTCGGTTTCCGCAACATCCATCTCATTCAGCAGATACTTCAACAAGCAAGGGATGAGGCTATGGCACACCTAATGTCTGACTTGGCTTGTAACTCAGACTGGGGTAAAAATAATCTTGTTGTTTTTAATGCATCAAAGACTCAGTTTTTACACCTATCAACCCGTCAAAATCTTCCACAGGAGTACCCACTAATGTTTAATAATATCCAGCTCAATCCTGCATCATCCTTGAACATGCTTGGTGTTTAATTCACTCGAGACTTATCTTGGAAAGATCATATTGCATCTCTTGTAAAATCTGCTTCCAAAAGATTAGGTGTGCTATTCGCCCCTGTTTAGAGTACAACTCTCATGTGTGGGGAGGCTCCCCACATACATCTCTTCTCAATAGCGTGGAGTCAAAGGCTTTTCATCTCATCAACTCTCCTTTTACTGGCTCCCTTCAACCTCTGTCTCTTGGCTGCAGTGTTTCATCTTTATCTCTCTTCTATCGCTACTTCGATGGTCACTGCTCCTCTGAACTGTCTGCTTGCATCCCTCCACCTCTACGACGGGTGCTTAGGCCTAGCACCCGTCTAGCAACAAACTCTCATCCTCTTTTTTGTCCAACTCTAATGCAAGAGTTAACCGTTACTCCCAGTCCTTCACTTATGCAACAGGTCAACTCTGGAACTGTCTCCCATTGTCTGTATTTCATACTTGCTATGACCTCCAGTCTTTCAAATGCAATGTGTCCAGGCATCTCGAAATGCAAGGATCTTGAATTTGGCTCTCTTTTATATTGTTTTTTTTTTTTCTTGGAACTATTTTGCGGGCTCTAGCCTTTGTTTCCTTCTTCCTTGCATTAAAAAAAAAAAAAAGGATTAGAGTGTTTGCCTTATTCGTCCGGCAACGCCGGGTACCCTTGCTAGTGTGTGTGTGTGTGTGTGTGTATATATATATATATATATATATATATATATATATATATATATATATATATTGTTACGCTGTCCGCCTTTCCGTTCCCACGGATGCAGCCGTTACAGCTGGGCTAGGGGGATTATGCAGTATGTATCCGTGTCATTCGCGGAGTTTAAATTAGCGAGTGTTACAAGTTCTTTTGTTTCTTTCGTTCCCGCCACTGAGGGCAATTTTTATTTCATGCCATGCTGAGTATGCATTTGATTATTTTGATTGTCTTATGTGAGCTACCAGTATATTTAATGATGTTTTGCTTGCATTAGAAGTACCAATTCATTGTAGAGAGAGAGAGGGGCACGAATTTAAGTTCCTTGTTAATTGATCTGATTCATGCGTTCGGGCTTGACTGCACGAGCCTTGATCAGGCAGTCTCTTCCCAGCTAGCTTCCGTATCGTGCGTGTGTGCACACTCTCTCCCCAGTCATTTTTATGCCGAGCTGGCGTTTTCATTTAAGTTCATTTTTATTCTTTTGTTGCTGACTGAGGGAAGTAGTTATTTTATTTTTGTAACCGTGTTGTCTTTGGAGGGCCAGTTTGGCTCACCGTGGTCTTCTCGCTGCCTTTGTTAACGTTCCCCAACACACGTACATACACAACACACACCCCTAACCCCTACACAGTTAATCCCATCTCTTTGCTCAAGGCTAGTGAGAACCATCGTGAGCTATTAACTGCGTTCCCCCTTGGACACGGGTTAAGTAGAAAGTCGTCACCACCGGAAGTAAGTGGGAGGTGTTCCTGTATACTGTCTCGGGCGGTATTACTTCCGGTAGTGACGATAGTAGGCTAGATCTATAGGTAGGCTGTTCCGTTTGCTATCAAAGTACAGAGTGTTGCGTTCTTAAGTAAGTATTCTTCCGTTGCGCAGTTTTTTCTCTAGTTTGCGGAGTGTCAGTGCCGGGGTCTGCGTTATTTTTGCAACGCAGTGGAGGCCGATCATCTAAGGCTGACTTGTTGTCTTTTTGTAATAGCCCCGGGCTGGCGCAAACCGTAACAGTGGCGACCTCGCATCAGGATATCCTAACAGTGCCTTCTTCTTGCTAGGATATCGTTACCTTAGCGTTCTCTGTGCTTTGAGGTGAAGTTGATGTGTTTTGTAGTTTCTCAGTCAGCATTAGTATTTCATTATTTAGTACTGCCATTGATTTGTCGCCATGGAGTCACGCGTGTCTACACCAGATCGCGTACGTGCTGAGTCACCTGTGGATATGGAACAACGAGAGGCACATAGCAAAGGTACTCCCCGTGTGAGCCCTGAGTTTGACTATGGTGCTGAGTTGCCTCGTTTCGCTACCCCACTATTACCATCTATGATGCCGCCGAGCCAGTTTAGAGCAGTTCCCCCAGGTATGTCTAGTGCTTTCCATTGAGTTGTTCATTCCACTCCCATATACCCTGGAGCCTTGTCACCGGAGGCTCAGTTGCAGTTGGAGTTGAAAAAGTTGGAGATGGAAATGCAGCGTGCAAAAGAAGAGAGGAAGATGCAGCGTGAAAAAGAAGAGAGGGAAATGCAGCGTGCAAAAGAAGAGAGGGAGATGGAGTTGCAGCGTGAACAAATGCGATTTGAGCTGGAGAAGACTCGCTTGGAGCTGACTGCTAATAGACCAACTTCAGATACCCAAACCTCAGGCCGTGCAGAGGATAGGGAGAGTTGGTTCTCAAGGAGTCTAAAATTAGTGCCAGCATTTGATGAGTTGAAGGTGACAGAATGGTTTGTCAGGTTTGAGAAGAAGGCTAGGGAGTTTGAGTGGCCAAGGCAGCGCTGGGTGGGGTTGGTATCTAATGTGCTGAAGGGAAAAGCCTTGGAAGTGTATAATAGGTTGAGCCCTGAGGATGTAGATGATTATGATGAATTTAAAACAGCTATCCTGAAGGCATATGAACTTAGACCAGAGGCTTATCGGTTGTTGTTCCGTGGTGCTCGGAAAAGGCCTGCTGACACCTATATGGCCTACGCCAGGTATCTGGAGGAGAGGTTAGACGAGTGGTTGCTGAGTGAGAGCGCCACTTCGTATAACGAGGTGCGTGAACTGTTTTTGATGGAACATTTTACCAACATGGCTGACAAAGAAATTGGTGTTAAAATTAGGGAGAAGAGATTTAAGACCTTGAAGGAAGCAGCGACGTGGGCTGATGACCGGGTGTTTGCCTTGCGGAGTATGGGGGTCAAGTATGCTAATTTTCAGTATTCCAGGGAGAGGACTGTGAGTGGCCCTGCCTGGGACAAATCTCCCGTGAATCAGTCCCAGGGAAGTTCAGAGGAGAAAAAGAATTCAGGGAGAAAGAGTTCTGTATCCAGTTCGAAGCTACTTTGTTACTTTTGCAAACAGAGTGGGCACATCAAGCCTAACTGTCCTAAGTGGAAGGCCTCCCAAAATGCCAAACCAGTGGCACTAGTTATAGGTTCGAGTCAGGTGAACGAGAGGAGTTGGGAGAGTGGTAACGGTGAGGGGGAAGTCTGTGGAAAGCTGGAGTGCAGCCGGCTGTGCTCGCTGCCAGCTCAGGCTGAAAAAGTTACCCAACATGCTACGCCACCTTCGGATGAACTGCCTCAGAAATCGTCCCTAGACTGGTGTAAACCTTTTATGTGTCACGGCACTGAAAATTCATGGGATCAGTTATCCAGTTACTGTGGCTCGTGATACCTGTGCACAACAGTCTGTGTGCAGAAACGTGACTGGAGGGCCTGTAAACTCAGGGAAGTATGTGCTGTGTAGAGGCATGAACTCAGATGAATACTATGATTATGTTTATGTGGAACTCGATTGCCCCATTGTTCAGGCTGCAGCTCAAGTAGCTGTTGCTGATGTAATGCCACTAGAGGGGGTTGATTTTCTGCTGGGGAACGACCTGGCTGGGGAGAAAGTATTTCCATCTCTTCCCCCACCATTTGTTGTGGCAGAGAAGTGTTTTGACGCCCCAGAAATTGGTATTGAAGTTGATGCAGAAGTGGAAGCCATGTTCCCGGTCTGTGCAATTACACGATCTATGGCACAGGTTGCAGCCCGGGAGGAAGAAGTGGTGAAGTCACAGGTTCTTGGGGTCGACTGTGATGAGGCAGGGCCACCAATGGAGGAACCTAGTGAGCAGAGTGTTGCTGTAGTGGGTGAGGAGAGTGGGAATGCGTGCATGGGCGCCGCCCCACTTCCCACTCAGGACACTAGAGGTGGTGCTGAGTGTGTCTGTGTGGAGACTGAACCCAGCCCACCGACTGAATTAGAAGAATTTCAGGACGCTGGGGTCGACTGCGGGGATGCAGGACCACCGTCAAACGCGCCTGAGGAACAGAGTGTCACTGTTGAGGGTAGAGGTGATGATGTCAGTGTGGAGTCTGACATTCCTACCCCTGTCCAGTGTACTAGAGGCGGCGCTGAGATTGATCGCCCTTCGCAATCCAGTGTCCCGACCAGTCCCTTATCTCAGTCCTCAGTAGAGCTGGCAGGTGTTGGGCCAGCAGAATTGAGGGTGAAGCAACAGGAGGATGTAACATTAAAGCCCTTGTTTGCTCGAGTGGGGGAAGAAAGAAGTATGGAGTGTGGTAAGGAGGAGTTCCTGATTAAAGACAATGTTTTACATCGCCGATGGACGCCCACTGGCGCCACGGTGGATGGAGGAGTGGGTGAGTTAGTGCAGGTGGTGGTGCCTGTGCAGTATAGGGTGCCGTTAATACAGTTAGCACATGAGGGACCTTTAGCAGGTCACTTGGGAAACAGAAAAACAGTGCAGCGCTTAAGGTATAACTTTTGGTGGCCAAGTATGCCGGGACAAGTTGCTGCGTACATCAAGAGCTGTCACACGTGTCAGATAGTGGGCAAGCCTAATCAAGTTTTTCCTGTGGCCCCTTTGACTCCCATTCCTGCAGTTGAACCTCCGTTTACCCAGGTAATCATTGATATCGTGGGCCCTTTACCTCCTACTTCTGCTGGAAACAAGTATTTGTTAACCATAATGGATGTTACAACGCGATACCCAGAGGCTATACCAATCAGAAGCATGCAGGCGAAGTCAGTAGTCAAGCAACTTATCCTGTTCTTTACTCATTTTGGCCTGCCCAAGGAGTTGCAGTCAGACCGTGGAGTAAATTTTACATCTAATTTGTTTAAGCAGACAATGACAGAGTTGGGCATCAAACACATTTTGTCCAGTGCCTACCATCCGCAGTCACAAGGTGCCCTGGAGAGGCATCATCAGACCTTAAAGACCATGCTGCGCACCTTCTGCTATGATAGTGGAAAGGATTGGGACCTAGCGGTACCCTTTGTTATGTTTGCAGAGAGAGGTACCAACTGAGTCGTTAGGGTTTTCACCCAATGAGTTAGTGTTTGGGCACAGAGTTCGTGGTCCCTTGGATGTGGTGCGAGAGGCCTGGAGTATCAACAAATCTGGCAACCAGGAATCCATGCTTGACTATTGTTGATTGAAGTCCTGTATGCAATGGGGGGCAATCACAGGGTTGAAGGATAGGTAATCTTCCTGCTGTAGAATCTTTATTTCCCTAGGAGATAGATAAAGAAGTGGAGAGGTGAGGTGAGGCGTATACGTGCCTCGAAGTGGAAGAAGCTCTCTCTCTGCTCGCGCAGGCGCATAGAGTGCCCAGCTGGCCAAGTTACATATCACGATGGCGACTGCGCGGCACATTTGAATAGGCACATTGGCATGGGTAAATGTTACAATGACATGGGTACATTTTATACATCCACACCTCCCCTTCCCTTTGCGTTCGAAGAAGTCGAACGGCTGAAAAGTAACATATATAGAAAATATATATGTGAAACATCCCCGTAATTCATAAAATAAAGTATGCAACTCAGCAATATACAAGTGACTGCAACATGTTAAAGTAGATACAATCCCACAGGTAATCAATACATGGTAACAAGCAATGTATGAAAATCCTACAAGTGTCTACAAAGTGTGTACATTGTAAGCAAACATACAGGGACTTCTTACGGGCAGTGTACACTGTGTTAGGACTTATTTAGCCTTGGAGATCTACGTGGGGTCTTGGGAGGAGAAACTGAATTGGACTTTTCGATGTCTGTCTGTAAATTAGACTTTTCCATGTCATGACAAGGGACCACAGGGATGTTAGGTGTAGTGTCAGAGTGTGGGTCGGGCACTGGATATAAGAATCTGCGGTTTCGACGTAGCACTCGGCCACTTGGAAGCTTAACCTCGTATTCCCTGGAGCGAGCACCACCCATAACGATGGCGACCTTATCCCACCGGCGTGAAGTGGGGTCCTGAACGCGAACATGTTGACCCATAGCCAGCCTGGGGAGATCACGGGCGTGTTGATTGTAGTGCTTCTTGACCTGGGCGGCTCTGGAGGCGACCCGTCTGTCCCAGTCGTCTGCCAAGTCCTTCCAGTCACTCTTGAAGGACTGCGGATGAGCAGGTACACAGCTGCGGAGGTTATGACCAAATAGAACTTGAGCAGGTGAGTAGCCGGTGTGGTTGGGGACATTCCTCAGTTCCATGAGTCCCCGGTCGAAGGCTTCACAATTTATGTTACCAGACGGTGCTGTTGCCATGATAAGCCTCTTGACGGCCTTAACAGCAGCCTCGGCGTGGCCATTCGACTGCGGGTAATGAGGCGATGACATGAAGTGCTGGGTCCCCCATCGACGAGTGAAATCAGCAAACTCACTGCTCGAAAAAGGTGGTCCTCCATCTGTGCGTAACTGAAGAGGTACCCCCACCTCTCGAAAGTAGCTGCAGAAGTATCGGATTGTGGAGGAGGTGGTGGTGTCACTCTTGCAAGGGATGACAGCTGGCCAGTTCGACAGTCGGTCGACAATCACTAGGAAATGTTTCCCAGCAACTTGAAAGAAATCAGCGGAGACTGACTCGAAGGGCCTGGTGGGCTTATCATCGTTGAGAAGCGGTTCCTGCTGCTGTGAAGGACGTAGAAGCTGGCACGACTCACAGGCGGCGACAGTATTTGTGATATCAGACTCAATGCCAGGCCAGAATACCGTCTGGCGTGACCGTCGCTTGGTAGCCTCGACTCCTCGATGACTGTCATGTAGCCGTGCGAGAGTCTTGCGACGAAGAGCAGCAGGAATGACGATCCGAGCGCCTAGTAGTATGAGTGATCCGTCAACAGAGAGGGAGTCTCGGAGTTTCCAATAAGGCAGCAAGGATGTATGTAGAGAATACCTGTTAGCAGGAAATCCAGCCAATATGCAGTCACGTAAGCGAATGTAGTCAGGGTCCTGTTGGGCTGCATTTGCTAACTCCTGTAGGTGACGGTCAGCTTCGATCCGCGGGGCGTCGTCCTCTTGATATGCCGCAGAAGTTATGACGGACCGTAGATGTGCCGTAGTAGAAGCGGAGTCCGATGTATCCTCAGGTGTAGGTCGGCTGACAGGTGCGCGTGAGAAGGCATCTGGGATGCGGAGTGTCTTACCAGCACGCCATACGGCTCTGAAGGTAAAGTGGGACATGCGCTCTCGTAATCTCTGTAATCGAGGGTTCTCAATCATGTCCAAGGTGTACGAGTTCAGAATCGGTACTAGTGGACGATGGTCAGTGTGAACTGTGAAAGACTGGAGCCCTGTAAGATAGAGGCGGCACTTCTGAAGAGCCCAGCTGACTGCCAACATTTCCAACTCTATGGTGGTGTATCTTGTCTCGGCGTCTGCCAAAAAACGGGAGCCACACTGGACGAGGCGAAGTTGACTGGAACCATGATCCTGCAGTAGGGCGTAACCTATACCATACAGGCGAGATGCGTCGGTCTGGAGATATGTAGGTAGTCCTGGGTCGAATGCTGTGAGGATGGGTGGACTGGACAAGGCTTTCTTGACTTGCTTGAATGCCAAGTCGTGATCTGGAGTCCACGTAAATGAGCGAGATGGGCTCAAGAGAGGTCTAAGTGGCTTGGCAGTTTTGGCGATTTCGGGTGTAAACTCAGATAACTGATTCACCAACCCCATAAATGAGCGTAAATCGGTGAGGTTAGCAGGTGTAGGGAAGTCCCGAAGAGCTGCAACACGTTCTGGGTCGGCGGCGATTCCTTTGTCCGAAAGAATGTGTCCACAGAAGTTGACCTTAGTGGCTGCCACGATAAATTTATCCCTGTTGAGAGTGATACCGTGTGAGCGGCAGCGTGTGAGTAGCTCCTGAATCCTCTTGTAATGTGACAGAAGATCATCGTCAAACAGCAATATGTCATCCACCACTTTGACGCATTTTGCTAGACCTTGGAGGGCAAGATCACCACGGTAGCAGTATGTATCTCCGGTAGCGGCGAAGCCCATCGATCCGCGACAGTAGTAATAGCGGCCGTAAGGTGTAATGAAAGTAGTAAGATGCCTGTCCTCTTCTGCCAGTTCGATTTGCCAATAACCATGGAGAGCGTCCGCAGTTGTGAAGTACCTCACTGTAGAATCAACCATACGAACAGCTGCAATAGGCGTCATCGAAGGGTGGACAGGGCGGGCAACTTGACTGTTAAGTTTAGTCAAATCAGTGGTAATCCTGACTCCTTTAGGTTTGGGTACAACTACCATAGGATGACACCAATCGGAAGGCTCATCCCCACATTTCTTGATGATTCCTTGAGCCACCATACTCTGCAGTTCGTCCTGGACTGCATCTCGGAAGGCGTAAGGGATCTGACGTGGAGTGGTAAGAGCGAATGGTGTGGCGTCGGGTTTAATGTGTATCTTCATAGGGTCTCCTTTCATTGGTTGTAGTGGAGCAGTCTTGAGATCATCTTTCGATGCAAGTACATCCGGAAAGTTCCTGACAAAGTAGTCCCTGGCCTCAGCAGGTGGGGTAGCTTCGGTGAGTGGGAACTCAGTGCATCGATGTACGTGGGTAACTTGCAGAATGGGCTTAGGAAACTTGGGCGAAATAATAGCCAACTCCTTGCAATGGCTGAAGGACAGTAGCGGAGTGGTGACACCATCATGCACCTGTAACCGGGCTTGGCATGACCTCTTGGCAAGGGTCAAGGTAACTTCTAAGGATCCAAGCGGTGGCGACATCTCCGACCCATCTGCGGTGAAAGTCTTGGAAACTGTGGGAGGTAGGAGGTCACTTCTGTCAATCTGAAGATGTGCAAGGTGTTGTGGTCCCAAAACACTGACCTCCGCACCTGTGTCAGGTATGAAACTGATCTGGGAAGATACATCCCGATAGGACACAGTAACTGGTACGGGTGAAGGTGAAGGAGTTGCATGGGCCTGAATCTTGCGAACGTTAGTAGTCGTGCTTGAAGGCGGAGTAACATGCTTATCAGCCTTGGCATCACCAGTCTTCTTCCGGCAATATCTGTCGTAGTGGCCTGTCTTGGTACAGTATTTGCATTTCACCTTGAGTGCAGGGCAGGTTGGGGTTCTGGCCCAATGTCCCTTCCGTCCAGAGTTATTGCAAGTGCTCGAAGCCACTGGGCACTTGGCTGAGTTGTGAGACTTGTTGCAATACTGGCAGGTATTAGATTTGGTCGACGGCGTAGAAGTTGGCTGATGGTTACGACCTTTATCCTTGCGGTATCTTGAAATCTTGGCGACAGAAGCAGTAGGGGCCCGAATCGCAGATGTGGCTGTCCTGGTGGCTTCATGGGCTCTGCAAACGTTCACCACGTCCTGAAGTGTGGTATTAGAGTCCCGGGCAATAATCTTCTGTGTGAGCTCTTCATCATGAACTCCCATAAGAAGTACCATCTTTATCTGCGTCTCCTTGCAGACATTAGAATTTCCAGGGCATATGTCAACTTCCTCTGCAATCGACTGCAGGCGTACATAGTAGTCGTCAAAAGATTCACCATCCTTTTGCTTGCATGTAAGAAGATCCCGGCGGCGAAGAGCTTCATTTCGTTGATTCCTGAAGTGGTTCTGTAGAACGTCAAGGACTTCTTCCACTGTTTTCGCGGTATCTGGAGGTACACCAAGTGTGTGTTCTAACAATCGCTGGGTCTCGAGAGACAAACACATCCGTAACTGTATCTGCTGCTTCGGTAATGACAGAGCAGAGAAGTCCACCATGACAGCATAGTCGTCCCAGCGCCTTCTCCAGGCCCTGAAGTTCTGAAATGTAACGTCTGACTTCAGCGGTTGGGGTGCCTGAGTGCTAGCCTTTTGTGGGGTAGCGTTGACGTGGGTGGGTGGGTGTGACGAAGTCTCGGTAGCAGACCGCTGGTGAACCCGACTTGGACCTTGTGTAACAGGTGTGAGTAGCTGGAGAAATTGTTGAAATCTTCGGTGTTCCTCTTCTCGACGAATTTCTTCCCTTCTTGCCTCATCTTCCTGACGAATTTTTTCCCTTCTTGCCTCTTCTTGACGTCTCTCCGCTTCCTCACGCCTATGCTGAGCTTCCGTAGCTAATCTGCTTTCCTCCAAATATCTTATTAGTACCCGTAAGTCTCCATCATGTGTCCTGGATGGCGGCGGTAGGGTTAAATTTGGAGAGAGTAACGGCAACTCAGGCTGACAGCGCTCGTCCTCAGCACTTGTGGGCGTGTGGGTGTGTGGGAGTGTGGGCGGATGTTCATGTCTTGCAGGTGGTAAGTCATGTGGGGTATCATCTGAGAGCTCTACAAGTGGGAATTCTTCCATCCTGACTTATTTCACGAGATACAACACCACTGCAGAAAACTGAAGAGAAGAACAAATCTTCTCCCTTAGAAATTATAGTAAACTCGTGCAGAGAAGCAGAGGTGGAGTTGCGGGCGAGCGTTGGCAACTCACTGGGAGCTTTCTCGGGACAAATTATCCTGTCTGGCGACGTCTGGTGTCGCCGGGCGAGGGTCGTGAATGGCCGTCCAGCCGTGACGTGGTATCTGACGTAAGGCTCTGACGTAAGGCTCGCTGATTGGCTGCCCAGAGAGACGTTGGGGTAAAGACGCTCAGTGCAATGATGAAGGATGAGGAGGGAGGGTGTGACAGAGCAAGTAGTCAGTGTAGGCGATCATGGCGTCCATTTAAGATGTCCAGCGGGTGCGACGAGAACACCCGAAAACCTCACACAGAATAAGCACTGCACTGCACTTGCACATAACCACTCCACTGTAACACTGCACTGACACTGCCCAGTAAATCCACTGAAGGCGATCTAGAAGTTGTCTCGCTGGTCCAAAACAAACATAAACAGATAATGGCGGCGTCCATGCGGGTCCCGGTGGCGGGGTATAAGCTTGAAATCTTCTCCTTGGGCCTTAATCACTGCGCCATGTTGATTGAAGTCCTGTATGCAATGGGGGGCAATCACAGGGTTGAAGGATAGGTAATCTTCCTGCTGTAGAATCTTTATTTCCCTAGGAGATAGATAAAGAAGTGGAGAGGTGAGGTGAGGCGTACACGTGCCTCGAAGTGGAAGAAGCTCTCTCTCTCTCTCTCTGCTCGCGCAGGCGCATAGAGTGCCCAGCTGGCCAAGTTACATATCACGATGGCGACTGCGCGGCACATTTGAATAGGCACATTGGCATGGGTAAATGTTACAATGACATGGGTACATTTTATACATCCACAACTATGTCTGCCGCACTCGGGAGAGACTGCATTGCGCTTTAGAGCTTGCCCGTGACCATCTAATCGGGGCTCAAGCGAAAATGAAGGCTCATTATGATAAGAAGGTCAGAAGTCGTGAGTTTAAGCAAGGAGATGAAGTTTTGGCACTGCTGCCCATGAAAGGAAAACCTCTGGCAGCTAGATTCAGAGGTCCTTATATTGTGAAGAAGAAAGTTGGGGAACTTGACTATCTAATTGTTACCCCAGATAGGCGGAAGAGTACTCAGTTGTGCCACATTAATATGTTGAAGCCATACTACCGCCCAGTTGATTCTCATTGTGGGATGACTGCTGATGTCTCTCACCTGGGATGTGAAGGACGGGGAAAGGAGGACGTGGCATCAAAGGAACGTGCTGTGGAGGGAGCTGTTGGTGCCGATGATGTGAGTAGTGGACCAGGGTTACAGCCACAGTCCCTGGAAGGTGACTTTGGAGCGGACGTCGAGGGAACCAGGGATAAGAGTGCTCCTGTAGTTTTGACGATTGGTAGTGAGTTGGAGGAGCAGGAGGAAGTGCTTAGTCGTGGTGAGATGTTACCAGCTGACCTATGGGAGGGCAATGGTTATGCAGCTCTGGTGGAGAAATTGCGACACCTTGATCCAGTAAAGCGAGAAGAGCTGTGCAACAGATTATGGAAACATCCGAAAGTTTTTGGAGATTCACCGGGATTGACAACTTGGGCTACTCATGACATTGATGTTGGGGATAGTAAGCCTGTAAAATTAGCTCCCTACCGCATCAACCCTATCAGACAGAAAGCTCTCGATAATGAGATCAAGTATATGTTGGACCATGGATTGATTAAGAGGAGTTTCAGTGAGTGGAGTTCACCAGTTACCTTGCAGCCGAAGCCAGATGGGAAGGTTAGGTTGTGTGTGGACTTCCGGAAGGTTAACTCACTGTCTAAGACCGATGCTTATCCCTTGCCTCGGGTCGATGACTCCGTGGACAAGGTGGGAAATGCCACTTATATCACCAAACTTGACTTAGTAAAAGGATACTGGCAGGTCCCGCTGACGGAACGGGCTAAACAAGTGGCTAGCTTTGTTGTCAGTGGTGCAGTATATCAGTGCCAGGTGATGCCTTATTGACTGAAGAATGCTCCAGCCACTTTCCAGAGGCTTATGGATAAAGTGGTGGATGGCATACCTAATTGTGTCGTTTACATCGATGATGTCATTGTGTATGAAACCAAGTGGGAGGAGCACCTTGATCATGTGGAAATGCTCATTAAGCGGTTGGAGGAAGCTGGCTTAGTAGTCAACTTAGACAAGTGCGAGTTCGTACGTGCTAAGGTCCAGTACCTTGGATTTGTTGTAGGACATGGGCAAGTGGCTCCACCTCGGGCTAAGGTGGAAGCCATTTCCAACTTTGCAGCACCCCAGTGTCGCCGTGCCCTCCAGCGATTTTTGGGCATGATCGGCTATTACAGACGATTTATTGGGAATTACTCCACAGTGCTTGCCCCTCTTACTGACTTATTGCGCAAGGATAAGAAGTGGCAGTGGACAGCCGAGTGTGAGCAAGCTTTTACCACTGTTAAGTCTCTGCTGTGCCACCACCCTATATTGCGTGCACCAGATTTTGACAAGTCTTTTGTGCTGGCAGTTGATGCTGGCCGAGTAGGGGTGGGAGCAGTGTTGATGCAACCGGATGAGGGCCAGGTTGAACATCCCATATCATACTTCTCAAAGAAGTTTAATAGAGCCCAGAAGAACTACTCTGTCATAGAGCAGGAGTTATTAGCGATTATCCTGGCCCTGCAACACTTTGCTGTCTACCTGCCCCCTTTTGGCCCGGTGATCAAGATTTATTCAGACCATCATCCCCTGCAGTTTTTGAACAAGTTTAAATTCAAGAACCAGCGTTTGACCCGCTGGAGTTTGCTTTTGCAGGAGTACAATTTAGAAGTTAGGCATATCAAAGGGATTGATAACGTAATTGCTGATTGTTTATCCAGGGTGGGGTCAGGGTCTTGATTCGAAAATTTTGATCCAGGGCTCAAAATTTTCCCTTGGGGAAGGGCGTGTTACGCTGTCCGCCTTTCCGTTCCCACGGATGCAGCCGTTACAGCTGGGCTAGGGGGATTATGCAGTATGTATCCGTGTCATTCGCGGAGTTTAAATTAGCGAGTGTTACAAGTTCTTTTGTTTCTTTCGTTCCCGCCACTGAGGGCAATTTTTATTTCATGCCATGCTGAGTATGCATTTGATTATTTTGATTGTCTTATGTGAGCTACCAGTATATTTAATGATGTTTTGCTTGCATTAGAAGTACCAATTCATTGTAGAGAGAGAGAGGGACACGAATTTAAGTTCCTTGTTAATTAATCTGATTCATGCGTTCGGGCTTGACTGCACGAGCCTTGATCAGGCAGTCTCTTCCCAGCTAGCTTCCGTATCGTGCGTGTGTGCACACTCTCTCCCCAGTCATTTTTATGCCGAGCTGGCGTTTTCATTTAAGTTCATTTTTATTCTTTTGTTGCTGACTGAGGGAAGTAGTTATTTTATTTTTGTAACCGTGTTGTCTTTGGAGGGCCAGTTTGGCTCACCGTGGTCTTCTCGCTGCCTTTGTTAACGTTCCCCAACACACGTACATACACAACACACACCCCTAACCCCTACACAGTTAATCCCATCTCTTTGCTCAAGGCTAGTGAGAACCATCGTGAGCTATTAACTGCGTTCCCCCTTGGACACGGGTTAAGTAGAAAGTCGTCACCACCGGAAGTAAGTGGGAGGTGTTCCTGTATACTGTCTCGGGCGGTATTACTTCCGGTAGTGACGATAGTAGGCTAGATCTATAGGTAGGCTGTTCCGTTTGCTATCAAAGTACAGAGTGTTGCGTTCTTAAGTAAGTATTCTTCCGTTGCGCAGTTTTTTCTCTAGTTTGCGGAGTGTCAGTGCCGGGGTCTGCGTTATTTTTGCAACGCAGTGGAGGCCGATCATCTAAGGCTGACTTGTTGTCTTTTTGTAATAGCCCCGGGCTGGCGCAAACCGTAACAATATATATATATATATATACATATATATATATATATATATATCATCATCTGGACCTCCTTTCCCACCCATGGGCAGGGTGAGGAGTAGCAATGTCCAGACAGCATAAACTTGTCCAATCCAAATAGACCACACTTCCATTCACTCATCTTTCAAGCCCCCGGAATCCTGGCTCTACCAGATATGCCAAAAAACATTCACCACATTCTGCAGCTTCACACAAAGGTATACGACTGAGTCAATCCGGACGCTGACGTGCTCACAAGGAGTGCAAAAATCCCTGGTCATGCATTTCTCTTCACAACATTCATAGCCAGCTCGATCTCTTGTCAGTTCCCTAGCCTCACCGACTCCCAAACCTCTCTTCCTGAAACACTCATCCACCATATCTCTCCACCTTTTCCTTGGCCTACCTCTCCTTCCTCCTTCAAATTCGCTCAGGTATACCTTTTTCACCACTTTATTGTTATCCATTCTTTCCACATGACCATACCATCTCAGGACACTCTCTTTGATTCTGGTGTCCACCGACTTCCTCACTCCACACCTTTCACGAATCACACTATTTCGTATCCTATCCACCCTCTGTGCCCCACATACATTCCTCAACAGTCCCATCTCCACTGCTGTTACTCTCGACTTTTCATTTTCATGCCACACCATAGTCTCACATCCATATGTTAAAGTTGGCACTAACACTCCCTAATGTAAGCCTCGTGCAGCTGCAACACTCAAGCCTCTGTTTCTTATCAAGGCCTTCATTGCACCAGCTCCTTTTCTTCCTTGTGTCACTCTACTTTCAACTTCTTTTGCACATTTTCCTCTCTTTTCTATCACTGTACCCAAATATTTGAACTCTCTCACCAATTCCAGTCTCTCTTCAATGTGACATCACACTGGGAGTCCCCTTCTCTCTCAATAACCATCACTTTGCTCTTCTCTACATTTACTCTCAAGGCACGATGCTCACGGACATCAACAAAACTCTGCACTAGTCTACCAAGTTCCTGTCTAGTACTTGCAAAGAGTACTGCTTCAACGGCATACAACAAACTTGAGATATTCCATCCACCACCATTCATTACCAATGCCATCCCTCTCTCTATTACTCGTATTTTCACTTCTCTCATCACCCCATCCATATATACATTGAACAACGATGGGGACATCACACAACCTTGTCGCACGCCCACACCGATCGTGAACCATTCACTTAGATTCCCATTAACCCTTACACATGCATTACTACGATCATAAAAACTCTTGACAGCACCTAGCAGCTTACCATCTACATCATACATGCGCAAAACTTTCCACGATCCCTCTCTGTCTACTTTGTCGTATGCTTTTTCCAGATCCATCAATGCAATGAACACCTTATGGTCATTCTCATAAGCCCTCTCTGCTATCTGTCTCACTGGAAATACTTGATCCACACATCCTCTGCCACTCCTAAAGCCACCCTGTTCATTATTCTCTAGGACTTCTGGTATCTCTCTTACTTTCTCTATAATAATTCTTTCATATACCTTCCCTACTACACTCATTAAACTTATGCCACGATAATTCTTGCACTCACTTCGCTCACCTTTATTTTTGTACGGGGGTACAATCACAGCCTTTTTCCACTCTGCAGGCACAGTTTCACTCATCCATGCCTTCTTACATATCTCCAACAAGCACTTCATTCCACTCTGTCCACTAAACATAAGCATCTCTACATACACCTCATCAACCTCAGCTGCTTTCCCATTTTTCAGCCGATTCACAGCGCTCTTCACATGTGCGAGTGTCAAGTCTCCTGGCACTGCATTCCTTCTCTGCACACCACCAAAACCAATCATGTTTACAGGCGCTCTGCTCTCTCTATTCCCATTCATCAGGCTTTCAAAATATTCTTTCCATCTTGTCCTTACTTCATCTTCATTGGTTAGTAACCTACCACCTGCATCCTTTACACTATCATATTTCTTTCCACTTTCACTTCTACATTTCCGCACCTCTTTCCAGAGTAACTTCCTATTTTCAGAGTAGTTCGCTTTCATTTTTCTTCCTAGATCATCATTTACCCCGTTCTTTTTCCTCTTCACTAGTCTCTTTACGTGCTTCTTGGTCTCGATATACTCAGTTCTTATTTCAACTGAACCCATATCCTGTAACCACTTTAGCCACTTCTTCCTCTTTTCCTCCACCGCTCTCTTAACCTCCTCATCCCACCATGCCGTACCCTTCTTTTTTGTTGATGGTCTTGTCACACCACACACCTCTTTAGCATTCCTAACTAAGCAATCCCTATATGCATTCCACAGGCTGTCCAGATTCCAATTCATTCCAATTCACTGAATCTAACTCGTCCTCTACTTTGATCATGTAATCATCTGCCACTTCTTTGATCCTCAGCTTCTCAACTTTCAGTCTTTCACCCTGACTGCTCTTCTCTCTCTTGATCCACCTCACTCCTCTCAGCTTGATCTTGCATACCACAGTCATATGATCTGACAGACCTCCACATCGTCCTCTCACAGCCCTCGTATCAGCAACCATTCCCATCATCGACCTCGCTACGAGCACGTATATATATACTGTATATATATATATATATATATATATATATATATATATATATATATATATATATATATATATATATATATATATATATGTACTATGTAACAAAACAAAACAAAAATTCTTTTCCTGTGTAATAAGTACTCTTTCCTTATTTCCTTATTTGTTTTGCTCCAAAACTATAGATAACATATGTCATCCCGATACTTCGCATTTTAAATAGGAGAATTTCTTAAATTTACAAGTTTTCTGTAGAAAGAATGAATGGGTTTGTCTTTTCCTTGGTGAGGAGCCAGAAGAAAACATATATATAAATATGAAAAGTGACATGTAACAATATTCAATATATAATGAATGAAATCATAGAAGCCTAGAATCGAACATTTTTTCGCGATTTGCGATTGTATGGTAGATAATTTTCACAGACCAGCCCCCAAATGTAAGTCCCCCGTCATGCTCACTTTATGCTGTCCTTAGTATCTCCTCTCAAAGTCCATTATATCTTGATAGAAATGTTTTCCTTGCTCTTCAGAATATACACCCATGTTGTACTTGAATTCAAGATGGGAATAAGGCATATGAATCTTCAGTGACATTCTAGAGCTCATGGAGCCGTAGTTCTTTATGAGGCTGTCAATCAGCTCCACATGGTCCTCATCCTTGTGATTTCCAAGAAAACCGCGAACCATTGCTTTCAGGCTGTCCCAAGGCACTTTTTCCACTTTCGAAAGCTTGTTGGGAAAATCCTTGTACTCCAGGATCTTCTTAACCTGTGGACCGACGAAAATACAGGCTTTGATTTTCGCCTACGACAGCAGGGGGAAGAAGTCTCGTAGGTACAGAAATGCCGCCGACTGCATGTCCAAAGCCGTGACAAATTGTTTCATGAGGCCCAGTTTGATGTGTTAGGGTGGCATCAGTACTTTTCTAGGGTCCACAAGAGGCTCCCAATTCACGTTGTCAAAATATGCCTAAGCTTCGCACATTTTGACTGATGCTTCAACAGAATATTTCTTCTCTGTCTTTTTAATAAACTGACCACAGATATAGCAAAACGCATCAGCGGAATGCTTACAACCTCTTTATGACATCTCTAAAAAAAATAGATACATTTACTGTATGTTTCCAATGATCGAAAAAGCAAAAACACTGGCACATAATTGAGTACAACAAAAATAGCACCGTTACTGTAAAAATCCACAATTTATCCGTAATTCGGTAAAGAATTGATATACAATATGAATTTACAAGCCTTTCAACTAGGCTCCGCTCAGACTGACTTCATTTCAACTGACAGCGCCCACACCTGGAAAGGTATGGCGCGTCCAGAAACGGTTGGTGTTCTAACAATGTGCTTCAGCCAGTCACCGAGCTCAGCAAAATGACGTACAATGCTGATATCGGCACATGCAAACACATGTAAAATAATATATGAAGTGAAGCTTTTCGTTCACCCAGGAACTCACATCACTCTGCCCAGGTAGCCATTCTTCACGTGTTTGAAGGCATAAAAATCACTCTCCTAGTCACAAAAGCGAAGTCTGACGAGAGTAATAGTATCAGGACTCCATATTATAGTTACAAATCATAATAGATAGATAGATAAATAGATAGATAGACAGCCCTATGCAAGCCTGGGAAAAGGAAATGAGCTTGCAAATTACTCTGAGGAAAGCTGACGACAGTGGCCAGTAAGGAGATGATGCAGTTAGTTGTCAGCAGTCCAACCGTGAACAAAGCCCTAGTGACCATACATACACATACACATATACTCACACACAGGCTTCTTAAACTTTCCATCCACAAGGAACACACGTGATACGTCTCCTGTTTCACCAGAATTTAGGAAAGAGAGCTTAGAAGGAGACAAGCCATACAAGAGGCAGGTCACAGGGAGAAGGGCTTGGCAACTTTGAGAGAGAGACAGAGAGAGCGAGACAGAGAGATAGCTAGAGGGACTGGACTCTATACTCCGCTCTGTGTGAGAGACTTGTTAATATTTCCAAGACAAATAAAAATAGTCCCATACTATTCTTTACCTCTCCTGTCACTACATGACAAATGGGAAAGAAGATTATCTACTACAAGCTACTCCAAGATATAAACACCGCTCGTCCACAAGTCTAATATAATATATATATAACTCAACCACAAAGGAACCACAAAGTCTTTTATGACAATAGCCATTTTCCATGGTTCTGAGACAGAAACTATCAGAAAATAACACCTACTACACAGGAACACAATTCGTGTTACATAGTGTGTGTGTGTGTGTGTGTGTGTGTGTGCATTTATCTATATATATATCTCTACTGTATATCTTTCTATATCTATCTATCTATCTATATAGATAGATAGATATAGATATATATACAGCAAAAGAAGGGGACCATGGCCGCGTGGCCCCCCCCCCCAGTACGCCACTGTATATACAGTATATATATATATATATATATATATATTGTGTGTGTACACCACGGCTTGGGTTTCCAAGGTCATCCTCAGGGTTCTTGCAAATCACGAGACGAACAAAACAGCACAGCGCAACCAAGGCTTGAAAGCAAAAACAGCCACAAAACGCCCTCTCCATCCTCCAACTCATCACACACACACACACACACACACACACACACACACACGTCTAATGATTACCAAGCGGGGAACATGGTAGAGTTCTTGGACTTTAGAGACTTTCTGATATTAGGAGGAGGTGGCTACGATTTCATAGTGGAATTACGCTGGTGGGAGCATGAGAACGCAAGGACTGAGATCCTGACAAGGAGAGCGTGAGTAGGAAATCTGAAGTTGGAATAAAAAAACATAACCGGGGTGAAAAAAAAGACGAAAAGGTGGTCGGCCGAGGAGAGGAGGAAAGAACGATGAGGATGGGATGATGGATTAAGGAGAGGAGTAGATCGAGCTTGTATATGGAAAGGATGGGAGAGCGAGAAAAAGGCCGAGAACGATGTGGAAAGATAGAATGGAAACAGTTTTAAATGTTGCTGGTAAGAGAAGAGAAGGGAGACCGAGAACGAAATTGGAGAATAACAAAGAGTGTGAAAGTGATGCTTACGGAAGAATAAGGTGAGGAGGAAAGAGAATGAGGTAGATGGATGACACAGTATATTAATTTTTCATGACAGAGACATCTCTGGTATTCTAGTAACATCAGACGATTGTATTCAGCTTACAATGAATAAATGATCCTCATAATTAATACTGTCTCTGTTTACTCGCTCACGATCGGAACAAATGCTGTCATCATGAACCTTCTCATGATAGGTCTAGCGCCCTGTTTCCACTAATGCCAGACGATTTTATTTGCTGGAAAAGAGTTACAGAACCCAAGAGTTAAAGTAAAGCTGACTGGAGAAAGGAGGGATGAATGAGAAAGAGGTGAAAGGATAACGGCGTATATAAACCCATGCAGGCAGAGGGAGTATTAACTAATGGTTCTTTCACCTTAATTTTGCCCAGCTTGTCGTCCTTGTGCCTTTTTTTTTTTTTTTTTTTTTTTACGTAGACCAGAGGCACCATTTCTATATCACACCCTCGTGACAACCATAATTTCTAGTGTCAGTCTGTTGTTTCTCGATCAGCTGACTCCGTCTCGGACGGACGTGCATCACAGTGCTCTTATCATCTATGAGTTTTTACAAAGAGTAAAGTGAATTTCTGAATGAACTTGTGTTTTTCTGTGTTTAAAGGTCTCGAAAGTTTTTATTCCCGTGTAAGGTGTGCGAATCCAGCCAGTATGCTAGTGAGTTTGAGCGTTTTAATTGTCAAGGTTTTGTTCCGACCAGTTTGTTTATTTTTGGTGCCTTGAGGTGTGATTGTATATGGTTGGCGATCACTGACTTCCTGGAAGTGATAAGTTTTTCCCAGTGTTTTTAAGCTACAGTCGGGCGAGTGCTAACTTGGTTGTAGAAACGATCAAAAATGTGTCTTTACGCAAGTGATCGATGGTTTCACAATGAACGGTGTTGCTGTCAGTTTCCTTCCTGAGGGAAATTGTTTTGAATGGCAACTTTTCATACATGTTGTACTTGATGAGGTGTTAATAGAAATAATAGGAATACACATCAATGAATGTGATTGAGGATCATTTTTAAGTGGCTCATCCATGGTTTCAAAACGGAAAGACAGGAAAGCGTAAAGATACTTTTTGGATAGTGTGTATGTTGTTTCATCAGTAAGAACAGTCATACCCTGTACAAAAGTTGTTTGCTATGTGGAACTTATTTTGTTATAACTTTTCTCGCCATTATCCAGCCAGTTTGTTTAGGTCGTTGAACCAGAAGTTTATTTCGTGAAATTCTCTCTTATCTCACGGTAAGTTAGAAGAATATCTAAGCAAGACAGTTAATTTTTCTTCAGCGGTAATAGGAGAGTTGAATATTAACCCCTTCGGTTTCGGCAGTGCATTTTCTTACACAAGTCACTGGTGTGGCAAATTCAGGGAAAAAATGTGTTTTCACTAGCTGTTTTGACCCACTTACACTTAATCAAGTACGTTTACATTTTAATCACATAAACTTCAATCTTTCCATTATTCTTTTATAGAAACTTGGGGTCCGTAGGTGGTCCAGGGTTGGAGGGAAGAGCGAGTTGACTGGGTGTTTTTTGCAGTCAGCAAGCACGAGTCTCCAGGCAGGTGCAAGACAGAGTTGCAAGTGGCCTTCATGCTACATGCGGAACGAAGATTGGGAAGAAACTTCCATGCTTTATAACGCAGAGAACAAGTTATTCACTAATTTCCAACTATAAGGACACGTGTTGCTCTGTACTGTGATACCCTACAAGTGCAAAATCACAAGACCTACGAGTATACTTAGTGCTAAACATGTTACGTGTTATGTTAGCGTAGTAGTAACTAAGTTGAAAAAAAAATAGGGGGCATGACAATACGGTAGCTGACAGGTAATTCACCCACATACTACCTTTTTGGAGGGCCAACGGGTGCTACACCTTGCCCTAAGGTGACCCAGGACTGTCCTGGGCAGGGGCGTCCATCCTACGTGGGCCAGATAGATGCTGCAGCTGCATACACCTTAGTATTGCCAAGTACATACGTCTAAGCTTGTTTATTGCCACCATTGCACTGTGAGGAGGTTTCAGTTCTCAGAGATTCGTTTGCTAGACCTGTTATTCAATATATTTCTCTGAAATCCGTTTCTTGGATCTGTAGTAACTGACCACCACCACTGAGTGAGTTGTGTAAGTTCAGTCTCTGGGTCTATCATTGTGGGCTTAATGCGATTCTTATGAGGCCTATGTATTCTGCTAGCAGTGTGGAGTGGTGATAGTTTTATGAGGTCAATCCTCCACTTTTTGTACACATTTGTAATTTTTTTTCCTTCCCCCCCTCCCACAGGATAAGTACTGTACTGGGCATATAATAATGTTCCAAACATACTCTCTCTCTCTCTCTCTCTCTCTCTCTCTCTCTCAAGGCTATTCTAATTTCTTCCCCTGTCTTCTCTCCTCTCTCTCCCCCTTCTCTCTCTCCCTATATCCCACACACCCCCGTTCTGCCCAGCCCTTCATCTCTACTACCCACAGTCTTCCAGTACCCCCCCCCCCAAAAAAAAAAAAAAAATGTGCAATAAACTCCGACTTCCAAAATTCTTCCCAGATATTTCGGTCTGTTTACGTAGAAACGTTATCACGGAAGTTTGCGAAACGTAGTGTGTTCTGAGAGAGAGAGAGAGAGAGAGAGAGAGAGAGAGAGAGAGAGAGAGAAAGAGAGAGAGTAATTATAGGCAAATTGAAGATAAAGATAAGAAAATCTGATGAATGAGAAAATGCTGCATGAAGAAAAACGCATGAAGGAAAGAAATGACACAGTAAATGAATGAAGCAAAATGGAAGAAAGAAATGTAATGACAACAGAAGCAGAAAATGAAAAAAAGTAAAAAAAATAATGACCTTGTTTTGGGTGGAAAAATTACACTACCGAAAAACGAAGGAGGATGGAGGTTAAAAAAGACGGAGATATCTTGTTCACAGAGACCATATTTCGAAACTTTCTTAGTTTTGGGTTATGAATTTCAGTGTTTGTATATATTTGCCCTTCACAACTGCAACAAAAACTTACCAACGAAGCCAGAGTGAATCATTAGGCAGAATTTGTGACACGACAAAACTATTCATTACAGTACTTGACTACTGAGACCTATCGAAAAATTTATTGGGATACTTTCTAAATGCTACCCAGGGTTCTTATATATAGGCTACCCACATATACTTGATCTCAGTATTGCCCCACCAGCGGGAGAGTAGGGAAGGGGATTTAATCAGTCCTGCCGCTGAATTTTGCTTGACTATGAAGGCCTTTATTCCCCTGCTCCTGCTGGCTCTCGCACTGCTCAGGTGAATATATTGCTAAACCCCTACTTCCTGGCGATAAGGCATAACTAAGCGATTATTGCTATATCTAGACGATTTTACTAAGCTTAGAATAGAATTTCGAAGTGATAAGATGTAGCCTATATTACCCCTTTCAGTGCAGAAAGTCTCCCCTATTTCGGATAAAATCGTCTGGCAGCAGCAACAATAAAAAGGTTACCTCGTTGGGTTCAAGTCTTTAAATCCAAGAGAGATAATCTCATCACCTAAGGACAGGTTATTAATCACATTATTTTTTGTTCTGTGGGTTCTAGAAACACCTGAAGAGGACATATTATTTGCTATGATAAGAGGACACGGTAAGAGGTAAGTTAATGCATATGCCGGAAGTTACTTTTAGGATTCCTTCTGCAGTGAATAATTAAGCAGTATATGAGCAAAATGCATGGAAACTTCATGTATGATATTTTATGCACGATATGTCGTATGTAATGGTACGGTATATGTGGGGAGCTTCTGTACCCGGTACGTAAGATATGTACTGTACAGTAAACTGACTATCTCAGTGTTTCCCACTGAGATCCTTGTTTCACAATACTAGTTTATTTTAGCTGTCTCTACACATCTTTATCCGTCTATAGGATGACTCACATGTGTCTCTGAGTTATAGACCCTGATAGCTGGTTCAAGGGAGAAAGTACTTGGAGAGTGTGGAAAGGGAGGGGGGAAGTATGGTAATGTACACTGGGTGATTGTGTCAAGGGTTCAGCGCGGTTGCTTCAGCAGAGTTTTTTTTTCCTCGGATGTCAGGTAACTACAGGTGTGGTTGCTTGGCCGCAAGTATTATTAGTGCAGAGCTGGACATATTGTCGACGACTGACCTCAGACACTGACATACTACAGGAAGGTGAACGGCGACTGGGGATGCACTGACATGTGTTAGATTCTGAGACAAAAGAAGTCTCTAAGACTAGGCACTGCCCGGCGATGGAATGGCCTTGAGATGTGTGGGCTTCCTAGGTGAGGCAGAATGTAGAACTGAGCTACCACCCTGGAAGGCTGGTGGTCCCCGAGTCACTTCGAGTGTAATTGGTTTGGATTAGTACCCATGATGAAGTTGGGGTCAGGGTAGGCTATATCCAGATTCGAGAGCAGAAGAGAGTAGACTGTGCTCGATCCCATTGCCACAAATTCTAACTATAGTCGTGGCGCAGGACTCTGAGGTTGTTATTATCGTGCCCTGGCAACCTATCATTCAAAACACCGTCTGATTTCGTGTATAGAATGAGACGCATGTGATTATGTATAATATGTTCGTGTATAATAATATTCGTGTATAATATTTTTGAGCATAATAATATGATACGATATCGGACGCTCTTTTGAATGGTAGATTGCCAAGGTACGATAATGACAACCGCAGAGTCGTGCGCCGCGACTATAGTCCTCTCTCTCTCTCTCTCTCTCTCTCTCTCTCTCTCTCTTGTGTGCAATTACTGGAGTCGTCGCTGGCATAGGATGAGAAAGAATTGGTCAGTCAATTGCTTTCGGAGTCGCTGGGGTTGACACAAAGGTTTCTGTGGCCTTGGGGTGACGAGTCACGTCATTTACAACTGTCTTGGCCTCGCTCTCTTTCGGACTCGCGAATTTCACCGTGCTGGGGGTAAACCCATGAAAGCCTGAAAGTGGTAGGTATAAAAATTTATTGGGTTCCTTTCTGGCGCCGTCTAGTCCGAAGGATCGCAGGTGTCGGGCTCTTTCTACATCATCCTAACATTTATACCACCAATATGGGTAGCATAAGAAAAGAATAAAATTATTCTGGTTAATAAACAAGTCCATACGGTAAACTAATTGAGTGAGGAAGAGGTTTACAAAAAATGCCAAACAGACGAAAATATACCAATATGCAGTTGAACGAGTTTATCTCTATCCGTCTGTCTGTCTGTCTTTGTTTCGTTCTCTGAATCTATCTATCTATCTAATTATATATATATATATATATATATATATATCACACTGAGACACAGCCTGCAGGCCCTGCACACTGTAATAGGACTAACTCAGAACACTACAGACTTGGGCCGAGGAGTGAAGGCTGAAGTTCGCCCCAACCAGACCCCACCACACCTATTATCAGCAGTAAACATGAACACAGGTACTTCCCCCACATGAAGGGGGTTATGTGTGACACGCGTACGTGTGTCACACATAACCTTCACTAAGATCCTTGAAGTGATATGACACTGAACTCACCTACAAGGACCGTGTACGCACAAGACATCAAGAGATGCACCCCGAGATTCAGTGCACTCGCCACAATTGCAGAGCCGTACTTTGGGCAACAAAAAGAAACACTCTCTTTACTTTACAGACAATGCATCAGATCAGTGATGTGCTGTGCCTTCCCAGCATGAGCTCCCAACCCATCTAATACCCACTACAGCACCTTGCAAATCATACAAAAGAACGCCCTACGCAACACTCACTGGCTTCACCAAAACCACTTCCACAGCTCACACTCTGACTCTAAAATTCTCCCTGTCAGACACTACCTTGACATGAGGGGCACAATGTTCTGTGCAGCAGCCTTTTCCAATACACAACACCCCTGTCGTTACGTAAAAGAGACAAACAACACACCTAGGCACATAAAACAATCACCACACAGTCTTGATAAAACCCTGTACAACATTATCCCACCTCCTGATACTCCAATACTAGCACTTAAAAATCACCTACATACTCACCTCAAGTGCAGAGCAATACAACGGCTCGATCACAACACAGTACTACAAGTCCCCCCTCCTGACTTCCACCCATCAGATGTGCCCTTAAATAGAGATGATCGAGTTCACCTAGCGAGGCTTAGAGCAGGACATCATCCAGCCCTCCTCAGCTACACCTTATATTTGGTTTGTGTGGAATTGCATATGCCCATCTTGTAGAACAGACCTATACTATGCACGCGTAGCACACATCATGGAGCACTGCATACCACACGCCAGATTAAGAAGCAGACTCAACATAACGGTTGTGTAGGGAATCTATGAGACAACAATAACAACAACAACAACAACACGCTGGATACTCTAATGCACGATTTCGTTTGGTGTCAGCCAGAATGTAACACTAATTCTAGTATATGTCAGCGATGAAATTGATATTGGTTCAACCCTTTGGCCACTAAGATATCTATCAATTGTCCAAAATGGTTTGATGCTAACCAGAATAAAACTTAACTTCGACAGGACCTGTGCTAGTGAAAGAGTTATTGAAAGCCATATCGGTCACCTGAAGTATAAAAAAAAAAATCAAAAAACATCGAAGCCGCATAAAATCGTCTGAGGGTAGTAAGAATGATAAGACAAGAGGTAATCGTAGTCAAAGGGTTAATGGAGCATATGGCAACTAAGAGATTAACCTGTTTAATATTGTGATCAAACATTTGTTCCTTATTTTTCAGTGTCCAGACAATTTTATTCAGCCAGGTGAGATTCCTTGAAGTGAAATGATTACTGAAGACTACTGTATATTCAGCTCCTTCAGGTTGAGATGTTCCTCCTAAGCTGAATAAAACGGTCCTTGGTTAGCAAATTTAAATAGTGTCAACGTAGTTAAGTGGTGAACAGAGTCTTTAACTACAAGGACTTCTCTCGGTTCAACAAAAGCGCCTGCTGTTGATATGAATGTGACTGTTGTTGTTCCAGGGTCATCCATATGTGAACCGGGTGGACTGCAGGCTGAAGATGCCTTTCTCCTTCAGTCAACCTTTCTCCTTTCGAGGAACAAGGAGGAAGCTGAGGAACGCTTTTATAACCATCACGTGACTGTTTCCTTCCCGTCACAGGTCAGGTTAAAATATCAAAATGAATTCATGCCAGTGACGAAGTTGAACCCATCACCATAAAGTGGTCTCCCTGAAGAGGGATATAATCTGCTTTTCCGCGGCAAGCATGGAAAACTTAAAATATGGACATCACAAAATGAAAGGGGTAAATTGTTTCCAACCTCTTCGTTATGAAAGGATCTTTCCTAATCACAGCAAAATAGTTGGGCGTTGGCAGGAATGGAATACAATAGGTGTCATCGTACTGAAGTAGTTTTTCGAAATAAAATGTGTTTACAGTATAACAGCATTCTTACCTGAGACAATATCGCCCGATGTTACCCTGAATAAAATACTTAAGTGAGTTCAAGTCAATGATGAGGTAAGTCGAGTTAAGTGTTAACTGACAACTAGGAATATTTTTAGGGATAACAAAATCGTATGATGTGTGCCTGGATGCATTACTTTAGTTAACCCTTTGGCTGTAAATGGCCTACTTTGTATTTTTTTTTCACTAACATCAGAATATCCAAGATAAACACAATGCAAAAGAACTATTAAAAAAAAAAAAAAACTATGACGAATAACATCTTACCCATGAAGGAGGAATTTCGTTTTATCATAATTTACGACGAATGGTTTTATTCAGCTGATAGAAACTTACGGCAATCAAAAAGTCGAACACTTGACAACGAATACATAATATTTCATTTAATTGTTGCCACCTCCATACTATTTTATTTTGCTTAAGGAAGGGTTCGAACTGGAGGCGTCAGATAAGGCCTAAGAAACACCTGCACTGCTAGAAGTCCTTGCTGTGTTGTATAAATCGTCTGGTGGAACTGAGAGCAAAATAAATATGTCATGGCGGTGACGGGGCAAGTTTAGGTGGATGACAGCGAGAGGGTAATTTTAAGTGACAACCACTTCATCCCGAGAACGTTTCTCTCTCTCTCTCTCTCTCTCTTTCTCTCTCTCTCTCTCTCTCTCTCTCTCTCTCTCTCTCTCTCTCTCTCTCTCTCTCTCTCTCTCTCTCTCTCTCTCTCTCTCCAGAATTGTTTGAACTAAGCATTTCAAGTATCCAAAGATTTCACTACACCTTCTGTTCGAGAAGTCTTCCCTAAGCTAAATAAAATCGGTTAGAAACAGCAAGAATAAACACACACACACACACACACACACACACACACACACACACACACACACACGCACGCACGCACGCACGCACGCGCGCGCGCATCACTAGATTTTAGGAGGTTAAGGTGATGTTCGAGCGAATATAAGAGTGGGTTGCAGGGCTGCAGGTGCGAAATTCAACATGTGAAGGGGACTTCATCTTCTTTGTGTGTGTGTATGTGTGTGTGTGTGTGTGTGTGTGTGTGTGTGTGTGTGTGTGTGTGTGTGTTGTTTTTATTTTATTCTTCCTACTATTATTTTCACCTTAAGATATAGGGGGAAGCAAAAAAATTTGAAAACAACAAAAGCGACAGGCAAAAGCAAAATGACAACACCAACAAAAAGAAGAACAAAAACAGAAATAGAAACGACACCGATACCAATGACGATGACTTATGATGATGATGATGATGATGATCCTCCTCCGATGATAATGATGATGATACTCCTCTTTCTCTTCCTCCTCCTCCTACTACTACTATTACTACTGCTGCTGCTACTACTGCTACTACTACAACTACTACTACAACAACTACTACTACTACTACTACTAATACTACTACTATTACTACTACTATTACTACTACTACAACTACTACTATTACTACTACTATTACTACTACTTCCAGCGCATCTACTACTACTGCTATTACAAGTATAATAATAATCTATCTATCTGTCTGTCTATCTATATTATAATGATCCATTTTCTGTATGTTTGTTGGTTTACCCATTTGTTATCGTAACAACAAAAACGGCGCATTATAGCGCAATTTTTGCCAGAGCAAGGCACAGCTAAAATGCTCTAATTTGAGGAATAAAACGATTTCCAGTCCAGTCGGGCCACCAATTTCTGACCTTTTGATATCGACCGTCTTCGGCGGCATTTAGGCGGTTCACTTTCTCTGTGAGCATTGAAGCTACCTTACCAAACCCTATTTGACATCGAGCGGAAAGGCCGCCAAAGGCAGCCTTTAAGAGAGTAATAATAATGACAAAAAATATTAGTAATATTAATAATAGTTATGTATCATGAATATCTGTCTATCTATTGCCAGACGCCTTAATCCCTTATACAGGGTGGCCACAAACAAATCGCCTACACGTCACCCTGTCCCCCGCCATTTCACGCCCCCGCTCCCAATTCACACCCTCCTCCCTCACATACCTCTCCACTCCATCCTTCCATCTTATCCTTGGCCTTCCCCTCCCTCTCTCCCCCTCCACCTCACTCACACTCTCCTCGTCAGTCTCTCACTCTCCATCCTCTCCACATGGCCAAACCACCTCAGTGTATTTCTCCTAATGCTTCTTATCACATCCACATCCACACCACAATGCTCCTTCACATCCTCATTTGTCAGTCTGTCTCTCCATATAACTCCACAGGCTCCTCTCAAATAACTCATTTCCACTGCTCTCACTCTTGACTTGTGTCCTTTCAGCAAGGTCCAAGCTTCACTTCCATACGTCAGAGTTGGTATCACAATACTGTCATGTAATAACTTTTTCATTTCCATGCTCATTTCCCTGTTTCTTATCATTGCCTTCAAGGAACCAGCAACCTTTCTTCCTTGTTGTACCCTTTCAAGCACTTCATCCTCCAAACTCCATCCTTATTCATCACACTACCCAAGTACTTAAACGTACTCACATTTTCCATTTCCTCACCATCCAACCTCGCTGTACATTCACTGACTTCACCTCTCTTGAGAACCATAACTTTACTCTTCCTTACAATATGATTATGATATGAATATGATTATGATATTTAATGATGAAGGTCGTCATCATTACCTCCGTCAACGAAATGTAGGTTATGTATTCATCCCTGTATAGTTGTTTATTAGTTTGTTTGTTTATAGG
This sequence comes from Coenobita brevimanus, assembly GCF_032717465.1. Taxonomy (NCBI): domain Eukaryota; kingdom Metazoa; phylum Arthropoda; class Malacostraca; order Decapoda; family Coenobitidae; genus Coenobita; species Coenobita brevimanus. The sequence continues at coordinate 31,405,667 of NC_136957.1, read as the reverse complement.
AGATCTAAAAAAATGATGAATTTTAATGAAATTTTTTGGGTGTGTGGGTCATGGGCCAGGGAAGAGTTGCTTAAATTTTGGGGCGGGGTCTGAGTTACAGTCCCGGTTCAAGACGGTTTTTTGTTTTTCCACAGTATATCTAAAAAAGGTAATTGATGGATTACAATGAAATTTTGTGGATATGTGAGATATGGACCAGGGAAGAGTTGAATACACTTTAGTGCGATATGAGTTGTCTGGAATAAGTATAGGCAGAGGTATGCGCTCTCTGTTGTTCATCATCATCATCATCATCATCATTATCATTACTGCTGTCATCATCATTATCATCATCAACATCATCATCAGCATCATCATCATCATCATCATTAATATCAGTAATGTAACTACTCTCTAAATTGACCCCCAAAGCTGTGCGCGTCTCCGGTGTGCTCCATGTGACCTGTCGCGGTGCAAGGATGACCTCACTTGCCCCTACGGGTCTGGCAAGGACGTGTGTGGTTGCTGCCAGGCGTGTCTCAAGGTTAGGATGGATAGATGGGTTAGGGGAGGTAGATGGCTAAGGAAAGGATGTCAGGAAGGTAAGAGTGTAACAGAGTAGGTAATAAAAGGGAAGGGTTTAAAGGTAGGGGTCAGAGGGTAGGGTATTTAAAGGTAAGGGTTAGAGAGTAGGGGTTTAATGGTAGGGGTTTAGTGGTAGGGGTTAGAGGGTAGGGGTTTAAAGGGACAGGTCAGAGGGTAAGGGTTTAAAGGGACGGGTTAGAGGGTAGGGGTTTAAAGGTAGGGGTTAGAGGGTAGGGGTTTAAAGGGATGAGTTATAGGGCAGGGGTTGAAAGGGAGGGGTTAGAGGGTAAGGGTTTAAAGGGACGGGTTAGAGAGTAGGGGTTTAAAGGTAGGGGTTAGAGGGTAGGGGTTAGAGGGTAGGGGTTTAAAGGGATGAGTTAGAGGGTAGGGGTTTAAAGGTAGGGGTTAGGGGGTTGGGGGTGTAAAGGGATGAGTTAGAGGGTAGGGGTTTAAAGGTAGGGGTTAGAGGGTAGGGGTTTAAAGGGATGAGTTAGAGGGTAGGGGTTTAAAGGTATGGGTTAGAGGGTAGGGGTTTAAAGGGATGAGTTAGAGGGTAGGGGTTTGAAGGTAGGGGTTAAAGGGCAAGGATTAGTGTGAAAGGTAGGATAATGGGTTAGGAGAGGATAAGAGTTGTTAGGAATGTTTAGAAATAAAGATAATTTTCGATTCGATAGAATTAGGGCAAGTCATGGATGGTCAGGGAAAGGTAAGGTTATGAAAGGGTAGAGGATCAGAGACTAGAAAGCAAGGGTTGGGGGAGGTTAGGAATTGTAGAAAGACGTGCTTAACTGTTGCCCAACATGTCTCAAGGATAGTGGGGGTTAGACAGGTTAGGAAGGGTAGAGGATTAGTGGGTTAGGAAGGTTAGAGGGGCTAGGAAAGGTAGTGTTAAGTTATAGTAGGCCACATAGGATATGGAATGACAGGGATGGTCTGGAAGGGTAGGTTAGGAGAGTAGATGGCTGAGAGTTGGGGATGGTAATGGGAAAGCTTGGAAGGGTAATGAGATATTAGAGCAGATAAGAGTAAGAAGGTAAATGTTACGATGGGGAATATGGGTAGGAATGGTAATAAGGGTAGGTAGAAGGAAGGGAGGGTATAAAACGTAGGAAGGGTAAGGGCAGGGAGGGAGTAAGAAGGATAGGAGAGGTAGGGAAGGATAAGAAAAATAGGGAAGGGCAGGAGGGGTAATAGGGATAGAAAGGTAGAGAGGGTAGGAAGAGTAGGGAAGAATAGGGAGAGTAGGGGAGGATCTAAAGAGTAGGAATGAGAGGGAGGGGGTAGGAAGGCTAGGGAAAGGTAGGAAGGGTAGGAATGTTGAGAAAGGTAGAATGGGTAGGGAGGAGGTAAGAAGAATAGGAAAAGAAGGGAAGCGTAAGAAAGATAAGCAGATCAGAGAAGGGTATGGAGGGTAAGAAAAGTAGGGAATAGTGGGGAGCGGAGGGAGGATAGGAAAAGTTAAGTAGGATAGGAAAGTTAGAGAAAATAAGTAAGATGGGAACGGGAGAGAAAGTTGGGAAGGATAGCGAAGGGTAGGTAGAATTAGGTTGGTTGGGAAGGATGATAAGGATATGGAAGGTAAAAAACGTAAGAAGGCTCGGGAGGACAGGGAAAGGTAGGAAGCACAGGGAGGATAAGGAAGGGTAAGAAGAACTGGGAGGGTTGGAAGGATAGGGAGGGTATAGGGAAGGGCAGGAAGGATAGGGAGGGTAGTGAAGGGCAGGGAGGATAGGGAAACATACACGTAGGGAAGTTAAGGAAGGATAGACAGGGGTAAGAAGGGGAGAGAAGGGTAGTGATTATCATATATAAAGTAACTCCAGCAGTCTCAACCACAACCACATTCACCACAACAATCTCCCATCTAAACCATTGCTATCACCACCTCAACCACCGACTTTTATCTGCATAATCCTGTGACCACCACTTAAGCAATCCCCTATATCTCATACAACAATCTTAATACTACACTGATGCAGCTGTTTTCCTTCCTTCACTATTGTCCACACCCAAACCATCCAACCTAGCCCATGTAACCCATCTATCTTACCTATGTCATCTAACCCATCTAAACTATGCAAGCCACCTAAGCCATCTAACCCACCTAAACCACCTACAGGGCCCATGGGATGAGTGTGGGGGGCCTTGGAACATGAGTGGGTTATGTATGGACCACTTCACCTGCTTCAAAGGCTTCGGCACCTCAAACGAATCCCCTGGCTTCAGCAACAAGGGTGTGTGTGTAGCTGCTTGGCTCAAAGAGATATTAAGTAACAAGGGATAGAGTTGACAAAGGAATATCAAGACAGCAATAATGACAGGAGTGAAAGAAGAATAGATAAAAAAAAATGCATGGTTCATTTCACCTGCTTTGGACTTGGTACCTCGTAAAGACGCCATGACTGCAGCGACAAAGGCCTGTGTGTTTGTACTTGACTGGTGGAGATCTGAAGCAGCTAGGTATAAAGATGTCAAAGGATTATCCATATAATAATAATGATAACATTATGGTAGGAATAATAACACAATTGATGTTAGATCATGTGTGTGTGTGTGTGTGTGTGTGTGTGTGTGTGTGTGTGTGTGTGTGTGTGTGTGTGTGTGTGTGTGTGTGTGTGTGTGTGTGTGTGTGTGTGTGTGTGTGTGTGTGTGTGTGTCTGAATCTTACGTAGCTTGGGAAGGAGTCGAAAAAGGATTTTGGAAACAAAAATAATTAGAATAATAGAATAAGAATAGACTATTATAGACATACGAAGTCAAGAAAGTTTCACTTCACCTGGTTCAGACTTCAGTACTTCAACCTCCCAGGCTCTAAAGATGTGTGTGTGTGTGTGTGTGTGTGTGTGTGTGTGTGTGTGTGTGTGTGTGTGTGTGTGTGTGTAAATCTTAAGTGCCTTGGGGTTAAAGGAGGTGGGTATCTCAGAAATCCTCCCACCCCCATTCAGATCTTACTAGTATTATCAGCCTTAATGGCACTTGTACGGTCATTAGGCATTAAATATATCTGAAATAACTCTTAACTAAAGGACTGGGTAGTAAAGGAATATGAAGACCAAATTAGAGAAACAATGACAATAAATCAATTAACATGGTAATACGGACACGAAGAGCGATTACCATTTTATTAAATCATCACCACCACCGTCACTACTACTACTACTGCAGTTGTAGAGTATTAGCTTCCGAATATGACTGTGAGCTACGAGTCATGCAGTGCCTACTGGATTCCAAACATAAGACTTCAAGACTACAAAATATTCAAGCAAACACTGTCTTTTATATCACATTGTTCACTTCTACTTCGTACAACAGCAACAACTGCTGCTGCTGCTGCTGCTGGTGATATTATGGATGAAATAAATTAATATCCACAGAAAACGACTGGAATCACAGCCAGTAGTTATACAACTAGAAAGCACTCAGCGCATACCTCCGCCAATGCCATTGTCATTAAAAAGGATCCGGATCTGGATCCGGATCCACCCCCGAATTTAATAAATTCTTTCTTCGTCCATGACCCACTTTTCCACAAAAATTCATTGACATTCACTGAGTACCTTTGGAGATATTATGCGGGATATTCAGGATCCGGATGTGGATCCGCCTCAGAATTTAATCATTTCTTCTCCATGACCAGTTTTTCCACAAAATTTTATCAAAATCCGCTCATAACATTTTGAGTAACCCCGCCAACATACACAAAAAAACAAACAAACAAACAAATAAATGCCGGCAAAAGCATAACCTCCTTGGCGGAGGTAATAACAAATGCACAGCAATAACGCACGAAGTCGGTAGAGAGGTGGCCTGCAGTCCTAACGGACCCAGGCTCAAATCTCCCCTGGGGCAGGGAACATTTTATGGACTTGAATTTCATGAAAGCAGACTACTGATCTACCAGAAGACCCTCCGACATGTCGTAAAAATACCCCCGCTAATACCAATACACCAATCCTGTATGAGACAGCCCTAGCATGTATTCAATATGGACGGTGTGTGTTAGCGCCGGAGTAGTGACATGTAAAGGTGAATGGTATGTAGGAGGACTACTGGGCCTTGGGAGCAGGCTGTGAAGCCTGTGCCCAGTGTTGGACGCATAAAAAAGAAAAAAAAATCCCGAAGGGGTGGTCATGAACAAAACCACTTCCAAATCGCTCCCTCAGTCACCAGATTGGCCCTACCTCCACCTGACACAGCAGTATCATTCATATACTGTACTTCTCAGTCATGTCCCTCCACCTTATCTTTGAGTTCCCTTTCCTCCTCTTCTCCTCCAAATCAACCATATACCGTACTGTACAATATATTAGACAATCTTGCTCTTCATGAGCTCCACAATGCTCACCAAATGCAGCATACTTACATCAATACTGCAACGTCTCCGTACATTATATTTTATCTGTGACCAGTCGTTCGTCACTGAGTGGCATTTTGTGAATAATAGATCCCAACTCCCTCCAGACATTATCCCATTTTGATCACTGTTTACGCCGGGAATGAAATATTTCTGGGTTCAGGACAAAATGTCTACGTTTTCTTGCTAGGATTCAAAAGAGAAAACTAGATTTTATTGACGGACTGGCTTAGAACTGAAACAAGAAGAGCCTATTTTCACAGACCTGCAGCGAAGCTATGCATCAGCTGATGCAACAACTGACGTGTCAAATCAACTCAAAATTTCAAGTTAAGCAACTTTGTATTTCATAAGAAAGTCGCTCAGAGCTCTCCTAGAGCAGATATTCGAATTTTCCTTGAAGGAGAGAGAGAGAGAGAGAGAGAGAGAGAGGGAGGGAGGGGGGAGATCCCCAGGTGTAGCCTACCACTTAAAGACCTGTCTGCCCCGCCGCAGGTACAAATATCCCACCCGATACCTATATTGCCCCATACATGTGTCATTGTATCCCTTTCACCTCGTGTACCGTTTCCTGTTAGGTTTTCAGTGACACTGTTCCCCAGAGTGTTGGAGTATGTACTGAATGGTAAATAAAGAATCTAAATAACAAAGCACTTTTTTTAGAAGGGCAAAAATACTCCTTCAGCACGAGGACATCTAGTAGGTTATACTGTAGTCTTGCTACAGCTATATGATTTTATTCACCTTGAGGGAGATGTGTAGCAGGAAGGTCAGAAAATCATTAGCATTTATCCCCTTCAGTATGGTCATTTACTCTGATTCTTTTCCTGCTGTAGCCCCATGATATTAAACAGCTTAGGATATTTTGAAAGCGCCATGGTTTAGCAACTATGCAGGGTGCTTCATATTCTGCATCCTTTGGCTCTTATAGGCTGAAGTCCGAAGTGTTGAAGGAGGACTCGGTCAGTAATAACCTTCTTGCATCTCTATTTCCTAGAACCCTTCATGGCTTATAGTTTCTCTCTCTCTCTCTCTCTCTCTCTCTCTCTCTCTCTGTCTTCGTCCATTGATCACATAGTTGAACACTAGTTTCATGAGGCAGTCCAAACATCTACGCCTCTCAAACACACAATGTTTGATTCGCATAATAAATGGATAAAACCATCCTGGATACGTGCAGTGGCTCCTCCACCACTTTACTTTAACATCCATTCCATTACCTTTCAATCCTGCTTCAGCCCTTGACGTAAACTCCACTTCTCACTCCTTGACGTAACTTCCACTCCATGATGTAATTTTCTCCCCTTCTTGACGTTAAATTCTACTCCACTCTTTGACGTAATTTCCATTCCTCCCGAACGCCACCCACTTTCCCTCAGTCTCTTCTCCACATCACTTCCACTCGTTCACTGTTTTACGTGAAACCCTCCATTCTTTGACCTCACCTTCTCCACACTATAAATCACCCTTTGAAGAACGCATACACCTAATCAGCACAGACCTTCCCTAATCAGCTCCTAAGAATCCAGTGGACTCTAAGCCTCCAACTATAGTCCGTGTCAGTCAGCTTGTCCGTAGAGCAGCACCCTCCCAGCCACCACCCGAGACTCTTCGAAAGTCAGTGTGAAGCTTAAGAATAAACATACTACGTAACACAGATCACCAGTTTAACAATAGGAGAAAAAGTGTCATTGCCTATTAGGGGCAGTTCTTAGAAGGAGTGAATCTACGGAGAAGTTGGCTGGCTCGGAGTATAATCAAACCTGAATCTCACTTGAATCTCCCCCTCATCTCCTCTGAAACATCGACGAACCTTATTCTCTCCAGGCCTGTTTCTGCTGTCAGTTGCCTGGAAAAGATTGGGACCCCCTTGATTTAGCCATTGAAATATTCGACCTACTGGAATATTAAAGTGCCTGGAATATTAGAATGGGAAGAATACTCGATTGACAAGAATATTAGACTGACAAGAATATATGACTAGCTGGAATAGTTGAGTAACAGGAATATTTGACTAACAGAAGGAGAGCGGGGTGGCTCAGTGGTAGAACACTGGACTCGAGAGCGCGAGGTCGAGAGTTCGCGCCCCACACGGGTAGCCTCCTATGCTGGGAGGGGTAGCACTCTCTTGGAACCCTAGCAGGACTATATGATCTATCTAGATCTAACTCGGGGGAATAATCCCTTGATTGACAGGAATATATGACTGACAGAAATGCTTGACTGACAGGAGTATTTGACTAACTTGGATTTTTTACTTACAGAAATATTTTAGTGACTGGAATATTCGACTGGAAGAGTCATGTTCTCTTTCAGTTAAAAAATCTTACGGACCAATCTTACGGACGAGAATGGGAAAGCTTGCCTAAAATTTAGATTTGAAGTTGTGAGTAATGTAGAGTATGTATAGTAGTACGTAATGTATGTAGAGTAGTATGTATGGTAAAGTATGTAGGGTAGTATGTAGTGTAAGGTGCAGTATGTAGAGTAGTATGCAGTGTAAAGTATGTAGAGTAATATGTACTATAAAGTATGTAGAGTAATATGCAGTGTAAAGTATGTAGAGTTGTATGTAGTGTAAAAGTATGTAGAGCAGGATGTAGTTTAAATATTTAGTGTAAAGTATATACTGAAAATATCAATTATCCTAAATGACTTCGAAGATTTCTTAATGCCTCTTGCTTGTGACTTATTCTGTATGTAAATACTCATTATATTCTTGTATGTAACCGATGCAAATTATGTTGATGCTTAACAGATATCCCGCGTGTCCTCGAGATTTTTTAGAAATTCCAGGAGGTTTTTCTAGGATTAATTTAGTGTAAGAAAAGTACTTATAATTCTCATCCGCTTTCGATTAACGATTACTGATGATGGTATGGGTACAAGTGGTCTCCTCGTAACACAACCACGAAGTCATCAATAACTGTAATTCTGTGGCGGCTGAGAGTTGGACCCATGTTGACAGAGCCGTAGAGTAACCTCCAGAAGTTTCTTTTTAAAAAATTGCGAGATACCCTGTACAAAAGTAACGCTTCTTCCTAGACGATATATCTTGCACATCAAATTTCTGCATTTATGATATCGATGCAAACTCTATTGACTGTTAAACAGATATAACACAAGAAAGTAAGATGTATGGTGAAAATAAACCTCTCAGGAAGAGGCACCACGAAATCTTCTGTAGCAAAGTGAATACGGACCATAACTTCTTCAATCAGGTGACGTATTCCGTATGCTATTTTTGCTAGTTTCTGAGGCTTTTATGCAGCTTAGGAGAGACTTTTCGAACAGAAGGGGTTTGATATACCCTAACGTAACCCTGTCAATGATTATTATTTTTTTTTTTTGCTAAAACAGAGTAAAATCGTAGAGAGATTGCAACAATGAATAAATGCTTCATCGGACTGAAGGGTACACCAAATGGCTTGCCAAAGGGGGAAAGAAATTTTTCGTGGCATGAATGAATTTTGAGGGGTGAATGAAGGATGAATTCAGCAGTGTGGGTACATGAGAACCTATATTGAATTTGTTCAGGTTTAAAATGTAAAACCTCTACTATATTAGGGCAGAACAGGTGGCAAATGTGTATACTGACTTACTGACAGCCAGTGGAAAGAATTTTTAGTTTTATCTCCTTAATATATACAAAAACTGATCGTTTATCTCTGCTATCAGAGATGCAGTACTGTATATATTATACACCCTTCGTTCTCTTTCACAGTTAGATATCCATGCTCATAATGTGTCATTTGTATATTCCGTTTTGAAAGTTTTCTCACCCGCTGGTGGGGAGCACCGCCCCCCCTCATCCTTCACTCAGCTGGATCCCCACGTTTCTGAGGAGCATTATATAACCAAGAATACCAGCGATCTAACCACTCAACATCCAGCCATTTTCTGCCCCATCAGGAGAGGAGAGGCCCGAGGCTAGGTTACTCACTCCCGACATTTAAGGCAAGGGTGACACAGCCTCACTTTCCCCTGATTAACATTGGCTCCCTAACACCTCTTTCTTAGGGATTTATTTTTGGATATGGCTGGTTAATATTTGCTTGTACGTTATTTTATGCAGATTATGGCGATGTTTGAAGGATTCTTATAACAGAGACTAGGACAGTAAGGTGTAACAAACGAAATAAATTTCTTAGGAAAAGGTGATAGGGAGCTTCCCTAACCGACAAGAATATGGACCATTCTGCAAGCAATTAACCTCAATCAACCCTCGGATGTAAACCTTAATTAGGTATTATTTAGTCATATGGTTACAACACAGCGTTGTCAGTGGTTTCATAGATGAGAAGAATTATTTAGCTCGTCATTCAGTTTGGAGTCGCCTTAAAGTTGCCTCACATCAAATGAGTGGATGGTGAGTGTCCAGCCTACCAAATATCAAAATGAAGAAATAAAGACTCCCAGAAAAAGAATATGGTAATGTCTGTCAGGTCGAGGCAGGATGAAGGGGATCTGAATTGTAGGTGAGGGAATGCTTGGCCTATTTAACTGAGCATGACCTGATTAATTCTCTCTCCACCACATTGTCTCATTCTTTGTTTTCTGGACCCTGACGCACCCAGTCTTTCGGAGGGAAGAAGAAAGGTCACGATGCTGGTACTGATGGCCAATGAGTATTCCGCGTGGTAAGGAAATTGTATACAGATAGTTATGAAATACGTAGAGCATTAATTAGGCTATTACGTCATTTTTTCAAGTTATAAGTCTCATGAACAAGGAAATACAGTAGGTGTCCGTTTAAGGTGTGGAACTGTGTGTCACGGGGTTTTTAAAATTATTCAATATTGATGGATGATTTCCAATTGTACTGAAGAGCAGGGACAATGAACTGTCTTGCTAAAATCAAGCAATGATTACTTTATGCTGGCTTACTTCGCTCGATTCCCTAAGAACGAGAATTTATAAACTTTCTCAACAGTACACAGCAGAGACTAATTCCTCATAATTGCTGTTTATTGGTACTGTTAGCCTCTGGAGAAAGTGACTTCACCCCTGACAATAAATAACTAATACCATCAGGTTCTTGCTGATGCGTTAACTCCCAGAAGGCACAACGGATTGTAAGCTTAATTCAACAAGACTGGCCCAAGTACCAGTTATGAATAGCAATGTGTTTATGCAAGCTAGGAGCTATAACAAGAATAAGCTTAATTATGGAGAAATGAAACACGAGTTTACATTACATTAAGCTCAAAGAAAAAGAGCTGTTAAATTTATTGATTACAAAGGAATAAATTTAACGTTACATTTCAAAGTGAATTCAAATAAAGAGATTGCACTCACTCACTCATTCAAGAGTTAAATTCTTAAACCTAGGAAAACAAAATGCGGCGCAGCTGGCCGGCATGTGAGGGAACAGCACCTTAACTAAACTCTGAAGTCTAGGAAAACGAAAAGAAAATACTGGCCAAAGAGTGGACTAAGCGGTGACTGGGTGTCGTTACTGAGGAAGAACACTGCACTCGCTGTCTCTCGCCAACTACAGCTATGTGGAAATACGGCGATGGTGGGAACTAGGTGTCGTTGAGGAAGGACACTGCCACACACAACCTACTTCCGTGGTGCTCAAATCTTGTCTGACTAACTCGTGGGAAAGAAAGGAGCGCTGTGGCCTCATTTCTAACGGCTAGAATGAGCGAAACACGCCCAAAACAAATCGCTCAGCGGAAGCGCTAATGTCTCACACAAAGACGATCACTTATGACAGTGAAAAATTGATTTGAAAAGACTCCCGACCGAATGAGCGGTTAACTGAACGATAAACTGGGATTCCACTAGAGTTCGCGGTTTCCCACAAAAGCAAATATCACTAGCCGACTCGTGACATTACTATCTATCTATCTATCTATCGTGACATTACGCCCCATGAAAATCAAATCTTTTTTCTTCAGAAAAAAGATTTCAATATACATACATATAATTCCTAACTCAGTCACACAAGATTCACACTGTGGTGTGTGTGCTATCCTGCTACAGGAGAAAGTCGCAGTCGCCAGTGAGCGAAAAAAAAACTCGTATTTACGTTAATAGAAGCAAGCTTGAGGGAAAAACTCCGTGACGACAGTGAAAACTCCTGTGCTCAGGTCAAACTGAGGGAAAAGTTCACTACATTTACTATCTATCTATCTATCTATTGCCAGACGCCTCAATCCCGTTTGGGGTGGCCACAAACAAATCGCCTCCAAGTCGCCATGTCCCCCGCCATTTCACTGCCCTGCTCCCAACTCACACCCCCCTCTCTCATATACCTCTCCACCCCATCCATCCATCTCATCCTCGGCCTCCCCCTCCCTCTTCCCCCCTCCACCTCACTCACATACACTCTCTTCGTCAGTCTTTCACCCTCCATCCTCTCCACATGGCCAAACCACCTCAGTGTGTTCATCATAACGCTTCCTATCACATCCACATCCACACCACAACGCTCCTTTATATGCTCATTCGTCAGCCTGTCTCTCCACGTGACTCCACAGGCTCCTCTTAAATAACTCATTTCCACTGCTCTCACTCTTGACTTGTGTCCTTCCAACAATGTCCAAGCTTCACTTCCGTACGTTAGAGTTGGTATCACAATACTGTCATGTAGTAACTTTTTCACTTCCATACTCACTTCCCTGTTTCTTATCAATGCTTTCAAGGAACCAGCAACCTTTCTTCCCTGCTGTACCCTTTCAAGCACTTCACCCTCCAAACCTCCATCCTTACTCATCACATTACCCAAATACTTAAACGTACTCACATTTTCCAATTCCTCACCATCCAACCTGGCTGTACATTCACTAACTTCACCTCTCTCAAAAACCATCACTTTACTCTTCCCTACATTCACCTTTAGGTTCCGTTTCTTACACACTCTCTCAAACTCATCCACCAAGCCTTGCAGCTCCCCTTTGTCTTCACTCAACAACACAGTATCTTCTGCAAACAACAGTACAGGGAGTTTCCAAACACTATCCTCTCTCACCAGGGCCACTCCAACATCCACTACCCTACCTTGTTCCTCTTTTATTACCCCATCCATGTACAGATTGAACAACCATGGAGACATGACACATCCCTGTTTCAAACCAACTTTCAAAGAGAAAAATTCACTTAGTTCACCATCCACACGCACTGCAGCCTTCGCACCATCGTACATACTCTTCACAGCATTCAACAACTTCCCATCTATTCCATATATTCTTAACACTTTCCACAATCCTTGTCTATCCACCCTGTCATATGCTTTCTCCAAATCCATGAAAATTGCATACAACTTCTTTCCCTTCTCTAGAAACTTTTCCACTAAAGATCTAAGAATGAATATCTGATCTACACAACCTCTTCCCTTCCTAAAGCCTCCCTGTTCTTCTCCAACTAATTTCTCTGTTCTTTCTCTAACTCTGTCTATAAGTATCCTACCATACACTTTTCCTATTATACTAAGAAGACAAATGCCTCTATGATTACCATAAACTTCTTTTTCCGCTTTTCCTTTGTACAAGGGAATAATTATACCTGACTTCTAATCCTCCGGGACTCTACCTTCCTCCCAGGCCAATATGCACATCTTCCACATCCATTCTACTACTATCTCTCTCCCATGCTTCAGCATTTCACCACACACTCCATCAATTCCTGGGGTTTTCCCCGATTTAACTTTCTTCATTGCTTCCACAACTTCTATCCTACTGATTTCTTCCTGTCTTCTCACCTCCCTCCTTCTCCCAGCCATTCCCCAGCCACTTATACTCGCATTACTTCCATCCTCTATGTTCAACAATTCCTTAAAGTGTTCTCTCCATCTGCTCACTTTTTCTCCCTTCTCCACTAGTAATCTACCATTTTTATCTTTCACTCCCCTGCTAACTTCACTTCCACCCTGTCTTACTCTTTTCACTTCTCTCCAGAACATTTTCTTACAGTCCCTCCACTTTACACTCAAATTCCTTCCAAATTCCTCATCCACTCTCTTCTTACTCTCTCTTACTAATCTTTTCACCTCTCTCTTTCTTTCCACATATAACTCTCTCTTCCGCCTCTCAACTTCTTCCACGCCCCTATTTCTCATCCATTCATTGTATGCTTTCTTCTTTTGTGCCACAGCCTGTTTCACCTCTTCAGTCCACCACGCTGTTCCTTGCACCCCCCTCCGTCTTCTCTTCCTTCCACACACCACATCACATGCTGCACATATTTCTTCTGTAAATATCTTACACACACCTTCCACGTCTCCCATCTGCTCCAATTCATATTTGCCCAATCGTTCCTCCACTTCTCTCTTATACTCTGCCTTTTTCTCATCCTCTTGTAACCTCTCCACTCTCCTTGCAACTACTCCTCCCTCTCGTCTTTCCCTTCTTCTATTCCTCCATCTTACTTGCATCCTAATTCTGGCCACCACCAAGTAGTGGTCAGAAAGTCCACTCCCCCAACCTCTATACACTCTTGCATCCTTTACACATCTTCTCATCCTTTCATCCACACACACATAATCAATCATTGCCTTCCTTTCATTTAGTTCACCACCCACCCTTCTCATCACTCGCCATGTATACCTGTGGATCATTTTATGCCTGAAGAGGGTATTGGCTATCACCAACCCCCTCCCAGCACAAATGTCCACTAACGCACTCCCATTCTCATCTATCTCAGCAGGCACACCCCACTCACCAACTATTCCATCCACCTTCACATTACCAACTTTACCATTCATATCACCAATCAAAAACACTCTCTCATTCCTTCCAAACTTTTCCATGCAGACTTCCACATTTGTCCAGAACTCTTCTCTCACTCTTCTAGCACGATCTTGCGTTGGCGCGTACACACACACAATCGCCCACATTTGTATTCCAACTTTCACCTTTACCCACACAATCCTTGACCCAACTGATCCATACTGTCTAATGCTCTTCTTCCATCTTTTACTCACAACTATACATACTCCTTCCTTTGCCCTCTCATTCTCATCTACTCCTGCACATATACCCCATCCATACTCCCATTCTCTCACACTTTCTCCTCACCATTTTGTTTCAGTTATTCCACATACATCCACTTTCGCACCCTCAAGAACCTGGACAATCTCTCCCTCTTTCACCTCATCATTCGCTCCTCTTACATTCCAAGTACTCATTACCAAGTCCTTTGTCCGGTCCTGGGTCGTCATCATTTGGTCAGTCCTTGTCCGAGGCTTCTTGTTTGTTTTTTTTAGTTAGTTGTTTTCCGGGGAGGGGCACTAACCCTCCGCCAACCCTTTTAATCGCCTTTTACGACAAGCAGGGATACTGGGGGAGTATTCTTGAAAACCCCCCTACTAATTGTTATGTAGCATAATGTATGTAATACACGGTGTAGGTGTGACAGTTGTGATGTAACTGTACCTACGTGTAAAATCATGTAATACCAATTTATAGTAAATAATGACAAAGAGACAGCATGCGACAGGGACGACCAGCTAATCTGCACGGCAATGCTGCACCCACCAGCTGCACTTGCGAAAACAATCAAGGTTGAGCATCAAAAGTATCATTTCTCTCTCTCTGCCTAGCAATCAGTTCTTATGTTACAAAAAGTACTCTATTTACATTATTAACCAAGAAACGTAGGCATAAGGGTTCTTAGCAGGGGAGCTCTAACCTGGCATGCACCTCGCTCAACATGCAGCGCACACGGCGGGCATGTGAGGGTTCTTAGCGGGGGAGCTCTAACCTGGCATCCACCTCGCTCAACATGTGAGGGAACGGCACCTCAACAACATCCCATCACCCAGTCCCCAGAAGCTGGCGTGAGGGTTCTTAGCGGGGGAGCTCTACATTTACGATTAATGACAGGAAGCTGTGAATCGCTACATAATCTTGGGCTCGAGACACGGCCTCGGACTGTCTCTGCAGGGTTCTCAACTTCCCCCTTAACTTATGGTACATATGTATGTACAGGCCCTGGATATACTGTGTCCCGTGGGGCTAATGGGTGAGACGTCATGTCTGCACCCACTTCACCACTACCCTGTCTCTCAACTGACTCAGAGATTACAGGTGTGGTTACAAATGGCACAGGAAGGACTTGTCCCTGATTGGTGTTACATGGACACATATTGCAGGAATGCACAAAACTATCTATGTCTCGTCCCATCCCTGGCAAGAAAAAGTCAGCTCGGATACGGCCCTGGGTCTTCCTTTTGCCCAGGTGACCTACTGAGGCTGAACAATGACCCCATTCTAACACTGCTAGGCAGTACTTGGCGGGAACGACAAAGTGCAGTCGAACCTCGCCCTCGGGTGATCGTGACTCACGGTAGAGCCGTCCTTGTTTATGAAGGAACTTGGCTCGACCTCCCCGTGAATACTTTATCACTCTATCCTTTTGTTTCTTCCGCACGGCAGCAAGTGTCAGGTCAGAATGTTGTTCTTGGACAACAATTTGGCTACACATCAGATCTTGCGGCGATTCAATGGTCACTGGGGTGACACAGTCTGGAGCCTCAGTCATGGCTCGTGTTTCTGCAGCCGAAGTCTGAGTAGCGTCATCTTCGGTGCAACTGTGCTTGGCACCGGGAATATTGCCTATGATTAGGTCAAATAAAGGTTCTGGCATGACAACTGTGAGTGTCGTACCAGTATAAAATGGAGATGCCACCTGGATACGTGCCTCAGGGAACAATCTCACTGATCCATCAATAAGGTTAGCATGGATCTGTCGACCTGTGTACTGCTCAGGCCGAACTAGACTCTGCTTGACAGAGCAACCTGAGGACCCATTGTCTCTCAGGACCTTCACAGGAATGTCTCCCACAAACCCTGGCTGCTGAACAAGGAGGCACTGTCACCTGTGGGAGGGCCTGTGGAGGAAGCAGCTAGCCACTCATGAGGCTGCTGAATTAATGATGCGGCAAACATTGTGCCTTGTGAACTAGATACTTGAGGGGTCGTACTCACTGCCTGTGGAGATGGAACATTGGCCATCTGTGGAGGGGGGTTCACTGTCGCTGTGGGACTAGAGAACTGTGAGGGAGTTCCCGTACTGGTAGGGACGTGACCACCGTGCTGCTGGTGAGGAATGAAGGCTGCGTTCGCCTCCTGCCTCCTATTCACTTGAACTGGTGGCGAAAAGGACAGTCCCGACGGTCAATTGCATGGCTGATACTGCTGCTGGTTAGGGTACTTGTCGTACCTCTTCCACTCAGGCTTCTGAGTGTTTTGCCCCTGGTCCTTCCACTGCAGTTTTGGACCTTGGCCATTATTCTGAGAAAGGCTTTGTTGGTGGGGTTCAGTCTGAGACGGTTTCCCAGATTTATCAGGTTTCCTGTTCCAGGTATGCTGCTTGCGGGTTTGATACCCGTATGCAGTGAAATATGCGTCAGCCTTCTTCACCATTTGGCTGGCATCTCTTACCTGGCAGATCTTAAGCTGAGCCACAAGTTCAGTAGGCCACGACTTTTCTAGCTTCGTGCGCAGCATAAGGTCAATTATCCCCTCACACATGGAAGGAGTTTCATCTCTCTCCATCCACTCATTTAAGTTTGCAGTAAGTTGGTCAAGAAACTGAACAGCAGTCTCTTTATCCTGTAAACGTGCCCTCATGAACTGACTCTTGGCGTCGTCAACTGTGAGACTGTACGCTTTGACGAGTGCGGCCTTCATCATCTCATACATGAGATTGTCTCCACGAATTCTGTGGAGAATATCGAGGGCAGGGCCCTCAAACAGGCTAAGAAACTGAAGCCGCTTAGCTGCATCATCCAGCTGGTAAAGTTGAGCCATGTCTTCAAAACGAGCTATGTATGGCTCGATTCGCTCGCCATCTTTGTATGGGGGAAGCTTGATGTGTGGGGTCGCCATTACATGTGCAGGAAGAACGCTCGTGGAGCTTGAACCAACTGCACCAGATGTGTCTGAAGCCAAGGAATCTCGCTTGAGCTTCAATATTTTATATTCGTTTTTTTCGCGTGCTTCTCGCTCGGCACGTTCATGTTCTTGTTGTTCACGCTCGTACTCACGTTCTCTCTCACGTTCTTCTAACTCATGTTGACGTTCTCTCTCGCGTTGTTTTAACTCGTGTTGACGTCCTCTCTCGCGTTGTTCTAACTCGAGTTCGCGTTGTGTTTGCTCGTGTTTGCGCTGTTCTCGCTCGTGTTTGCGTTGGATTCTACGCTCTTCACGAGCATCACTCTCGCGTTGCTGCTCGTGACTAAGCCGAGAGAGGACGTAATTTTTAATTTCAGTTGGGTCTGTAAGACCCATATCTTCGGCTTCCCGTACATAGACGCTGGTCGACATGATGCTAACTCAATCTAATAAACTAGCGACTCAGTACTGACTGCGATTTTTTTTTTTTTTTTGCATAGAGAAATGCCAATGATAAAAAAATATAGGCACAGTTTAGTGGTCACCAGTTCTATCTAATTAAACTGGTAAAGAAAGGAAATTAAACAAACAACTGATTTTCAAAACTATTATGTAAATTAATAAAAATGAATCAATAATCACCAGTAAGGTAGTGCCTATAGACTTTAATGATAAATACCTAAATATGAACGAGTGAGTATTATCTCGTGAATAGTTTTAGAGCTAGGAGTTAATGTCCTGGAATGAGGTCGCCAATTGTCACGGGGTTTTTAAGATTATACAATATTGATGGATGATTTCCAATTATACTGAAGAGCAGGGACAATGAACTGTCTTGCTAAAATCAAACAATGATTACTTTATGCTGGCTTACTTCGCTCGATTCTCTAAGAACGAGAATTTATAAACTTTCTCAACAGTACACAGCAAAGACTAATTCCTCATAATTGCTGTTTATTAGTACTGTTAGCCTCTGGAGAAAGTGACTTCACCCCTGACAATAAATAACTAATACTATTAATGATATCAGGTTCTTGCTGATGCGTTAACTTCCAGAAGGCACAACTGATTGTAAGCTTAATACAACAAGATTGGCCCAAGTACCAGTTATGAATAGCAATGTGTTTATGTAAGCTAGGAGCTATAACTAGAATAAGCTTAATTATGGAGAAATGAAACACGAGTTTACATTACATTAAGCTCAAAGAAAAAGAACTGTTAAATTTATTGATTACAAAGGAATAAATTTAACTTTACATTTCAAAGTGAATTCAAATAAAGAGATCGCACTCACTCACTCACTCAAAAGCTAATTCTTAAACCTAGGAAAACAAAATGCGGCGCAGCCAGCCGGCATGTGAGGGAACAGCACCTTAACTAAACTCTCAAGTCTAGGAAAACGACAAGAAAATACTGGCCAAAGAGTGGACTAAGCGGTGACTGGGTGTCGTTACTGAGGAAGAACACTGCACTCGCTGTCTCTCGCCAACTACAGCTATGTGGAAATACGGCGATGGTGGGAACTAGGTGTCGTTGAGGAAGGACACTGCCACACACAACCTACTTCCGTGGCGCTCAAACCTTGACTGACTAACTCATGGGAAAGAAAGGAGCGCTGTGGCTTCATTTCTAACGGCTAGAATGAGCGAAACACGCCCAAAACAAATCGCTCAGCGGAAACGCTAATGTCTCACACAAAGACGATCACTTATGACAGTGAAAAATTGATTTGAAAAGACTCCCGACCGAATGAGCGGTTAACTGAACGATAAACTGGGATTCCACTAGAGTTCGCAGTTTCCCACAAAAGCCAATGTCACTAGCCGACTCGTGACACTGTGTGTGTACAGTATGTGTCCGACTCTGGGCTTTGGTTTAGCAGTCTATTCCTTGAGGCCCAACAATCCTACATATCATACACCTCCACACAGATGTTATTCAGATTCACCACTTTCCACTCTAGTTTCACCATTTGCTTTGGCTGAAGTATATTCGTTCTGCTGTCTGATTTCCGCAAAAATTAAATAAGCACATCACAATTTCTCATTCGCGCGCGCTATTTGCGTACCGCGACAGTGATACATCATTATGCAGTATCAGTCATACATACTCTCCCATCAAATTGTTATTTTTCAACCAATTTTCATTGCTTAAGTGGCTGAGCCTACATTTATAAGAATGTCCAGTTAAATGAAACCCCCTTCTGAATAAAAAAAAAAAAAAAAATCCTGACCAGTAAGTTAAACGCTGTGGCCACTTTAAGAGTACTTATGGTATTTTGTTTTATTTTGCAATTTTTTGTGAATTTTGAGAGTTCATTTATATGATCAAAGAAATTTTTGATGAGGGTTTCAAAAAGGCATGATTCATATATGTAAGTTCAGTGTTTCCACAATACTGCACCATTACAGACTCCCCAATTTACACACTCATCCACCTGCTGAACTGAGGAACAAACTTTATAAATGTTCTTGCCTCCTCACTCGAACAGTAAATGATAAATTTACTCAAAAAAATACCGGTAGTAAATATTAATGAAAATCATTTGTCTTTTTGAATTGTATAACCACATTAGTCAAGTATGATTTTATAATGGATGAAGCAAGTGTAACAAAGAAAAAAAATCTAAGTCGGTTAATGTTTGGGTGCATGAAATTTTGTGGTATACTCCGTTTTTTTTTTTACTGAGGCGAAGATGCACTTGACAGGTTGATGATGAATGGCTAAATGCAATATGTCCAAAAAATATTTACTAACCAAAATTTCCCCCTCAGATAATTGTTGTCAGTTAATAATGCTAGATTATGAAGTAAAGTTGCATTCAGCCAATAATCACCAATCTGTCAAGTGCACTCTTCGCCTCGATAAAAAAAAAAAAAAAAAAAAAAAAACTGAGTTATAGTTAATGAAGGAGGAATTTCTGCTAAAAAGTTTAATCCTCTCAATCCGATGACGCATTATATATTTTAATCTTATTGCCTCCAGACAGTTTTATCCAGTTTTCGGAAAGCTTTACGAACTGGAGAGGCTAGATATAACCTTGATTTGCCCCTTCACTACAAGAGATATCCCTTGAGCTAAATGAAACTGCCAGAGTGGATACATTACACCTAAGAATACGTCATCTGATACAAGGGGTTATAAAGCAGTGTCTTGACCCTCCCGCCCAACAGCCTATTCCCCTCATGCCTTTGTGCTTGCCATCATGAACTTTTGCCTGTAACCTTATCTCCTGCTCCACAGTATATGCCATTTGTTATCGTCTTTCCTAAGTATTTCCTTTCCGTTGTTTACCTTTTGCCCATGTGACTTCAAGTACCCAGGCCCATAAGCTTACTTTCTTCTCCCATGCCATCAAGTACCCCGGCTTGTATCCTTACTCTCTGTCCCTTTAGTGCATGCCATCAAGTAACCTCACCTCTATCCTTACCCTCTGTACCCTGCAGTAGGCTACGTGTCATCAGGTACCCCCGTTCGCAATCGTACATTCTACTCTTACAGTTGTTGTTCTTGTCGTTCTAGGTTCACCTGTAAGTGAACCCGGTGGACTGAGGCAAAACTTGCCCTTCTCCTGCAGTCCACCACCTATCTCCCTGAGCATAGAGAGCTGCTTGTGGAACGCTTGTGTAACTGAGCAACAGAGTCGTCCGGTTATAGCAGTGTCATTACTTGAATGCATCCCTCTCTAGCATTAACTCTCCTCCACTTAACCCATATTATCGTCTCTGCATTATGTATTCCTCCTACACTGTTTCCGCTAACGCCCGTGTCACCAGTTACCGCGGCCCATAACCTTACTCTCTACTCCCCCTATGATCCACAAAGTACCCAAGGTCATGACATTAGCCTTTAGTGCTTAGTGCAGGCAACATATGGGCGTCTTTCCACACATACGAATAATACCTTCCCAACATTATATTTTAGCCTCTGTGCCACCAAGTACTCCTCCCCATAACCTTACCCTTTACTCCTCATCCGTGCCACCATGTCCCTCCGCCTGTCAACTTCCCCTCTCCTCCACAGTACATGTCCCACATGAGTGTCACTGGCAATGCTACTCACTCCACCTTCTCGGGCACCGTTCCTGCCCTCTTTGAAATCTTCGCTAAAATCGTTCAGGAAGATGGTGAGTGCATCTCTCTCTTTCTCTCTCTCTCTCTCTCTCTCTCTCTCTCTCTCTAGGAGATAGACGTGACCCCAGTTCTATAGATGTCGAAAGAAAGACCTCCTGCGGGGAATTTCAGCAACTTCGTCTTTATGACCGAACACACTGCAGGATATCAGGCCTTTGCACAGGCCCTTTGCACAGGACTTTTGCGCAGTCCGACATTGCTGGATTTATAAGGCCTTTCCATCATGAAGTAACTGTGTGTGTGTGTGTGTGTGTGTGTGTGTGTGTGTGTGTCCCCAGTAATGACCTTCCCCCTCCCTATACACATCACATCATTCTCTCCCACCCTATCACACCTTGGCCTGTATTCTCATCGGTTAAGGAAGCTCCCTAACATCTCTTCCTAAGCGATTTATTTTGTTTATTACACATCGCTATCCTCCTTTGTGTTATTTAAATAACTCGATTATCAGCTTACTCATCATAAATAACAGACAAAATTTTACTAATCAAAAATAAATCGCTAAGGAAGAGATGCTAGGGAGTCTCCTTAAGGGACGAGAATACGGACGCTCATCTCTCTCTGCACCTCATTTTTTATCTCATTCTCATTTTTTTTTCTGCCACAGCAGCATTATGTTTGGTCCTATAGTGTGTGTGTGTGTGTGTGTGTGTGTGTGTGTGTGTGTGTGTGTGTGTGTGTGTGTGTGTGTGTGTGTGTGTGTGTGTGTGTTTTCTTTAAGAACTAGGCTACTACCACAATTTGAACGAAAAGTCATCATTATATGGAATTCAAAAATTCTGATGAGTTAGGGATTAGTATCTTTGGTTACTACTTAAAACAGTCCTTCAAGCTTACTACATCTGGGCATCAAGTGAGCTAAATGGGATTAAAAGCCTTTGACAGGTTAGAAAATAATAGCTCCAGTCGATTTCTCAAACTCCTTTCACTCGAGATTCACCTGAAAGTGTTTTCCACAGCGACAACCATTCCACCAGGTTTTTCATTAGCCCATGATTTTGGCGCCTTGTCTGGGAGCATTATGTCCTGGTCCCGAAGCCTCCTGGGTAATGCCTTTTTGTCACCAGCCAGCGTCCCTATCGTGGATAAGGTGTAGAAAGTCTAAGGGGTGGCAGAGAGATCATCCAGGTAAATAAGAGAAATACTATAATAAGAGTGGCAGCTTTTCATGTGAATGGCATTAATGATCAAGAAAAGAGGTTTGCTTTTATGAAACAATTGATAGTGGCAAGATTGAAACTCAGGAGTGAGTGAAACGCATTTACTATGTAGTGGAGTGTAGTGTAGTAATGACAAATCTATTACGGGGTGGAGAAGAAAGATGGGTGGTATGATCCGGTTTGAAAAAAATAAATAAATAAATAAATAAAGGGTAGGAAGAAGGAATTAGATGTATTGTTTATTACTAGAGAGAATGAGAAAAGCGTTAACGCATGGAAGTGTGTTGATACAAGGCTTGTGTGGCGTGAGTGTAAGGTAGGGACAGACAGGTACACGTGTGTCTATGCTGTATGTACCTGTAAATAAAGAAATAGGCAAAGGAATGAAAGAGAGGGGAAAATTTTGGAAGAAGCTTAACAAGTTTATAATGAAATGAGAGACCATAAAAAAATCATTCTGAGGGGTTTGAATGAATGATGGGCGGGGGATGAAGAAGTAGAAAATATTGTAGGAAGGTGAGGTGTGGAAGGAAGAGGTAGTAAAGGTAAATATTAGAACTGTGTGCTGAAAGATCAATATTGGATGGTAAGCTGCTAGAAGATGAGGATGATATATTTAAGAGACAGAAAGAGTACTTTAGCTCTGGCAGTGGCAAATAAGAAATAAGCAGTTGTTACTTATCAGGGCATGGAAAAGGGAGGTGATAAACCAGTGGAACGGAGACCAGTTAGCAGAGAAGTACTGTACAAACAGCATTTAATAAGTTGAACTTACAAATAGCACCAGGAGTGGATGGTATTAGTGGAGAAATGTTGAAGTATGGAGATGATGAGGCTGTCAGTATAATGAACAGTGTGTAGACTGGCTTGGAAGACAAGGAAAGTTACAAACGACCTGAGTGAAGTGATAATTATTCCCCTGTATAAAGGAAAGAGGAGTTAGGAAAAGTGTAAGAATCACAGAAGGATTAGTTTATTGAGTATACCAGGCCCTGTGCATGGTAGAGAGCTCATAAACAGGTGCGGAACATAACAGATGATAACATAGGTGAGGAAAAGCGTGGATTTAGACAGGATAGGGGATGTGTAGATCGAAATTTTACAATGAGATCTTTAGCGGAGAAATAAAATACAAAGAATAGGGGGCAGTATGTTGCATTTATGGACTTCAATAAGGCCTATGATAGATCTTGACTTTGACCCCGAGTGCCCATTTTCGAACTCGTCCAAGATTTTGTCCATATCTTGATACCCTGAATGTTTCATGTTGGTAGCTCAAGCCGTTCATGGGATATGATGGGAACACACACACACACACACACACACACACACAGAGGCAGGCAAAAACATTATCGCTCCGCCTTGTCAGGCGGGTGATAATAAGACAAAAGCACTGGGAGGCCGTATGCTAATAGACCACCAAAATATGTCATTGGCTAAGCTACCTACAAACCAAAGGTAAAGAAAATTTGCAAACTTTACGGAATTCAGTCACAACGTTTCACAATAAGCGAGTCCATAATGAAAAGTATATGGCAGTTGGCATTCGGTTGACTTTGATGAAACCCTTACCAAAAGTAATAGACTTCTGCACATCCACATAGTTGCCATTTCCTGAAGGTTTGATGAAAATTCGTCTACAGTTTTTAAAGATATTTTGGCAACAGATAGACAACACACACACACACACACACACACACACACACACACACACACACACACACACACACACAACAAAAACTATATCGCCTCGCCTAACTAAAGGCAGGTGATAATAATAATTGTTGTATTTGTAATAGTAGTTGCAGTAGCAGTAGTAGTAGTAGTAGTAGTAGTAGTAGAAATAATAATAATAATAATAATAATAATAAAATAATAATAATAATAATAATAATAATAATAATAAAAATAATAATAATACTAATAATAATAATAATAATAATAATATTATTATTATTATTATTAAACCAAATGTGCCTTTTCTTCCTGTGCATTCAGAGAAACATGGAAACTGCATACCCAGCCCAGCAGAATATTTGCTGATTTCACTGAAATCCATGTGATATTTTTACCCTAGTTCCGAGCGCTTTTAGTTCTGGGAGGGGGCTGACCCTCAGCAATCACTGGGAGGAATCAAGCTCCCCAAATATTGGATTATAGATGAGAGTCCATCATTGAAAAATTGTATGTAGGGGAAGACCTTCCCAGTAAAAAGACCAACTCACCCAGGACGATTTACATAAATTCTTCAAATAATTCAGGAGGAGTTAAAGCACACACACACACACACACACACACACACACACACACAGGCTGAATCTCGTGCAACAGTACAGGGCAAGTTGTTGAAAATAATACTATCCTGATTTGCAGGATTTATACTACTACTGTATATTTTCACTACTACTGCAACTACTACTACTATTACTGCTACTAATGAAACGCCGAGAAATTGGGTACCACGATGTCGACGCAAAGTGCGTTTGGTATGCCTCTGGCAAGCCTTGTGCAGGGACTCACTATACAACCTCCATGTTAGGGTTCATTGTGGGTTAAAACGAGACTAAAGATAAGTTAAGTTGACCCCATATGACCTTGACTTTTGACCCCTTGACCTTGTTGACCTAATCAGTTCATTGTCCCTTCATACTGTATCACTGACAAAAGTTTGTTCAAAATCCGTTGAGGGGTTCAGGAGGTATTGCACCCACACCCATATGACCTTTGCCTTTGACCCTTTGACCTTGCTGACCTAATCAGTACATCATTCCAACACACTGTATCACTGACAAAAGTTTGGTCGAAATTTGTTTAGGTTCAAGAGCTATTGCACCTACAAGGATAAACTAAGTCAACAACACATGACCATGACTTTTGACCCCTTTCATCTCCACATACTGGATCACTGACAAAAGTTTGCTGGAAATCTGTGGATGGGTTCAGCAGACATTGAGCCCAGTTGAGTGTTACGGACATATGGACCCACGCACACACGCACTGACCAACAGACAGACTATACCTTATACCAATTAATCTTGTCAGGCATGTATGGCAACACTGTTCCCGCCGAGATTCAGATTGGCTGGAGGTGTTTGTTCAATTCATTCTTGCTTAAACCGACACTCTATTATCGGATGTGATATCGAGTTTATCAACAGTACGGTCATCAGAAGCAATGTGAAATCCGTTGTATACTTAACGACAATGAAATTTTCGTGGGAAAACAGAGAAATGAGTTAACAAAGTATTATAATAGTCAAAGTCAATGTCAGCATTCCAACAATTCCTTTATGTCTCTGCCACTACGTAATATAAAAGGAAATTAAGGAAACCTGCTTAATCTAAGCGTTGGTATAACACACATTTAAGTTATAAGATCAGTCTGTACCCTTAAATCTTGTATCAACTCTGAATAATTAAAAATTCAAATAAAAAAACGAGTTCTGTGGAGAGGGAGGTTTGAAAAAATTGAGAAAATCAAAGTAGGCTAAAGGAAAACTATTATATTTCCTCTGTTATCACAGTACAGACTGATCTTATAATTTAAATGTGTCATACCAACACTTAGATTAAGCAGGTTTCCTTAATTTTCTGTTATATTACGGAGTGCCGGAGACATAAAGGAATTGGTCGAATGCTGACCTTGACTTGGACTATTATAGTCCTTTGTTGACTCATGTCTCTTCCTACGAAAATTCGATTGTTATATATAAAGGATTTCATATTGCTTTTGACGATTGTACTGTCGTGAAACTCAGTATCACATCCAATAATAAAGAGAGTCTCAGTTTAAGCAACAACGGAATCGAACAAACACCTCCAGCCAATCAGAAGCTTGGCGGGAACAGTGTTGCCATACATGCCTGGGCGGAGGCATAATATTGATAATAATAATATAATAAATGTGCAGTTTCTTCTCGTGCATTCAGAGAAAACATGTCTACTGTACACCCAAACTTACGATATGTATGGTGATTTCTTTGAAATCCATGTGCTTACAGTCTCGTATTTCTGATCTTTTATGTTTTTGAGAGGCAGGCAGAACCCCCAATAATCATTGGGGAGTTACGCAATCTAAATAACGTACAGTATTATGGAGGAGAGTCCATTGTACATGTACTAAGATGTCAAAACCACATCTGTTCTCCTATCACTGTTTCTGAGAATTTTTAATTAGGTGAGGAGGGCTGACCCGTTAATAGTCATGGTTGGAAAACTAAATGCAGTGGAAGACTTTCGGAATAACTAGACTAACTCATTTTGAAAGTCATTCAAATCATTCCTCCATTTATGATCGTGTTTATTTTTGGAAGGGAGGTTGGCCCCCCAGGATCACTGAGGTCACGCCCCACAAATATTACATAATTGATGAAAGTTCGTTGCACAAACATGTACTGTCTTATCAAAGCCATATTTCCCTTCCTTCCTCAGTTTTGTGCAATATTAAAGTTTCTTAGGATGCTGATCTCTTAACAATAATTGTTTTTTTTTTTTTGTTTTTTTAATAGTGGAAGACATCATCAAAGAACCAAACGAACTGCCCAGAGACGTTTTGCTGAAATTCATGTGCTCGCGTTCCCTTATTGTTGATTGCTTTTATATTTTGGGGAATGCCTGACTCCCGCCAAGAATCATTGAGGGGGTCACGCTCTCCAAATATTGGAATACGGATGAGAATTCATTGTAAAATTTTCTTTAAGTTTTCACAGCCATTTTTGCCCTGCTTTCACTATTTTTAAGAATTTTAAATTTGGTGAGGGGGATTGACCTCCCTAAAAATAATGGTGGAAAACTTTATATATTAGAAGACATTATCAAGGAAACAGGCGAATTGACCTCAAAAGCTTCGTTATAATCCATGTGCCCACTTTCCCCAGTTTCTGGTCTTCATTTTTGAAAGGATGGATGACCCTTCAAGAATCATGGGGGGGGGGGAGATCACGCTCCCCAAATATCACAATTTGGATGAGAGTCCTTCGTACAAGATGCACTAAGATATCAAAGCTATATCTGTCCTCAAGTGGCACTGTGCCTTGAGTGCCTTCTTCAGTATCACATCGAGGTGAGGTACTATAGTCACAGTTCATGACTCTGAGATTGTCATTATCATACCCTGGCAACCTACCAATCGACAGAGCTTCCGAGTTCGTATCATACACGATTCATATTATTATACATGAATATTATTATACACGAATATTATCATACATGAACATATACACGAATCACATGCATATCATATTATACACGAAATCGGAAGCACAGTTGACGGGTAGGTTGCCATGATACGATAATGACAACTTCAGAGTCGTGCACTGCAACTATAGGCACTGGTGTCACACGAACATAGCCATGGAAGGGGGCTGCCACCCCCCCGACAGTCCCTCTCCCCCTCAGCCCACGACTTAATGATCTCAGTGCACATGGGGAAGAACAAACAAGAACTGAAAGCATCAACATGGATGTTTGTTAAATTTCAAGGTCAGACACTCTGATAGAAGAATTATGCCATTGAAAGGGATAAACAAGAAAAGAATAAATAAATAATGTTTTTCTACAACGTGAACTGCTTAAAATTTACATTTTATTGTGAAGTATTCTCTGTTCTGTGCAGGCTGTACTGAATGTGTGCAATATAATAGTCTTTATGAATACAGTATTTGAAACTTAGACATTTAGTAACTGACACATAATGATTATTCTGAGTGAGAAACATACACAGCACATGATTGTTTAAACTTTACATTAACCCTGAGCCGCCGGGGGTTTCCAGTGTAGCGTTCAAATCTGACTCACTAATAGTGACTCC
This sequence comes from Coenobita brevimanus, assembly GCF_032717465.1. Lineage (NCBI taxonomy): Eukaryota > Metazoa > Arthropoda > Malacostraca > Decapoda > Coenobitidae > Coenobita > Coenobita brevimanus. The sequence goes on along the minus strand of NC_136957.1, from coordinate 31,377,804 downwards.
TTGCGTTCATTGCGCATGCGCCATCGGGTGCCAGACGTACGACTCATTCGCAGCAGAAGCCCTGCAGAGAGAAGAATTAGCGGGCTGATTGGTTATTTCGTACGTCAGTGGACTCGGGAAGTTTGCCAACTAAATCCGTGTTGATTTCACAGTTGAGTCCCATAATTTTTACCACTTACTCTTACTTGCCATTATAAGGTCTCTTTCTCCTCTGAACCGTGTACTATGAGCCTAATTCGGTGGGCCAAAAATAAGTCAAGGACGAATCCTCAGTAAACAAAAGTAGTTGCGTGTTGAGGAAAACAGGTTACTCACTGATATTTTCATTTTAATTGTAGTTATGACCCTATTAAAGCTATTACAAGAGATTTACTTGGCTTACATGTAGTTTCTTCGAAATTATGTGTAAATATAATCAGTGGTTTCGAGATGGTTAAGAAAAATGTGCTCAGAACATGGCTGTACTTCCCTAGACGACTCTCTCTCCAGCTGTTGACAGAAAGAAGTCTATGGGTCATTGAATATGGTCGTATTTGCCTAAATGATCGCCAGACCTGTACCACGACACTCTCTCGAGCTGCAGACAATGGGAAAGCGAGGGTTCAGACGAACAAGAACGGAAGTGTCAAGAGGAATAAAGAATCGGACACTGGAGACAAAAGTGGGTGAGATGGGTTGGAATTATGGTGGGGGTGGGGAAGGTACACACGGAAAACTCAATCTCAAGCCCACCTGGGTAGGGGTTGGAGACCAGGACCCAGTCCTTTCTGGACGGGAGGCCCACTATATCACGGGGCAACACATGCACGTAAACACGTTATGAACCAATCGAGGCTTGACTCTAAGTCTGTCATGAATAATTTATCTTGCAAGAGATAATGCTATGCAGTCATACAGGGTGACCCAGAAAAAACTCCCACATTTCAAAGGTAAATGAAAAAAAAATCGTTAAAGATAATCAAAATATTATTTGGCCACATGAAACTTCATTCAATACAGTTTTTATTCATCATGTTTTAAAGATGACATCCTCCAAATGGTGGCCTTCATTGTCTATACACGCTTGGAGGCGATTTCTGAAGGCTGCCATGGCTTGACGGGATATGTCGGGTGGAACAGCGGCTATCTCCTGCTGAATAGCAACCTTAAGGGCTTCAGGAGTTTCGGGTCGATGAGTATACATTCGTGATTTAAGGTATCCCCACAGAAGGAAGCACAAGGGGCGAGATCAGGGGAATGGGCCAGCCACTGAACATTGCCATGCAACGAGATCACCCGATCAGGAAACATTTCCCTCAGCACTTGCAATGATCTTCGAGCTGTGTGCCGTAGCTTCATCTTGCTGAAACCACACATTGAGTTCTTCAAGTTCAAGGTGTTCGAGTTGTGGCCTTAGAAAGTTTTCGAACACATCAATGTAACGGTCAGAAGTTACGGTAACAGTTACACCACCCTCTTCAAAGAAATAAGGACCCACGATGCCAACATCGGCAACAGTGCACCACACAGTCATTCGATCGGAGTGCAACAGTCTTTCGTGTAGCATGCAAGGGTTGTCTTCAGACCAATAGCGAAAATATTGTTTGTTTACAGAGCCACTCTAATGAAAATGAGCTTCATCACTGCACAAGAGAACAGCATCTTCTGGAACACGTTCCAGAATGTTCTCGCATAACTCCCTGCGGCTTATCCAGTCTCTCACATTGAGTTCTTGCACAACCATCATATTGTATGAATGGAAGTGAAAGTCTTTGTGTAAGAGTCCCCTTGCAGTTTCCCGGGATATCACTACAGCTAAAGCATGCTTCTGCGCAGAATATCTCGGAGACTGCACAACAAATCGCCTCAATGCTTCGATATTCCCAGGCGTACGAGCTCTCCTAGGTCAAACAGGTGATTTTCTTTTTAAAGCTGAGCCTGTTACCCTGAAATTCTCAACCCACTGCAAGATGGTTTTCCGATCTGGAACGTTTTGGTTCCGTGGAATACTGAAACGTCTTCGAAAGGCCTTCTGCACAGTGATCACGGAATGGTTGTTTGTGATGAATGCTGCGACAGTGAATGCACGATGTGCTCACGACCACGCCATGTTGGCGACTGAGGACGATTGGGGTTGGGCTACCAACAGACCCTAGCCCCACCCCTCCCGCCTCACTACTGCTAGTGCTACAGCCTTTCGAAATGTGGGAGTTTTTTGGGGGTCATCCTTTATAATGGCGGTATAGATGACAATATGTACTAGTTTACCGCATTTTTTCCCTGCAATATCTTCATTAATTATTGACACAATGGAAAAATCTCATCGCTTTTAAGAAATTAGGAATCAAAGAAAGCACTTAAAACCACCCAGTGAATCCACACAACGGTTTCAGCATTTGCGTGCCTGCGTGTGTGTGTGTGTGTGTGTGTGTGTGTGTGTGTGTGTGTGTGTGTTCTATGACATCAAGCTTCATTCTCAACAATTATTTAATGAATATTATTAATTTTACCAATTACCGTCGGAGACAGCTCACTCACTCGTCTCGGAGGACATTGTATCCCTCACATCCATGATTCAGCGTTATTTCCAAGAAAAAGAGATGATAATTACCTTTTTGAGCATCCGTACCAGCTCTGAAACGGCAGGCCTTCTACCTACGACGTCAGGTCGCTCACCTTCATAGCGGTGCTTGTGATCATCTCATAATCCCAGTGTGTGGGAGTTTTCTCTCACTTCCAATTGTTATTACGATATTTTGAAACCTGTGCAATAAAGAGCAGTATTATATTAGTATGTATTATTGCTTATGTATCCATACTTTGGTTACCAAAATACTGAACAAAAAAGAGCAGAACATGACACAAATTACAATGCTTCGAAGGATTCATAGTTTGTATGTACAGTACGTGCGTGTATTGCCCTGTGATAGTGAGAGTGAGCCACTGTCCAGAAAGGAGCCAGTAGTAATCTCCGGCTCCGACCCGAGTGGACTGGAGATTGTGTGTTCCGAGTGTACGTGGGAGTATGTCTTGTGAGAGTGGATGCTCCTGGACTAATGGTCTGACTACAGGAAATATTTATAGCAAAATCCTCTCTAAGAACACCAGCAGATACCTCGCATTGCTCTGATTTACCAGGTTTTGCAAGGTAGGTAAAAATGTGAGAAATAAAGTTGGATAAATAATTCCATGGAAATTTGACAAAATATACAAAGGACACGATTAAGTCAGGTATTCGTAGCTATAATATTCTTAAGTATTTATTTCCCTAATAAACGGATTTAAAAATTTAGAATATTTTTATTGTTTATTTGTTCTAATTTGACAAAGATCTAATTCCGTTGCTGTTAGACTGAAGGGTCGATCTCAATAACAAAGGAGACTCATTCCATGCTTATAACAAAGACTCAACGAGTTTCCAGCAAGGATGATTTAGTATTCAGGTTGTGGGAGTGACCCAGATCCCTCATATAAAAAGTAACTGACTATAAGTAAGCCCTTTATGAAGTGAAAAGATCAGGCGGGAAGTTGGATTAACAAAAGTCTAAAGAAAAAGTCAGAGAAATGAATTCTTGGTTATCATACCACAAATCTAGTGGGTTAAGGCACTCGAAATGGACGTGATCTGTTAGGGTTCCCATCCGAGATACAAATAGGTTTATCTCGAATTCTCGCGAAACGCTGTAGTGAGTTTCGCTAAGGACTGCTTGTAGCCAAAACCGATCTCAAGGAGCGGCTTGATTCGCTAAATCAGGTGGCACAATGGGAAGTCCTGGGAATCCGTGGGGTCCCCTCGGGAATTATCTGGCTAATGGATGACCTATATTTAAACACCGAGAGTCCTGTGAAATGTGTGGTCGGGAGGAGGAACATCCGATTTCTTTAGGACAAGTTTTGCAGTGAAACAGTGAGGTGTACTTGCCCTCTTACTTTAAACCACGTGCATGAACTGTGTGTTGAGTGAGGCTGTAAGTCGGAGTCACTGTAGGATAACAATTGGCAATAATAAGGTTACTCATCTGACTTTGCTTGTGATGCAGTTATCCTTGTAGAATCGCTGGAAACACTCCCTAGTGTTCTTGAGGCATTCAGTGAGAATACCAAACAACTGAGACTAAAGGTCTTCTGGGCCACGATCAAGGTCCAGGCATTTGGTGACTTGTTAGACGGAACAGTACAGTCTGTGCAGACATGTAGTCAGAACAGAAGTCCTGGAAAGATTCACTTAATCTGGTAGTGATTCATAATAACTGCAGATCATACGATGAGATCTCTCGTCGCACTTTATCTGGTCTATTGTGTTTATGAAGGGTAGTTGGTGTTGTCGATGCTTCGGTAGATGGACGAGAATCCACACATTCAGGGCTCTGGTGTTCTCTGTGCTTCTATTTGGCTGTGATATAAGGATACTAAATAACACATTGGACCGATTACTTAATTTCCTTGTTACTAAGTTCCTTCGTAGGATTATGGGATATCATTGGTACGACTGAGTACGTAATGATTGGTTAGTCCATGAAACTGACTCAAGGCCTATTAACCACATATTACGAGAAGGCCAGCTTGAGCTGCATGGGTTCCAGGCGTGTTTCCTTGAGGCTGATCCTACTCATAGGGTGTTACTTGAAAGAGTCAGCCTTCGGTGGAGGAGACCAAGAGGAAGCCATAAAACTCAAGCCTGGAGTAAAGTGATCGTTCCTATTGTGAGATACAAACAGGGGCAAGAGCAGTTGCCTGGAGGCTTGCAAGGAGGGATCCACTTGGACTGAGTCGGAGAGTAAGTAAGGCTATACGCTCCCCATGGTGTTCACTACGAGTGAATGAATGAGTCCATATACTGTAATGCCACACAGAGGTTGGCAACTATTCACTCTTGCTTTAAATATCTCGATTAAGTTGTTTTGCCCATGCTTCTATGCTCACGATGAACCAACAAAGATTTAAGAATAAATAGATAGATAGAAATGGATGGATAGATTGACACACATATAGACTGATAGATAGATAGCTAGATAAATAGCTAAATAGGTAGATAATTTTCAGTTATCAGCAAGCACGGTGTCATCTATGTAGGCATGGGCCAGTTTCAAATAACGTCAAGTACAAAAGACAGAGGGAGGAACTTGTACACCAGAACGCTTGCCAAACTCATCTTTGACCATACGGAGTAAAGACTTTCACTATATAAGTACATATTACTTGTGAATCCCCGCTAGCATTCGTAGGAGTTGCGAAATCGGGTCACAAAATATCAGTGTTACCCTTCTTACGTTCTTCATCAGTCGTAACTCCATGACAAGAAGGCGTACACGAGAGTATTATGCACCAAAAGGCTTCGTAGCAATCTTTTTTTTTTTTTTTTTTTTTTTTTTTTAACATAGAATGGCATTTGAGATACATTACGCGAGTTACAGCCTGAAAACATTCTCTACCACTCAGATCTCATCTCAGGTATGTAAAACTATATGGATTCGTGTTGCATCATTCCACATATGCATTTTGCCTATATATACTCCATCTGTAATAATGGTAGTGATTAGCATACTGTTTAAAGTCGCTATACACCAATGTGTGTTTAGCAGCTAGCATCCATAAAAAGATCATGAACTAGAAATACGCTTCATAACAACTGGAAATATGTCTTTTTAAAGTTTGAAATATTTCGAGTTCCAGCATGTGAGTTAAAGCCTAAAATCATTCCCTGCCACTCATATCTTTGTTCAGATATGTAAAACTCTACGGATTCCTGCTGCACCATTCCACGTAAGCAATTTCATACACTGTATCAGTAATTGTGGTAACGATTATCATACTGTACAGTGAAAAGTCGTTCTATGGTATGGCTAATACCTATCTAGTACTGTAGTTGGCTTTCATAAAAAAGATCAGAAAGCAGAAAATAAATATTTCTATCTAAAATGAATGTTAAAATGTGGAGATGGAAAGAGTGCAAAAACGAAGAAGCATTTGGGAGGGAGAAGATTCCGAGTTCTATGCCCATTATTACATTCCACCAACTATTAACGATTTGCTAGTACGGTGTGGAATGTAGTAATGCTTATAGATCTCTGAATATCCTCCCATCCCAAATGCCTTCTTGTTTTTTTTTTCTTTCTCGTTTTTGCACTTTTCCATCCTGACATCTCAATAATCAATTTGGATTTTTTCCTAGTATATAGATAAACAACACAAGGGAAACCTTTGATAGCCGCGCTCTTGAAGCAGTCCCTCCTTCGTTGTGAAGGTGGCCATCGGGGGTCCCACCCTGCCTAAAACGTGGCTTGAGTCAATGTCTAGCAGTATGGAAAATTTCGTGTTCCTGGGTATAAAAATATGGCCATGCATGTTGGCGTTGTCGCCCCCTCCTCCTTGAAGGGAGACCCTCGGTAGTCTCATCCTTTCCCAGACGTGGTCAGGGTCAGCATCGATCAGTATGCAGACTTTCATGTTCTTCGGTTAAAATCTTTGGCCGTGAACACACTGGGCTGCTCCTCCCTCCCCCCCATCCCCACTCCTGTGGGGCAGCCCTTGGGGATCCCACCATGTTTATAACATGGCGCGGGTGAATCTCTACCAGTGTGCAAAAATTCGAGTTCTTGGGTTTTAAAAAAAAAAAAGAAAGAAAGAAAGAAAAAAAGAAAAAAAAGTTGTGCCTAGGGGTCTTGGGTGGGACTATCGGGGGGCTGCCCTCGGGTTTCCCATCGTGCCAGAAACTTGTACCGGTGCTAAATTTCGTGTTTCTAACACTCCTCTCACATGGCCTGGAGTCCATTCTTCAGGAAAGTATGGTAATTCAATGAGTGAGCGAGTAAGTGAGTGAGAGAGGGAGTGAAGTAGCGACAGTCAGGGACAAGCACAACATCGCTATGATATCTAGTTCTACAAGTTGAAGGTAAGGATAGTAAAGCAAGAATGCTCTCCCCCACCCATCAAACCCTCCAGTCGAAGCTGGCAGGAAAAAAGTGAGAAGGACCACCATGCAGGACCTCTATGTCTTTCCTGTATTACTGTGACCAGAACTGCACGCAGTACTCTAGATGTGGACACACCAAGGAATTGCACAGGGTAAGAATTACAGATTATTTTCAGATTTCAACTCAAATGATCTACCTATAAATCCAACTAGTTTGTTAGCTTTCTTTATAGTTTCTGTGCGCTGTTTATTTGGCTTAAGATCATCTATTACAATTATTCCTAGATCTTTATCATGTTTACATTCATGAGTTGAGAATGACTTATACTCCTAAAGCTAGCACATTCATACTTATCACCCTTACCTTTATACAATAGAAGCACACAAGCGCTTGCTCAGTCAATCGGCACCATACCGCTCACAGAACACACATTCAACAATCTTACTAACCACTCAGCAATAGTCGCTGCACCACGATTCAGGCATTCCACAGCACACCCATCCATACCTACAGCTTTCCCTGCTTTCACCTCCTTTACTGCCTCCTGCATGAAAGAATTATGTAGATTAAGAAATGCAAATAACAGATTATATGAAATTCTTCTCTTAATTGCTACTAAACTGAATGGAGAGGTAAGATGAGACGTTAGATACTCAGGAGATGCCGAGTTTTATTTATTTATTTAGAGTTGAGCAGAGAGTGTTGCAATGGTTTGGGCATATGGAGAGAATGGATAATAAGCGATTGGTGAAAAAGATAACTAGATCTGATGTGAGAGGTGTAAGACTGAGAGGAAGACCACGAATAGGATGGATGGACAATGTGAAGAGAGCGCTGGATGCGAGAGGGATGTCTGTTGAGCAAGGAAGAGTGGCTGTGCGTGACAGAAATAAATGGAGAGAAATTGTGAATGAATAAGTGATGACGCAGCCCTGAGGGGATATTCTCCCGCATTTGGTCTGATCAGCTAGTCAGGTCAGGTGCGGGTAAGGGGATGGGTCTGTTATGATGTGGCAGGGGTAAACCAGTTCTGCTGTCGGGCCCTGCTGTGGATGTCACTGATTGCATTGCGCAGTTGACCCTTGTGCGGTGTGATGCGGTGAGGATCTGTCCGTTCTCCCCTTTGGGGCTAAGATGCGAATGAATGTGTTTGAATGGATGAGTAAATGGAGAGTGAGTCGTCCTGTCTTGGCTACCTCCCTTTCCTTGGGGGAAGCAGCCTAGGTATATAGATAGATAGATAGATCTTTTTTTTGTGTATGTGTGTGTGTGTGGGGGGGGGGTAATACGCTTATCATTATTTCGTACCCGTAAATTGGGTTAGAAGGGGGATCAGATGAACGTGTAGAGATTGTGATTACCTATATTAGTGCAGAGAAGAGTTATATATCCTTTCTGTTCTAACACGTCCTCAAGGTGCCGTCTCTCCATCTCGCCTGCTGAGTTGTAGCAATGGATTAACACCAAAAGATGATCCTAATCCGGATAAAGAAGTATGAAAAGGATGAAGGGTAGTTGAACTTTGTTTTAAGGTGTTAGCTACGTCATTTAAATTACAAATGAACGACAACGTGGGCCAAGTTACGGTAAGAAGAGTATACATACGTACGATGTTTGTAATCATTATCTTAACTCTGTGGCGTGGAGCGAGAAGATGAATGGGTAGGTTAAAGTGTATATCCTAATGCAATTCTCGTTACTATGTGGTTTATATCTTGAAGCATAAATGAAGAGTAAATGCTACGACTCTGCATCTATTCCATTGCATTTCTTCTTGACAGACATAATATTCTAGTGCTAATATATTCCTGCAACTCAGCATTTGGATAGAATGAAGACAATTTTAGGTCGTTAGCTTTAAAGTGTAGTATGTAATCACTGTCTTAACTGGAAACATTAGACAACAGGTAAGATGAAAATCGTAAAGTAATAGGATTAGATATAACTCTGTTAACACTACTACCCACTGATAAATGGAGGAGAGAAATACACACACACACACACACACACACACACACACACACACACACACACACACACACACACATCTATCTATCTATCTATCTATCTATATATAGAGAGAGAGAGAGAGAGAGAGAGAGAGTGAGTGTGTGTGTGTGTGTGTGTGTGTGTGTGTGTGTGTGTGTGTGTGTGTGTGTGCTCCAAAAAGTATCGTTACGCACTAACACAATCTGACACCGTAGGCGATATTTGTTCAAAATATCCGATGGTTTCACCCCACGTCGGTAAACCTCCTTTCATGAAAACGCATTTTATCACATACTTTTGACAGTTTCGAGTCAATACTGCCATCATATAAATATTCAACTGGTAAATTATTACCAGTCTTTATATGTCAAGGGTATGTGAATAATTTCACAACATCAGAGACCTCCTGCACACTACTTCCTCAAGTGTGTGTGTATGTGTATGTGTGTGTGTGTGTGTGTGTGTGTGTGTGTGTGTGTGTGTGTGTGTGTGTTCTTACCTAATTGTTCTTACCTAATTGTATCTTTACAGGAATGAGTCAAGCTCGTACTGTCCCGTGTCTTAAACCATATTTATCGTACATATCCTTAAATTTGTGAATTGTTTTGGCACACACTATTTCATTCGGTAGTGCATTCCATTGATCAGTTGCTCTGTTTGGGAAACTGAATTTCCTTACGTCTTTATCACCTCTCTTCTTATGCAGTTTTTTGCAGTGTCCTCTTGCTGATGCTTCTCCATATGTTAAGTAATCATTTATGTCTATTTTCTCCTTTCCTGATATGCACTTATATAGCATTATCATGTCACCTCTTTTCCTTCTCTCCTGTAGTGTTGGTAGATTCAGTTTATTTAGTCTTTCTTCGTAGCTTAGGTCCCTTAAGCTTGGTATCCATCTTGTAGCGGCCCTTTGAACTTTTTCAATCTTGTCTATATGCTTTTTAAGATGAGGACTCCAGACTACTGATGCATATTCCAGGGTTGGTCTAATGAATGATGTTATTATCCTTCTTAGCATGTCTTCATTTATGTGTGTGAATGCTATTCTCATATTTGCAAGCAGTGTATACATGTTCCGTACCTTCTCGCTGATGTGGTCAGCCGGAGATAGTCTGTTATTGATAATCACACCTAGGTCTTTCTCTCTTTTTTTCTTTCTGATGTGTATAGGGTTTTATTTCCTAACTTATAATCCCAATCAGGTCTTTTTCCACTTTTACCAAACTTGATTACATGACACTTGTCTACATTGAATTCCATTTGCCATGTACTACTCCATTCATGAAGTTTATTTAATTCTTCTTGTAGCTCTTTACAAGAGTCTGTGTTAGTAATTCTCCTTTGTATTTTTGCATCATCTGCAAACATATTCAGATAGCTCTCATTTCCAGTGTTACTGTTTATATCATTTATATACACTAAAAACATGATTGGTGCCAGCACTGAACCCTGTGGTACTCCACTAGTCACTTCTTTCCATGATGAGTTGTTTCCTCTTAGTACTGTCCTCATTTCTCTTTTTATGAGAAAGTCTTGCATCCAACAAAACAGTTTGCCTCGAATTCCTCCTTGATGGTACAGTTTCCATAAAAGTCTTTGGTGTGGTACTGTGTCAAAAGCTTTCTTGAAATCTAAATAGATACTGTCCACCCATCCTTCCCTTTCCAGTATTGTGTTTGTTACTCTGTCATAGTAGCTCAACAGATTAGTAACACATGATTTTCCTTTTCTGAAACCAAACTGTCTTTCTGTTATCATACTGTGTTCTTCTAGATGATTTACCCAAGCTTTTCTTATAAGTTTTTCTAATACCTTGCTTACAACACTGGTCAGTGATACTGGTCGGTAGTTGAGTGGATTTTGTCTATTTCCTTTCTTGAATAAGGGGACAATATTTGCTTTTTTCCAAATATCAGGTAGTTTACCTTGACTCAAGGATTTCTTAAAAATTAAAAATAATGGTTTACTTAACTCCTTTGCACATTCTCCTAATACCCAACATGAAATTTCATCAGGACCACTTGCTTTTCCTCTGTCTAATCTACTTAACTCCTCCTGTATTACTTTTTCTGCTATTTGTATATCTGGTAGTATGTGTGGACATGCGTGTTCCACATAGTCCCTCTCAAAATTTTTTTCTTCTGTAAAAACTAATTGGAAATTCTTCTTTAGTGCTTCACAAATATCTTTCTCTTGTGTATAAGTGATTCCCTCGTCCGTAATGGATTGTATTATATCTTTTACTTTGGTTTTGCTTCTGATATAGCTGTAAAACAGCTTTGGTTGATCACTACTTTTATTTATTATATCCTCCTCAAACTGTTTTTGGGCTTCCCTCCTTATTCTTGTATAGTCGTTTCTTGCCTATTTGTAATTATTATACGCCCTTTCACTATTGTGTCTTCTGTAGCTATTCCACAACAAATCTCTTCTTTCTTTTGATTTTTTACATTCTGTATTGAACCATTTCTGTATTTTCTTATCTGCTTCTTTGTGCTGTGGGATGTACTTCTGGACTCCTATTTCATAAAATTCACAAAAATTTTTATATACAGCATTAAAATCTTGTCCTCTAAGCTCATTTTCCCAATCAACTTCTAAGAAATACTTCTTTAGGTCTTGATAATTTCCCTTTTTATAGTTTAGGCTCTTTTTGTACTGTCATTGCTGTTTACTATGTCATATGCTATCCTGAAGTTATAATTTAGTACTGCATGATCGCTTTTGCCGAGTGGAGGGTGATATATTAAACTGTCAATATCATTTTCTTGCCTAGTAAATATTAGATCTAGCACTGAAGGTACATCAAGTCCTCTTTTTCTGGCGGTTTCCCTCACATGTTGCGTTAAGAAAAACTCTTGTACGAGATCCAGGAGCTTTTGGTCCCAACAGCTTTCTCGGCTATTTATAACTAGAGTATTCCAATTTATATCTGTATTGAAATCCCCAGTTAGTATAATTCTTTCCGATTTCTCTTCCATTTTATGTAGCAATGATCTTATACTCTGAATTGTACTCTCTGCCAGGTCCTCATATTCGTCTCTTTCCCATGTGTTTGATCTGGGTGGCATGTACAAATTGGCTACAGTTACTTTACCTTCAGATGTGTCGATCTCTACTGCAATCAGTTCTACTTGTGATGGTATATCTAGTTTTATTTCCTTGACTTTTAGATTTTTCTTAGTTAATATTATAATTCCTCCTCCTTTTTTTTAATTTCTGTCTCTTCTCCATATATTGTATTCCTCTAAGTTTAGTATGTCATTGGATATCCTTGGTGTTAATTTTGTTTCAGGCATATTATTTGTGGTTCATTTTCTCTGACATAATCATTCATCTCTAGTAATTTAGATACCATTCCATCCACATTTGAGTACATCAGCTTTACCATCTTGTTTATAAACTTGTCATGACATGGTTCTACTACCTTCCTCCTTTTTCTTCCATCCTGTTTGTGTACCACTTTCGTACATGCAATCCTATTACTTTGTAAAAAAATTTCTTCTTCTCCTCTTCTGATCTTCCCTCATTTTTTGTTTTTTGCTTCCTCCCTTTTCTCTTTCAGTAATTCCAGTTCCTCTTGTGTTAGGCATCTTTTTATCTATACATTTTTGAACTCTTCTTTTTCCATAAGATTCTTTGCATTTTTTAGTATCTCTTCCACAGTGTTTACACTCTGGAAAGTCACCTTTAGAGGTCTTGTCTTGCTTTTCTCGTATTTCCCTAACCTTTTGTGTTCCTCTATGTCTTTACTACAGATTTCCTCGGATACTTCTTTCAGTAATTTCATTACATTTGTCATCTCCTTTTTGTCTCTTGTGATCTTGTTTTTAACTTTTTCCTCTTCTATACCAGTGATTACTATTGATTTGTTTATCTCTACTGAATCTCTAACTTTGGATTGTTTTGGATTATTCTTTTCACCTCCTTTTTAATGCTTTTTTCTTCCACCCTTGTTTCTAAGTCTTTCTTTACTTTCACCATTTCAGCATACGTGGTTTCTACATCATTTTTGTAGCTTTGCACAGCTGCATTCACTTGTGTTATCTTCTCCTCAATATCATTGCTCTGGTCAATAAGACTGCTAACTTGCCTAATTGTCTCTGTCATTTTTGAACTCTTCCATAACACTCTCGTGATTGACTACTGTACTTGCCATTTCACTCATTTTCTTCCTAAGTGTACTCAATTCCACTGTTAGTTCACTGATGGTTGTGTCTTTCTTATTGGCCTCCCTTCCTAGTTTTTCTATTTCTTCCTTTTGCAAGTGCATCTGCTTCTTTATTTCATCAATTTCATTTTTGAAAGCCATTTCTAGTTTGTTTACACGTTCAACCAGTCTATTGTGAGTCTCTACTTCAACCAGTTCTTGGTAGAAATCATCATTTTACTTTTTACCTTTATCCCTTTTCTTTTCCAAATTTGCTTTACTAAAGTATGTATCCATTTTGCAATACTTAAAGTGCAGAGCATGTACTTACGATCTCCGTGTTGTTGTAGTCTAAACAAACCTCAGAGATGACTCAGCGTATTCTTTCGTCTTGGTTCTATTTCCTATTTGAACAAGTCTTGTTTAAACTTATTATTTTTTTCCTTTTAATAATGAACAATCATTTAGTCTAACCTGGTACTGAGCTTGACTCATACAAAGATACTAATTTAGGTAATGCCACTGGCCGTGATGATTCGGTACGGAGCGCCGGTGTCGCACGTCCGCCTAGATTGAATCCCTCTGTGTGTGTGTGTGTGTGTGTGTGTGATGCACAAAAAACACGAAACATACAAATAAGTACGTCAATAAGTACATGCAGAAAAAATGACGAAAAAATAACATAAATTCCAGCTACCTTAACACAGACATTGTAACACTTGCACGGTTGGTCCTTGACGACGACTTTGCAGTTTCTGGTGACAATATTAGCACAGCGGCCTGGGCGATTACACGGCAGGCACAGACCATAGCCATCCAGACCTTGGCATCTGGAGGGAGACAGAGGTGAGAGTGGTACTGAGAGAAAGATGTCAGAAAACAGGAGAAGACAAGGGTACAGTAGGTAGGAAAGACGAAAGAAGTGAGGTATTAAAAATGAACAAATCAAATGACAGCCATAGACTAACTGGCGTCTGAGGAGAAGAATCGAGAAGGTGGGTGGGTAGGGAGAGAAATAATGGTTAGGTTAGGTTAGGTTATCTCTTTCTCTCTCTCTCTATACTCGTACACCTCTGTTACCCTTTCCAAAGTCTTTTCTTGTGTTGTCCTATTTCTTTTACCCTCTTTCTTCATTATCTTCCTTCTTCCCCATCGTTAGTAATCGCTTTCTTCTTAAACACACACACACACACACACACACACACACACACACACACACACACACATACACACACACACACATGTCAACTAGTCCCACCCATTCTCAGCCAAAACAAACTGTGCCTGTTACATTCACAGTTGTTCTCTTCATTATAGTACCGTCAACACTGCGCATGTTTTCGTTCGTCCGTCACAACGCAACGTGCCCTCGGGAAACTTGCCCAGTATTTTTGTGCAGTATTGTGTCAGATTATTTAGTCTTATATTCCTGTGTATTTATCGTTATCGCCACATTCCACTTACAGGAATGTGGCGCCTGTTCACTTTTTGCTTGTTTCTGTTCTTGGTAAAGAAAACATTGATTTAGCATTCACCTTCCCCATACCAAACGCGCTGCATTGCCCATGTTCATAGGGGTTACTGGTGCTTGAGAGGGACGCCTTCGCGTGGTGGCACTGATATGATTAGATGATGGAGTTGCCCTGTTATACAAACGTCCTTCAGTATCCTCCTTGCCCCCAGAATGGACTATGATGGATTTCAGGTATGAGGCAGCTTCAGCCTGCAGTCGGACGGGTTCACATGCAGATATGCCTGATGTATTTACAACTACTGTTGCTACTACAGGGTTTACTACCCCGAACCTATCCTACCTCTCACTACCATTTCAGCTCATCCCTCCTACTTTTGCCTGCTCCCCCCACCGTTGTCATATGCCTCCAACACACATACATCTTGAAATCCTGGGATGTAATCTTTCACTGAAATCCTGGGATGTAATCTTTCACTGACAACACAGTTCCATGTATAGTATAATGTCCAGATACATCATCCCACGGAGTACCCTTCCTGTCATGCTCCACCACCCACCACCATACAAGTCTGTCCTGCCCTATCCTCGCTGCCCATATTCACAATATATACTAGTCATCTCTCACTTTCAACCTTCCAAGAAAAGTTTTTGCCATCTTATCTGTAATGATCAACCTGCTACACCACCTAACAACATTCCAGTCTATTCGAAAACCACACCAAACTTCTCCATCATTTTTTTTTTCCTTCATTCCTCACTACCTTTCTGATACTGATCATAAATCTTTTGTAACTAGGCTACGTACACTGTCCATCTTTACGGGATATAATTCCCTTTTTCGTGGTTTATCACCAGCCACCATCCCGCTTTCCTGCCCTGTCCTCCCACTGCCTGAATGCGCTTGAGATAACGTCTTAATATGACTTCACTCGGTTAATATGAATCATTTTAAGTAGCCCTTAGTAGGTATGATGGCTCTGAGAGGAAATGAACTGGCCCAAAAGGACGACACGAATACAGCAAAGCGGCTCAGTTATTAACCGAAATATAACGGAAATTTCTTAACTAGGTGTTATCTGATCCGATCTGATACTTTATTGGATCTGAACTGTCTTTAACCCGTGGACTGCGCAATTACCTTTATCCCACCCTGTGGTGTGCAATATATATATATATATATATATATATATATATATATATATATATATATATATATCCGCCTCTGCTTAGCGCCATGCGTAGGTTTGTGTAGGGGTGTAGTAAAAAAATGATTTTTTTCTTAATTTTTTTTTGTTTTGGTTATTATAAACTTGAAGATAAACATCCAGGGCCTCGTCTGGTAGAAAAAAAAAAAATCTCTCTCTCCGTCTTTGCGTATTGCCACGTTTAAGTTTGCGTAGGAGTGGAGTAGTTAGCGGTGATGCACGGCCACTGGAAGGTTAACACAGCCTGAGCTGTGGCTCTCAGTCTGCGAGTTAACATACTTAAATTAACCTGACTGACCTTGAGCTGACAGTCGTGACACTGACCGGGAATAATCGTATCTGAATATATGAAACAACCCAAAAATTCTACAATAAGTATTGGGTAATGTGAAGTTCTAAATGAACTGTATGAAACTATTTACTTATATATCTATAGCCAGACGCTTTATTCCCTGAGGGAGTGCTCGTGATCAAATGGCCTCCATGTTAACCGCGTCGTCCGCCATAAGGCTGCCCTTCCTCCAAGTCACACTGACATCAATCCTATACCTACACTCCAACCCATCCTCGGTTTCCCACTCCTCCTGTACCTCACACTCATGTCCTTTCCTAATAAATTTATCATTCTCCATTCTCTCCTCATAGCTACACCATCTCACAACCACACTGCCACTATCATGCTTTTGAACTTCCTTTTTTGTTTCCCTCTCCAGTAACTTCCCACGCTCCTCTATAACCCATATCCACTCCTCCCTATCTTAAACTGTGTCCTGCCAGCAAAGGCCCAGCATCATTTCCATGCTTTAAGGTGAGGATGACAATAATATCATCCAGAGACATTTTTAAGTTCATGCCCACCTTCGTATAGCTAGAGAACATGATGTGATATGAAGTGGCTTGCACAGACTGTAATAATATCAGAAGACATCAGACTGATTTCAATGACTATCAGTAAATTTGATTACACATATCGAAGGGATAATGCTTTGTTATTCTTTGCTCTTCTTGGTGTTGGTGTCAATGTACTCTTCCTCGTTCTTCTCATCAACGCCTTTGCCACAACTTGAGGGATTTTTTTTTTTTTCTTGGCTGCTGGACCTAAATACTGCGATGCATGTATCCGGGCCTGGTATCTCGAGTCTCCTTAATCAGGTTTCCGAATATGGCTTTTTAAATGGCTTTAGAGTTCACGGCGTGTAAAAAAACGAGCAAATAATCATCAAAAGAATACGCTATATCACAGTACGCCAAAACAACTGTTCAATGACGTGTTCCACTTTGTTCCGAATGCAGTTACAGAATGGAGTGAGTTTAAGGAGTAAGTGCGATTGAAGCGGGCCACCTAGCCCTTTTTTTCTGTGATTCGTTCATTCCTTATGAGTTACGAGTACAAGAATTGCATGAGTTTACTTATACGAAGGAAACAGTGGAGAATATCAACGCATTTGCACTGAGATGTTGCCTCTCGAGCTTATGCTGAAGTGCCATGAATCGACTTAATTGTGCCTACACTGACATTCTTGATCTTGAGTTGCATAAACGGGACTAAAACGACCTGACTAGTCCAGTGGATATACAAGGACCTGACTAATTGGAAATGGATTCACAGTGACATGAATGGACCAGAAGGGGTCTGAACTGACCAAAGTTGACATATTTGACCAAACTTAACTAAATTAAACCTAAGCTGCTTTGAATGAACCAAAACTATATGAAAGACATGATTAGACCAGAAATGAGTTGTTTTGGCTATTTTGTATAAGAAATGTTCACCCATCCCTCCCCATCACATCCTTCCTCTTCCCATCGCTCCCATCACCATCCCTCTCCTTCCCATTCCTTACCACTCTCTTGCCCATCTCCCTCCTTTCCTCCCTCCTGGTTACTTCTCTTATCATCTCTTCCTCTAGCTTCCCTTCCCATCACTCCCGTCTCATCCCTCTCCTTTCCAATCATTTTCCCTTCCTTCTGATCTCCTTTCTGATCATCTCCCTATCCATCTCCCTCTTTCACTTTCACGCACATCCCTCTTCTCTTTTTCTTCCATTCTACCTCTCTCGTTCCTCATTCATCCACCTTCCCCTCTCCTTCCTCATTCATCCATCTTTCTCCTTCCTCTCCTCTTATACACTTATCGTCAACCTTATTATAATCACCAAAACACAATTGAAGGTTGTTATACGTATGAGCGTTAAAACAAACCTTGAGACTTTTGGTGTAAGGAAATCAATTTTGTTTATAAAGGTTTTACTTTTTTTCTCTCTCTCTCTCCTACTGTTTCAAAGCAGTTCGTGACTTAGGAAGGTAGGGCAGATTCTCTCTCTCTCTCTCTCTCTCTCTCTCTCTCTCTCTCTCTCTCTCACACACACACACACACACACACACACACACACACACACACACACACACACACACACACACACACACACACACACACACACACACACACACACACACATATATTTTTCTCAAGCATACAAGCAGACCAATCATCTCTAACAAGTGGTGTAGAGAAAACACAAAGACTAAACAAATATAACGAAGCTTAGAAAAGACATAACGAAAGCTCCAGCGGGTAAATTTTGGAGAGAGAGAGAGAGAGAGAGAGAGAGACAGACAGACAGACAGACAGAGGGGGAGGGGGGAATTTGTGTCTGTGTGTGTATGATGATTTTGGCATTCGTCAGTGTTTGCCAGTATGTGGATGCGTGTTCGTGATTAGCGATCGGGTTAGAGCGCATGGGCGGCCGAAGATTGTTCTGTTGTGTAAAAGCTGCCAGGGATATACAGGTGTTACCTGCTCGTTATTTATATAAACTACGATATTATATATAGCCCCGGGAGTTCGTGCATCCTGGATGCCTCCTTAACAGCTTTGTAGACGCAGTAAAATATTAGCAATTTAACCTGCACTAGTAACATAAGCGCTCTCCTGGGACATACTAACTCTGGCTACCCATGTAAAAGCTGAAATTAATATGCCTTAGCCAGCAACACATCCATCCTCCCACAAATCCTTTACCCATGTTACATCGACAACTCAGCAGATTTTCACTGCAGGTTCGTCTCCGCCAGTATGTTAATTCTGGCTGCACAGTCGAAGATTGAAAGCTAATATTCCTTGTCCTACAGGAGCCCAGTCATCCACCCACCCACCTCGAAGCTCCGATACCGAGCTGATTCAGTAAGTCTGCACACACACACACACACAAGGTAGAGT
Organism: Coenobita brevimanus; assembly: GCF_032717465.1. Taxonomy (NCBI): domain Eukaryota; kingdom Metazoa; phylum Arthropoda; class Malacostraca; order Decapoda; family Coenobitidae; genus Coenobita; species Coenobita brevimanus. The sequence continues at coordinate 31,358,873 of NC_136957.1, read as the reverse complement.
CAAAGGCTTTTCGTCTCATTATTCTCCTCTTGCAGACTTCCTTCAACCTCTGTCTACTTTCCGTACTTTTGCATCTTTATCTCTTTTCTGTCGCTACTTCAACGGTTACTACATCTCTGAACTGTCCGCCAGCATCTCTTCACTATTACGACAGGAGCGTAGCATCAATCTGGCAAAAAACTCTCAATCCCTTTTCTGTCCAACTCTCTAATGCAAGAGTTAACAGGTACTCCCAGTCATTCATACATGCAACAGGTCAGCTCAGGAATTGTCTTCTTGTTCCTGTATATCCTAATGCCTATGACTCCATCCTTTTAAATGCAATGCACCGAGGCATTTTGTAATAAATGAATCTTGAATTCGGCTCTTTGTCTTTTTTTTTTTCTTGGAGGGAACAATCTTACAATCTTAAGGGTTTCTAGCCTCTGGTTCCTTCTTCCTTGCACAAAACACACACACACACACACACACACACACACACACACACACACACACACACACACACACACACACACACACACACACACTCATACGCACATCTGTTTTTATAATATGGATGTGTGTGTGTGTGTGTGTGTGTGTGTGTGTGTGTGTGTGTGTGTGTGTGTGTGTGTGTGTTCGTGTGTGTGTGTGTGTGAACTGTTTCTCCCTCTGGCACGATCTGTTATGGTGTCTTCAGGAGCAGGAAGGACACAGTAATTGGAGGAAAGGGCTGAATACACTGAGCCATAATGGTGACTAAGCCTTTTATGTAGTCCTCAAAAACCTCTGTGAAACTTTCCAATACCTTTAACACTGTTTATTATAATCTTATTACCACGAGACTTACTGCATTATTCGTACAGTACAGTTCCATGACATCCTTTATAACACTGATTTTGATATGACCTTTTTTTTTTTTTTTTGTTATATCTAGCATCTGGTAGCAAAGCGATGTCTCCAGTGTAACAAAAATAATGAAGAAAAAAAAGTGGATGAAATATTAATGCGGAAAAAGAAAAGTAAGGCGAACCAGTGAGAGGCGGTGGGTTGATGAGACAAAAACACATAATTCCACCCCCGCCCCCCCACACACGTATCCAGCTGTGTTACATATGGATGCTGAAGAGAGACGCCTTCACGGGGTGGCGCTGGTATGGGTATGATTCTCACTTACGGTTACGTCTCTTAATTCCACGTCCCTTCCTCGAAATGAGAACACAGACTTGCACGAGAAGGATAACGTCAGCCTGCGATCCACCTCATTCCCGTCGGATAAGCCTCAGATAACAATGACAACAACAACAACAATAATATCAACGACCAGAACAACAGTAATATCAGCTACAACAACGACAATAACAACGACAACGATAACAACAACAACAGCAATAACACCAACGACAATAACAACAACAACTTCAATACCAACAACGAGAACAATACCAACAACGACAACAACAACAACAGTAACGACAATAACAGTAACAACCACGACACCAATAACATCAACGAAAACAACAACAATAACATCAACAACCACGACAATAATATCAACATCAATAACAACAACGACAACAACAATAACAATAACAACAACAGCAACGACAACAATAGCATCAACAAGAACGAAAACAATAACAACAACGACAATAACACCGACAACAATAACATCAACAAGAACAACGACAACAATAACAACATCGACAATAACAACACATCGGACTGAACAGAGATCGTGTACAGAGAAAGTACGAGAGTAAATTAAAAGGAAAAAGAGGACGAATGAGGACAAGAACCGTGGAATCGAGGGAGGAAAAATGAGAAACGGGGGAAAAAGACAGTGGAAGAAGGGAAGAGAGGGAAGAAGGAAAGTCATGAAGGGGAAAAGAAGGTGGAAGAAGGAGGAGGGAAAGAAGAGGGAGAAACGAGAAATCAAGAGGAAAGAAAGAAGGGCAGGAGACGGAAAGTGAGGGAGAAGAGGAAAGTTGAAAAGAAAAGAGTTAAGGGAAAAAAGGGTGGAAGAGGGAGACGGATGAGGGAAAGAAACAGAGGAATGGGAGGAAAACATGGGTGAAAGAGGGGAAAAAAAGGGAGGAGGAAGAGAAATAAGCAAAGAGTGAAGGGGAGGGAGGGATGGAAGGAGGAAGAGAGAGAGAGAGAGAGAGAGAGGGGAAAAAACAAGTAAGGATGGAGAAAGAAGGGAGGATGAACCGGAAAATGTGAGAGGAAGAGTGGGAAACTGTGAGGGAAAAAAATTAAAATAAAAGAAGAAGGAGAATGAGGATGGAAGAAATAGAGGGGAAAGGAAGAAGTGAAGAAGAAGGAGAGGTAGTGGGAAAAAAATGTGAGTGAATGAGAGGGGAAAAATGAAGAGGTGAAGGAGGTAACCAGGTGGAAGAAGGAAAATAGGGGAGAATGAGAGCCAGAAGAATGAGAAGGGAAGGAAGGCATATAGTGAAGGAATGAACGTCAGGGCGAAAGAGAGGAACAATATGGAATGAAATGAAGGGAAAAGCTGGCTAAAGAGAGATAAAAATGCCTAAATAAACGAGGAATACAGGGAAGAAAAGGGTGGAGGACTGAAAATGAAGCGAGAAGGCGAACGAATAAAGAAGGATATGAGGGAAAAATTAAAGATGAAGTAGATGAAGGACGATGGGAGAGAAAGAGAGAGAAAAAACAAAAATTGACAGCAGAGGGGAATTAAAAAAAAGGCAAAAATTAGAAAAATTAATGAAGAAGGGAAAAATTGAAAGAAATGAGGAGAAATATATGACTCGGGGGAAGACGAAACTTGGAATGAATAAAAGAAGGAAGGAAACAAAGAGAGGAAGAACACAAGAAATGAAGGAATAGAGGGATAAAAAGAGAGGAAAAGGAAGGGAAACAGAAAGGGACGGAGGAATAAGGAAGATAAGAGAGGGAAAGGTAAAGAAGGAAATGACTGACTAGTGAAGAGCAGAAAAAGCACCAAAAGATGGGATTAACAGATTGGAGGAAAAAAGGACAAGAAGAAATAGAAGAAAAAGGGGAAGATAACGAAGCGTAAGCAGAACTAAAAAAATAAATAAATACAGATAAAAAAAGATGAAGGAAAGGATAATAAATGAAAGATGAGAGAAAGATGAAAGAATGATGATGGTAGGAAAGACGGAAGGAAAGATATTGGAAGGAAGGAAATAGAAGGGAAGTGGCAACCCAACACACCTCGCCCCCAAGCCCTCCTCACATTCAGGGTAGGGTCCCCGGCTTGAGAGTGGGAGGGGGAAATATCCCCTCCCTGATGAGCCCTCCCGCCCCCAACCCCCGACCTCCCCCAACTCCCTTCCACACCAATTCCCCTATACCCCATCCAACCCCCTGAATCCCCGCCCTCATAAGAAAGAGGTACAATGTGAGCAGTAAGTGATGACAGTGTGACATTCACAGTGACACGTAGATATAATTGGAGGGCGCCGAAACACTTGAAGAGCTTAACTTGTTTCTCTATGACTCTACATGAGTTATATGCAATCCAGAACGTTACAAAAGTAATGAACTAAAACGCTTTCCTGTGTTGCTTCCTTCCTCCGAGTTTAATGAGAGTATGATGTTGGAAAAAAATGCATAGTTATCAGTATGTGTGTGTAACGAGTCGACAGATGGAGGTATTGAGATTCTGATTCTTTGTAGTCAAGTCATTTAAATATTTGCCTCAGTAAAAAAGAATCAAATCAAAAGCCAAGCGTGAACTGATCTCATTGTGTAAGTGATAATAGCCAAATCAAATACAAGGTGTGACAGTCACTGCTTGAGTGTTGCAGTGACTTATATTGGACGTTGTGGGACGCGGGTGGAAAAGCGAAAGGTGGAGTTAGCAGCATATGATTGGATAAGGCTAATGTACAGCTCAGATCATTAATAACAGTAGGAAACTTTCAGAAAGGACAGAACTACTGAACACAGTTAGGCTATTGTTAGCCTTGCGAGATGAACTGTGGCCGTCCAAGGCTAAAGATGCAATTAAGCTGGAAAAAAATGGATAAACGTGCAGGTGGAAGGATAGGAAATGGGGACGGATAATTTGGAACTTCAGAGAAACTATGGTCAATTCACTTTTCTTTTCAATATCTGCCTCAGAGTCTTTCATTTTAAACTGGGCATGCAAGGCCTATCAATTCCGTCTGGCGATCTGTATTTCTGTAAACGACAAACTGTAATGTACCATCGGGTCCATTACGCACATTTAGCATGGAGGCCTTAAAACCACTTCGCCATTCCAGACCTAAATGAAGTAAGACCATAACACAATATGATGATTCCTTTCGGATTCCCACACCCAGATCTATTGGAAATGGGTGTAGCAATGAGTTCATGTTAGCATGTCCACAGTGGCTGACAAGTATGTGTAGAATGACAAACTGCATTTTACCGCTAGATTGGTTAAGCACCTCTAATATGGAGATTTCGATGCAGTCCTTTCGTTGTATGTCTTAAAATTTTGAGATGAACACACACTTGTGCGTTTCCTTTCAGGAACATGCATATACAATAGGTCGGAGTGTGGGAATCCGAAAGGAAATATCACAAAATATGATTGTTTAACAGCTTTTAGGCCAACAATACCCAGGTGGCTTCGAGACCTTCATGTTAGAAGTGTTTAACCAACCCTATTATAGAATGTATTATTTCTGTGTTAAAGCAGACTCTACTAACCTTCCACAGGGCCCACCGACATGTAATGAAAAACTTCTCCTCTAATGCCATTACTTCTGACTGAGGCCGCCCTATCAAGTATTCAATCAATCTATCTATCTATCTATTGCCAGACGCCTCAATCCCGTTTGGGGTGGCCACAAACAAATCGCCTCCAAGTCGCCCTGTCCCCCGCCATTTCACTGCCCTGCTCCCAACTCACACCCCCCTCTCTCATATACCTCTCCACCCCATCCCTCCATCTCATCCTCGGCCTCCCCCTCCCTCTTCCCCCCTCCACCTCACTCACATACACTCTCTTCGTCAGTCTTTCACCCTCCATCCTCTCCACATGGCCAAACCACCTCAGTGGTTTAGCGCTCAGGTGGTGACATGTGATGGAGTGCAGCAAGTTGCAAAACCACTTGGCTCTCTTCAGAGGACATTCAAGTCTTCCCAGAGTTGGACATAAAAAAGATCATAAAAATTTCAAATACAAGAGCTGGCCTACAGGTACTGCCAGTTTTTCGTATGCACAGCTAATCAACAATGGAACCGATTTCCTTCAGTATGTCTCTCCTTGCTTATGAACAACAAGCCTTCAAAATCGGAATAACCAGGCATCTCTAAATGAATGGTCCATGGTTCTGGATTCTTAAATCAAAAACGAGATTTATTTGTAGAATTTGGTAGTTGGCTTCTACTTTCATCATAAAAAGTAGTGAAAATGAAAATGATGTTATGCAGACACTATACCACCATCGGATTAAAAAAAATACGCTTAATGACAACAATAGCAGAACTGTGGGTAGAGCATTGTGGAAATGGATTGTTAGGCTATAATTATCAACCAGAAAAGATAACTCTTTATATCTGGATGCAGAGTACTATTATTGTGAAAAAGGAAATAAATTTCCATTTATTTTGAATGTCGTAAATAAATTCTTGGGGCCGTCTGGCTGGTCCTCTATATTTCTCTCAAGCATGAAAACCATGCATCTGTGTGTGTGTGTGTGTGTGTGTGTGTGTGTGTGTGTGTGTGTTTAGCTTTCCTTCAGTTCTTTTTCCTCCTTATCGATCACCTTAGCATATATATAATCCCCCATTTCTCCAGTCACATCCTCAGTGCACCTGAAGCATTCGAAGGAAGAGGACATCGCCTTTCTAAATTTACTCCCGTTGACTGCTGCCTTTTTGACAACTTATTTCCTCTTACCTTTATACCTACCATTCTTCCTGTTACCGAGCTTCGTAATTAGTGTCCGGTCATTTATTACTCACACAAGAGTTTATTTAATTCACTACTCTAAAGTTTTGTCTCAGTTATTTGTCTTTTTACTTTAATTGCTTTATTTTTCTGTCTATTGCCCACTGCCGTTTCCTGTGAGAGGTAATTGTGAGAAGAGGCTCTACAGGCGTTTCTCTCCCTACTCATCAATGACTTCTACCTGTTATACTCCATCTCCTTTATTTACTCTCCTACAGTAGTCTCCACCTCATTCTTGATTGCCTCTTCCCACTATTCCAGATTCCAGTCCCGTCTCCCGGCTTTAGAATTCTGTATATTATTTTACCTTTCTATATTCACCTTTCTCCTGTCCTTCGTCTTCATACATTATTCCTTGTGTTTCATATTTTTTCGTATATTCTTTTTCCTCTCAGTATACCTTAATTTCTTTTTCCCAGTTCTCCAAATTCTCCCATCTTCTTTACATCTGCCTGTTTCCTCTTCTTCCTTCCTCATCCAGCATGCGCTCCCTCGCAGCCATATTTCTGCTCGCTGTTGTTCTCATAAGGTAAGAGACATGCATTTAGAAAATTATAAGAATAAAATATAAGTACTATGAAACACTCAGTCATATCTATTATCTGTCTACAGAGACAGACAGATAGACAGATAGATAAGACTCACACAAGGAAGCAAGTAACTCGTTATGGAAGGTACTAAGAACCCTCCCTTATCAAGAAGACTGGTCGCAAGAAAGACGTAGAACATGAACATTAAAAAAAATAAAGTAAGAATATCTAAATCTTTTAAAATCTTAGATGACACTGAAACAAGAAAATCAAAGAAAACCATGTGTACCCATAGTGTTTTTTTTCTTTTTTTTTTTTTGGGTGGAGGGAGGGGGTAAATTAAAATCTTTATGTGCATCGTCTCAAGGATAGTGGCAACATTTTAACTGATAAACCTGCAGTACAAGACCACTAATACTACATTTTTGTGTATACATTTAATACAATTTTTATTATATAGCATCATTATCAAGGATACCTCTTAATCTGACCATAAGACTTCCATGCAAGTTTATGATCTCTGTCTTCTATTATTATAATAGATTTCAAAGTTCGATTCTACAATGAACGCATTATTCCACAAAACACACACACACACACACACACACACACACACACACACACACATATATATATATATATATATATATATATATATATATATATATATATATATCAAGATCAGTATTTTCCTACCTATTGTCAAGCGCCTAATCTACAAATTCACTCAAGGGACTCAGATACATATTCGAGATACTTCTGTTATCATTGGGTGTGGGACAAAAAAGTAATGTACATCAATGTATTAAATTATTGCACAGTACCTCTGGAACGGTGGGAATTTAAGGTCTGTTTACCTCTCTAGATACTCAATGCAAGGCGCAGATCACAGAGTTCGTCAGAAGCACAACAGTCCCATCATCTATCTATCTATCTATAGCCCGACGCCCTAATCCTGCAAAGGGTGGCCGCAGACAAAACGCCTCCAAGTCGCTCTGTCACCCACCATTTGACTACCATCCTCCCAACTCACCCCCCCTCCCTCATATACCCCTCAACTCCATCCCTCCACCTCATCCTCGGTCTACCTCTCCCTCTCCCTCCCTCCACCTCATCTACATACACCCTCTTAGTCAGTCTTTCATTCTCCATTCTCTTCACATGTCCAAACCACCTCAGTGTATTTCTCCTAATCTTCTCAACCACATCCACATCCACCCCATAGCGTTCCTTCACTTCTTCATTCGTCAACCGGTCCCTCCACGTCACTCCACATGCTCCTCTCAAGTAACTCATTTTCACTGCTCTCACTCTTGACTTGTTCCCCTCTTGCAAGGTCCATGCCTCGCTTCCATACGTCAGGGTAGGGATCACAATACTATCATGCAGTGACTTCTTAACTTCCATACTCACCTCCCTATTTCTCATCACTGCTTTCAGTGTACCAACAACCTTCCTTCCCTGCTGTACCCTTTCACGCACTTCATCCCCCAAAGTTCCGTCCTTACTCATCACACTACCCAAGTACTTGAAATCACTCACATTCTCCATAACCTCACCATCCAACCTCACTGCACACTCTGTGACTTCATTCCTCTCAAACACCATAACTTTACTTTTGTTTACATTAACTTTCAGATTCCTCCTCCTACACACTGTCCCAAATTCATTCACCAAACCTTGCAACTCCCATTCATCTTCACTGAACACTACTGTATCATCAGCAAACAGCAACACCGGAATCTTCCAAATCTCACCCTCATTCATTAGAGCCACCCCTACATCCACTGCCCTACCCTGCACCTCCTTTACAACCCCATCCAATTATATATTAAACAGCCATGGAGATATCACACAACCCTGTTTCAGTCCCACATTGAGATCAAAGAACTCACTCAGCTCACCATCCACTCGCACCGCAGCCCTAGCTCCCTCGTACATACTCTTCACAGCACTCAACAGTTTCCCCTCCACTTCATATATTCTTAATACCTTCCACATACCTTGCCTATCTATTCTGTCATAAGCTTTCTCCAAGTCCATGAAGGCAGCATACACTTTCCTTCCCTTCTCTAGATACTTTCCACTAAACATCGTAGAACAAAATCTTATCTACATACCCTTTTCCCTTCCTAAATCCCCCTTGTTCTTCTCCAACTAGCTCCTCTGTCATATGCCTAACCCTATCAATGAGTATTCTACCATATATTTTACCAGTCACACTAAGAAGGCAAATACCCCTATGGTTACCAAATACTTCTCTCTCCCCTTTTCCTTTGTATAAAGGAACAATTATACCTGATTTCCAGTCCTCTGGAACCCTTCCCTCTTCCCAAGCCAATCTACACAACTTCCATATCCACTCCACAACAATCTCACCCCCATACCTAAGCATTTCACCACACACTCCATCAATTCCTGGGGCCTTTCCCAACTTAATCTTCTTCATCGTTTCCACTACTTCCGCCCAACTGATCTCTTCCTCCCTCCTCTCATCTCTTCTCCTCCCAGCCATTCCCCAACCACTTATACTCGCACTGCTCTCACTCTCTACATTGAACAAATCCTCAAAGTGCTCCTTCCATCTCCTCAATTTCTCTCTCTTCTCCACCAACAATCTATTATTCCTATCTTTCACTCCCCTACTATTTCCCCTTTCACACTGCCTTACTTTCCTTACCTCCCTCCAAAACAATTTCTTACTCTCCCTCCATTTCACACTCAGATTCCTCCCAAACTCTTCATCCACTTTCTTCTTACTCTCCTTCACCAGTCTCATAACCTCCCTTCTCCTGCTCACATATACCTCTCTCTTCTCTCTCTCATCTTCTTCCCTACCTCTACACGCTAACCATTCACTATATGCCTTCTTCTTTTGTTCCACAATTCGTTTCACCTCATCATTCCACCATGCTGTCCCTTGCACACCCTTGCATCTCCTCCTCACTCCACAAACCGCCTCACACGCTGCGCCTATCTTTTCCGTGAATATCTTACATACGTCTTCCACCCCTTCCATCTGCTCTAGCTCATACCTTCCCAGTCTTTCTTCCACTATGCTCTTATACGTTATCATTTTCTCACTATCTTGCAATTTCTCCACTCTTCTCACAGGAGCTGCTTCCTCCTGTCTTCCCCTTCGTCTCCTCAACCACTTTCTTTGCAGCTCTACCTTGGCCATCACTAAGTGATGGTCCGAGACTCCATTCCCCCACCCTCTCCACACTCTTGCATCCAACCCTTGTCTTCTCATTCGCCCATCCACGCACACGTAGTCTATCATTGCCTTTCGTTCAACAAGTTCACCATCCATCCTCCTCATTACACTCCATGTATACCGGTGGATCATCTTATGTCGAAAGTAGGTGTTGGCTATTGCCAACCCCTTACCAGCACAGATGTCCACCAAAGCACTTCCATTCCCATCTACGTCAGCTGGCACACCCCACTGACCAACTACTCCATCCACTCGTACATTCCCAACTTTGCCATTCATGTCTCCAATCAACAGCACTCTCTCGCTCCTCTCAAACTTGTTCATACACGCTTCTACTTTCGCCCAAAACTCATCTTTCACTCTTGCCACTCAATCCTCTGTCGGGGCATACACACATACAATCGCCCATGCTTGTATACCTACTTTCATCCTCACCCATACAATCCTTGCACCCACTGTTCCATACTCTCTTACATTCTCCTTCCACTTCTTGCTTATCATCAGACATACTCCCTCTCTTGCCCTCATTCTCACTGACTCTCGCACATATACCTAAACCATATTCCCATTCTCTCACCCTTTCACCTTCCCATTTAGTTTCAGTCAATCCACAGATATCCACTTTTGCATCCTCAAGCACCTGAACAATCTCTCTCTCTTTCACTTCATCAATCACTCCTCTCACATTCTACGTTCCCACCCTAAGAATGTCTTTTGTCCGTTCCTTAGTCGTCAACGTATGGTCCGTCCGGGTCCGAGGAGCTTTATTCGCTTTTTTAGTTAGTTCTTTTTACGGGGTGGGGCACTAACCCACCACCAACCCTTTTAGTCGCCTCGTACGACAAGCAGGGATACTGGGGGAGTATTCTTGAAACCCACCTACCCCCAGGGGGTAAACAGTCCCATCAGCATGTTCTTATTTTCCTGTTAGATTATATCCGGCAGGGTTCTTACTTGAGTCTCAGAAATTTTTCTGTCATCCAGTACTGAAGAGGGAGGAGCGCAATATAACACCTTTTAAGGAAATATACTATCACAAAATTGTTTGGTTCAGCTGTTATCAGATGGGTCTTAATCATTCGGAATTCCTATACAGAAATTTGCAAGCGACGAATTATGGTACATCATTTACAAAATTTCTAAATTTATGTTCCGAGACGAAGGCGAGTGAGAGATCCATAAATGTGTTCTGTTCATCAACTAGTCAGAAAAGACCAACACTCTCGCGTCTCCTTCTCTGTAAAGGGTCTCTAGGTTGGACATCTGGCAAGAAGAAAGGATTCTATTTGGAGAATATTCGGTCAAAGGTCAACGTCCCAGGTAAAGGTCAAAGGCCAAAGTCACATGACAAGTTTGATTTTCAACTCGTTAGTTTATGTCAGAACAATATAACTGAAACATTTTTTATCTGATCTGGACCAGCTTGATGTAATGGTTTTGAGTCAACCAGGGGGTTGATTTATGTTTTTTGAGCAACAGGTCAAATATCAAGGTGACATGACAAGGTCAAAGGTTTCGGGGTATGTCGACGACAGAGAATTTAGAATCTGAAACCAGTTTATTCAATGTTGATGTCACAGGCAGAGGCCAAAAGTCAAGGTCACATGGCAACTCAGCCTAAAGTTTCGATCTGATTTCAACCAACTTTGTGGAAAGGTTCAGGGTATTCAAGGATGAAGGGATTCGATTTTGAGAGCAATCAGCGAGGATAAAAGTCACAGAGCAAAGTCAAATGTTCTGTTTTTTAGCCAATTAATGGGAGGACAGGAACTGCACTCTCTGACTGTTCCATTTTGTTTTTTCACTGAGCTACGAGGAATAGACTGCGAAAAGGATCAGAATTTCGCCAAGTTAATGTGCACAAATTATCGAGAAAACTATCCATGTTAGCTCTTTCAGCCCAATGAAGTTATTTCGATTTTGTTCTTCCTATCTCCAAACAATATTATTCGGCGAAGGAGATAATATTAAAACTGGAGAACGTAATTGCCGCCTTTATATACTCCTATACTAATATGGAAAACTAGATAAAATTAGCTGATCACTACATGAATTAACTTGATGGGGAGTCGTCGCAGAGAAGAGGTTAACGCTTAATCCCAGAGTTCATTGCAGATAATTGAAGTTCAGATTAAATTTTCTCTTTCTAGCAGTGGGTGTAAAACTGTCAGTATATTATTATCATCATTGCAACCTTACTTCTAGAGACTATGTATATACTTATATAGTTCTTAACGTCCAGTCCCAGAGCTGACTCTTCTTACCAACAGCGAGTGTGAGGGTCTGAGCTGCCCCTTTTGTGATCCGAATAGCTGCCCGCCTGTCGAGTGTCGCTGGGGCGTGGTCAAGGATGTCTGTGGCTGCTGCGATAAGTGTGCCAAGGTACGCTAGGGTTTGGGTGGAGAATGTGGGTTATGATAGGGTAAGGTTGGTAATGTGTAACAGGGTAAGGTAGGGAATGATAAATTATGGTAGGAGAGGGCAGTGTTGAGAAGGACAGGGGTCGGCAGGGTGGTGTGGGCTATGATGGAGTACGGCTGGGTACTGTGTGGTAGGTTAAGGGAAGGTAGGATGATGTACAGTAGGGTAGGACAAGGTAGTGTAGGAAAATATAGGGTTGGGGATGGTGGTGTGGGCTATGATAGGGTACGGTTGGGTAATGTGTGATAAGTTAGGGTAGTGTAGGGTAGGATACGATTGGCTAGTTTAGAATAGGACAGGGTTGGGTTGGGTTGGGTAAGGTAGGGCAAGTTAGGTTAATACTGGGTAATGAGGGATAGGTCAGGGTAAGTTTAGAGAGGATATTTGGACGACTCTGGTAAAGTAGGGTAAGGTGGGGAAGTGTGGGATAGGGTAGAGTAGGGTATGTTAAGGTAAGGTGGATAGAGTAAGGTAAGGTAAGATAGGGTAGGATTAGGTAGGACGGGATAGGATATGGTAGGTTAGAGTGGATGTTGTGATAAGTGTGTTAAGGTAGGGTGGCGGTGAGGTAAAGGTAGATAGGGTACGGTATTATAAAAATCAAAGTAGGATACAGTAAGGAAGGCTAGAGTAAAGATAATTTGCTAAAGTAGGGTAGGATACATACAGACAAATACAATAGGATAAGGCAAAGCAGGTCGGATAGGGCAGTGAAAAAAAAAAGTAAGAAACGAATGGACTGAGTAGAGTAGGTTATCGTAGGGCAGAACCGGGCTGGGATAAGTATTTCAGTGAAGGGTTGGATAAGATAGGATAAAGTTGGGTTGGGTAGGATAATACACAGTCCGGTAAAGTTTGGTGGGGTAGTTGAAGCTTGGCCAGGAAAAAGAGAGGCAGTAGTGCTTTACGGATGATTTGGACTGGGCTGGATAGGGACACAAATAGGTATGATGCGTGCGGCAACGTAAGATAGATTATGGTTGGTTGCGGAGAGACAGAGCTGGGAAGGTACGGGTTCCGTTGAGTGGAGAGTACGGAGGTTAATCCAGTAATAAGATGGAATCATTACATTCACCGATATGGTGGATTGTCTTTCGTATAAAAAGATTTATTTTTTATTTTCTTATTTTTAGGATAAGTTGAGGCATTGTACATAGCCAACTCAACCTATATTAAAACCCCAGAATACCATCTCCTCTCTCTCTCTCTCTCTCTCTAATCTTCCCCCATTCATAGGGCATCGTGGAGGAGTGTGGAGGGCCTTGGAGAACCTTAGGAATATGCACCAGTGGTCTGGTCTGCTACCCCAAGACGTCCCAAGGACGGGGCGTCTGCATTCCAGAGTGGATTATACCATTCCTGCCGCAATCAGCCGAAGAGTTTGGAATGATACTCTGAAAGAATTTGCTTTAGTGCTCGTCATGGTACCGTACCCTCTTCACTAACTAAAACAATTACTAGTAGTTGTAGTTGCAATCAAGGCTCATCTGAGTGTGAAGAAGGCGGATGACAGGTTGAAACTGCCCTCTTCCTGCAGTCCACCATCCATCTTTCGAGGTATGGCAAGGGAATTAAGGGATGCTTGTATAACTAGACATGAAAGTTGCCTGGTGTATTGGTGCCAATGTATGAATGCATCCCTAGCCAGTATCAGGTAAACTTATTAAATGCCAGGAATAACTACGAGGATTAAATGCTGTAATTTGATACAAAAAGCCTCCTTACCATTATAAATGAGCCCATGATTTTAAACCATGGCACTGAAATTCTTTTCGTTGTTATTATTTACCCTAACTACCATCATAAACAATTATACCTACTCTCATCATTATTACAAAACAATTAAAATTAACTACCATACCTACAATGAAAAGTTCCTTTAACCACCAAAGAATGCAGCCATTATTATCTTCTTGAAGTTGTCGTGCCCCTCTTGCTTGCTTTACTCTTTATCTATTCTTCTCCTATGGAAGACTAAGTTCAGTTACGTTAAGTCCAATCAGGTTAGTCAGATTTAATTAAGTTTCATTAGGTAGCGCTGGATAGGTACAAGTGGGGAACCCGACATAACAACACATCAAGTAATCACAAGTCCATTTAAGGCCGGCGCTACGTGGGAGCGTCTCGTTCCTTATTAAGAGGAAGGGATTCTAGGGTTACTCAAACTAATTTTCTCTTTTTTGTTTATCTACAAATTATGTACAATTTATACACTAAGTCAAAGCAATCAACTGATTTGGTCCACTCTATGAACTCCAAGTTATGCAACTACTTTATGATCTTACTCTACAATAAAATTATTAAATCATGCCACTTACAATGGTAATCAACAATACAACTACGTTCCATTAAACAAGTAACAGTTCACGAATATTATTACTCGTCACTGAAGATAATACTCTCTCTTATTAAAATAAAACCAAGAGTATTATGGTTAAATGCAAGGTAATACTAAAGGTAATATTCTCTTACACATAGGGTAATACTAAGAACAATACTCTAGCACACCATCATCTCACCCTAGCATTATTACTACTAGAACATTAATCTCTAACATTTTATTCTAGTATCACTTCACCTCAAGTTATTTCAATATATTTCTGCAAAATTAATATCACTCTTTAACGCAGTCATGTACCCTAACTCAATACTTCTCCATAAAGACACTTAACTTTTATATAATCTTTTTTCTTTTCACCATTGAGCAAATAAGTTAATTTAACAATCATACAAACTATCCGGCCCGTCCTGTTATACCCTACCACGAATCTACAGTATACTCTCAATATTTTTCACAGTGTATTTCACTTTCTTCTCCTTTCTCTCTTTCCTTCTTTCAGTTCCACTTTCCTCTATGTTCTCTAACAAGAATATCTACTCACTGATACCGTAGAGTACCAAGACATCACCAGTCTCATCGTCGTGGTAGGGTGCTCAGGCGGCCTTCTAGCTAAGATCTTCCCCAGGTTCTTCTCGACTCTTTGCCCTCTCTGCTTCTTCTGACTTCCAACCTTCTGCTTCTCCCTCAGGAAAAGTACAGAGGCCGGAAGTAGGCGTGCACTCTACATATCCTTCGTTCACTTCTCTCAGTGTTCTTAGTCGGGTCTGGTCCGCAACATTTTGAAATAATGTCCATTGTATAACGTTAATTCACACTAGACATTGTTACCTTTTAGTTTTGAATCAGTTTTCTCTTATATCTGTATATATACGTAGGATACTACTCCATTAGGCCGTATCTAGCTCTTCCGTTCGGGGCACATAAATTTAATTAAGTGTAGACAGTACAGGGCTGTGAGAGTAACTGTGTGCCTCGGCACTCCCTCTTATTATTACTCATTGTTCATTCACTTTTCATTTTTCATTCTTCACCATTCACTGATCTGCGGCTTCTTCCATCTTTTCAAGGTGCCGCAGGTAACGATATTTGTCGCGTAACGTTTTTCGATATCCTTTATCCCTTACTGATTGTTGTGGATGACGTGGTTGTGGTATGGGTGGTTGTGGTCGGATGGTGGGTGGTCTGATGGAGGGTGAGTCAGTCGCAGCCGCGTGTGTTGTGTTCTCATCGAATGTCTGGTGTAAGTCGTCATCATCATCATCAGCGTCGTCAGCATCGTCGTTGTCTTCCGTATTGCTGTAGTTGTTGCCGCAGCTTGCCGTGCGGCCACAAAGTCCATTTGAACGTCTTTGATTATGGCATACATTGTATGATATATATATATATATATATATATATATATATATATATATATATATATATATATATATATATATATATATATATATATATATATATATATTTATGTATGTATGTATAGCTACCGGATCATAAAGTTGCAAGAATGTGCAGCATACCTGTTGAGAGCCTGTTGTGATCAGATCAGAGTATTTGCAATCTCAGTGAAACGTGATGATCACAGGAACACTCCTACCACACACTCACATTAATGTACAAGCCCTGCGACAGGTGTGAGTGTGTGGTCGAAGTTGAGTGATGGCAAACAAACACAGGAACTCAGGTTGAGAAAGTCCTCCAAAATGCCTTCAGTTTATTGGAGATTGTTGGTACACCAAAACTGAGTCCGTCCTACCGCCTGCATGTTTACTTGCCTTCTACTGTCTATGCTGCTCTCAGAGGGCAGCAGGCTGTTCAAGTACTTATCACGTGTCACTGAGCTTGAAAATACTCTCATCTGTTCACACCAGGCTCTTAGCAGCTGTGCTGCATATTCTTGCAACTGCATCTTACAACAACTATATATCTAGGTATATGCATCATCATACAACTAGTTCTATCAATCAGTCTCTCAGTCTATCTGTCTGTCTACAAGACGCCGTAAGGGATGGACACAAATGAATCGATTCCATGTCGCCCTGTCTCCCGTCACTTTGTTGCCCTCCCCCCAGCTCACACTCACCTCTCTCATATACCTCTCCACTCCATCCCTCCATCTCATCGTTGGTCTTTCCCTCCCTCTCCTGACCACCCTTCCACTTCATGCACATGCACTCTCCTCGTTAGTTTCTCGTTCTCCATCTTCTGCACATGACCAAACCACCTCAGTATGTTTCTCCAAACACTTTCTATCACATCCACATTCACACATCAACGTTCCTTGACTTCCTCAGTTGCCAGTTTGTCTCTCCATGTAACTCTGCTTGCTCCTCTCAAATAACTCATTTTCAATGCTCTCACTCTTCACTTGTGTTCTTGCAACAAAGTCCAAACTTTACTTCCATACGTTAGAGCTGGCATCACAATACTATCGTGCAGTGACTTTTATTTCCGTGCTCACTTCCCTGTCCCTTGTCACTGCTCTCGAAGAACCAGCAACCTTCTTCCCTATTGTACCCATTCAAGTACTTCATCCTCTAATCTTCCATCCTTACACATCACACTTCCCAAGTACTCAAATGCACTCACATTTTCCATTTCCTTATCATCCAGCCTCACTGTACATTCAGTGACTTCATTCCCCTCGAAGACCACAACTTTGCTCTTCCCCACATTCACTTTTGGAGTTCGCTTCTTATATACCCTTCTAAACTCATACACCAAGCCTTGCAATTCCCCTTCGTCCTCGATTAACAATACAGTATCATTTGCAAACAACAGAACATGAAGGTTCCAAACGCTGCCCTCTCTCATTAGGGTCGCTCGAACTTCCGCTACCCTACCTTGGATCCCTTTTATAACTCCATTCATACACAGGTTAGACAACCATGGACACATGACACACCCCTGTTTCAATCCAACATTCAAATAGAGAAATTCACTCAGTTCACCATCCACACACACATTGCAGCCTTAGCACCCTCGTTCATACTCGTACTCTTCACGGAATTCAACAGCTTATTTACTCCATACTTAATATTTTCCAGATTCCTTGTCGATCCACTGTCATATCTACCTATCTAACTATCTGTCTATCGCTAGACAGGCGCCTCAATCCCGTAAGGAGTGGCCACAAACAAGTCTCTCCAAGTCACCTTGTCCCCTGCCATTTCACTGCCCTCCTCCAGCTTACACTCCCCTCTCTCATATACAGTACCGATCCACTCCATCCCTTCCTCTCATCCTCGGTCTCTCCCTCCCTCTCCCCACCTCCACTTAACTCACATGCACTCTCCTCGCTAGTCTCTCGCTCTCCATCCTCTGTAAATGGCCAAACAACCTCAGTGTAAATCTTCTCTTTCCGTCACATCCACACCACAATGATCTTTCACCTCCTCATTTGTCGGTCTGTCTCTGCATGTAACTCCACATGTTCCTCTTTAATAATTCATTTCCACTGCTATCACTCTTGACTTGTGACCGTCCAACAAGGTCCAGGCTTAACTTCCATGCGTTAGAGTCGGTATCACAATAGTATCATGCAGTGACTTTTTTACTTCCATGCTCACTTCCCTACTTCTTATGACTACTTTCAAAGAACAAGCAACCTTTCTTCCCTGTTTTACTCTTTCAAGCACTTCATCCTCTAAGCTTCCATCCTTACTCATCACACTACCCATGTACTTAAATGTACTCACATTTTCCATTTCCTTATCATCCAACCTCACTGAACAATCAATGACTTCATTTCTCTCCAAGACCACAACTTTGCTCTCAACTACATTCACCTTTAGATTCTGTTTCTTACGTTCTCTCCCAAACTCATTCACCAAGCCTTGCAGTTCCCCTTCGTCTCCATTTAACAATACAGTATCATCTGCAGACAATAGAACACGAAGTTTCCAAACGCTGTCCATTCTCACTAGGGTCGCGCCAACATCCACTGCCCTGCCTTATATCTCTTTTACAACCCCATCCATATACCAGACTACAATGGAGAAATAACACATCCCTGTTTCAGTCCAACATTCAGATAGTTCAGATAGTTCACCATCCACACACACTGCAGCCTAAGTGCCCTCATGCACAATCTTCACCTCTTTCTACAGATTCCCATTTACTCCATGTATTCTTAAAATTTTCCACATTCCTTGGTTGCCCACTCAGTCATATGTTTTCACCATATCCATGAAGGCCGCATATGACTTCTTTACCTTATCTAGAATCTTTGCTACTAAAGACCTTAGGATGAATATCTGATCTACACAACTTTTTCCCTTCCTAAAATTTCCCTGTTCTTCTTCAACTCATTCCTCTATTATTTTCCTAGCTCTGTAAGTATCCTACCATATACCTTTCCTATTACACTGGGAAACCAAATGCCCCTATGATTACCAAACACTTCTTTTTCCTTATTTCCTTTCTGCAGGGGAAATATACATGACTTCCAATTCTCCTGGACTCTCCCTTCCTCACAGTCCAATCTGCACATCTTCCATATCCATTCTGCTACTCTGTCTTCCCCATGCTTCATCATTTCGCAACACACCCCATCAATTCCTGGAGCTTTCCCCATTTTAACTTTCTTCATTGCCTCCATTACTTCCATCATACTGATGTCTTCCTCTCATCTCATCTTTCTCCTTCTCCCAGCCATTCCCCAGCCACTTATACTCGCATTACATTCATTCTCTGTGCTGAACAATTATTCCTTAAAGTGTTCTCTCCATCTGCTCTCTTTATCTCCTTTCTCCACCATCAATCTACCATTTCTATTTTTCACTCCCCTACTATCTTCCAGATTCATAATGGCCTCATACATCTTCTTTCCCATTCTCTAGAATCTTTTCCACTACAAACCTTAGGATGAATATCTGATCTACGCAACTTCTTTCCTTTCTAAAACTTCCCTGTTTTTCTCCAACTAACTCACCTGTTATTTCCCTAACTTCGTTCATAAGTATCTTATCATATACTTTTCTTATTACACTTAGAAGACAAATGCCCCTACGATTACCACACACCTCTTCTCTTTGCACAGAGGTATAATTATACCTGACTTCCAATCCTCCATCACTCTTCCTTCCTCAAAGGCTAATCTACACATCTTACATACCCTTCTACTACTTTCTCACCACTGTGCTTCAGAATGTCACCACACACTGGATCAATTCCTGGGGCTTTGCCCATTTTGACTTTCTTCATTGCTTCCACTATTTCCATCCTGCTTATCCCTTCCTCTCTTCTCATCTCCCGCCGTTTCCCAGCCATTCCCCAGCCACTTATACTCCCATTGCTTTTATTCTCTCCGCTTTCCTTCATCTGCTCACTTTTCCACTAGCACTATATCATTTTTGTTTTTCACTCCCCTACTAACTCCTTTATCACCCTGTCAGATTCTCTGTACCTCCTTCCAGAACGTTTTCTTGCGTTCCCTCTACTTTACACCCAAATTCCTTCCAAATTCCTCATCCACTCTCTTCTTACTCTCTTTTACTAATAATTTCACCTCTCTCTCTTCCTCTTTTCATGTAACTCTCTCTTCCGTCTCACAACTTCTTCCGTGCCTCTGTTTCTTATCCACTTATACGATTTCTTCTCTTGTGCTACAGCTTGTCTCACCCCTTCTTTCCACCATGCTGTTCCTTGCACCCTCTTTCGTCTTCTCACCTCCCCCCACCCCACCCCACATCCTCACATGATGCGTAGATTTCTTCTGTGAATATCTTGCACACACCTTCCACCTCCCCCATCTGCTCCAAATCATATTTACTCAATCGTTCCTCCCCTTCTCTCTTACATTATGCCTTGTTTTTCATCTTCTTGCAACCTTGCTACTCTCCTTGTATGAACTACTTCCTCCCGCCCTTCTCTCCTTTTGTTCAACCATGGCATTTGTACCTTGACTTTCACCACAACCAAGTGGTGGGCAGAAAGTCCACTCCCCCAACCTTTACGCTTTCGCATCCAGTAAATACCTTCGTATTCTCTAGTACACACACACATAATCAATCATTGCCTTCCGTTCATTCAGTTCACCACCCACCCTTCTCATCACTCGCCATGTATACCTGTGGATCATTTTGTCCCTAAGAGTGCATTGGCTGTCACCAACTCCATGCCTGCACATATGTCCACCAGAACATTGCCATTCTCATCCACCTGTGTAGTCACATCCCACTCACTACAGTAGCTTCTTCATCCACCTTCACATTCCCTACTTTTCCATTAATATCTCCAATCAAAAACACTCGCTCACTCCTATCAAACTTTTCCATGCACCCTTTCAGATTTGCCTAGAACTCTTGTTTCGCTCTGCTTGCACGGTCTCCCGTTGGCACATATACACATAGAATCGTCCACGTTTGTAATCCTACTTTCAGTTTTACCCACACAGTCAACTAGTTATACGACTAGTTATCCTTTAAAATATATACATGTAACAGTACTATCATAACTAACTTTATAAACTGTTATGTCAGTCATGAAAAGCTATCATAAATAAGTGCTATATCTACCATTAAATATGATTATTCCATCCTTAAGACCATCGAACAAAATTTTAAGTGGGTCCTGTAAGGATTGTTGACCTCTATTTACAACAATGATGAACTGGTTTAAATATCGTTATTAACCACCATTTCATTAACACCTAAAAAAAAAAAATGATGGTCATTGCCATACCCTGCCGTACCTTCTAAAATAAACTAAAGAGTATGAATTGAGGAGCTGACCTCCTTGCCGAGTCATCCTGGTTGTACTGTAATATTTATCGTAACTACCGTGATCGCCAACTGTGATCAGCTGCTATATACACTTAATATTGTTGCCATGATTATCTGCCATACATAATATGTGATTACTTCATCCCATCTTTTAGGTAGGCAAATATGAGGCATTATGAAGATGATGATGATGTTGATGATGATGATTAGCTGGCGTTAGGGCTAAGATAAATGTAACCACCATTAACATCAAAGTATAGAAAAGACGAATATACCAAGAAACTCCACCAAGCGCTTATTTAATCCACTGAACATAGTTTCCAAAGTTCTTGTGAGCTCTACGAATGATATTAAAGACTCTTTTACAGTTGCTGTGAATATATACCACCATAATACTGTCCCCACCACCTACCACCCTCTTAGCCCATCCCACTCACTCCGCCCATCAATTTCTACCCACCTCCTATTTTCGCCACCCGACCTTTGATGTACACCACACCAATTCAAAGTCTTCACAGCATATACGAGTACTTCTGGAAGCATGGTCTGCTAATCACCAGCTTCCTAATCAATACTGTTCACTCATCTCCGCCCACCTCACTGAGTTCTGACAGTTCTGTTCTGTCGTGTCTCAAAAACCAATGCACCTCTAGGAGGGATATCTAACAATCCTGCACTGCCATTATCTACATAACTAATGCACTAATTGGGCGGCTTTGGGGCACACACGTCCAAACCCATAATATGAATCATTCTTTTTTACCTGAATCGATCTGGTGGCACCAAAGGGAATCGAAAAGAAGCTAATGAACCTCAGATCATATCTCAACAAATACAGCAAAACTGTGCAGCCTCGCTCCACAGCAATTACCTCTACAAGACCCTGAGGCTCACGGCAAGTTGTGCATCCTGTTTCATGGGAAAAATGAATAATACCATAGATTTTTTTTTCTTTAAATAACAGAACAGAGGAAGAAAAACAAATGAATAAAAAAAAAAAAAACAAATCCATGCACCAGACTACTGGTGTCCGCTGTTCATAAAATATCTGTAACAGTTAGACTTGAACAGCAGTAGGTTGAAGTCTGGAGGGAAACAACTCTGGGGAAGCGAGTTCCAGAGAGATGCAGTTCGGGGAATGAAAGAATTCTGATAGGCAGAAGTTCTGAAGTATGGCTGAGTGACATTCCAGTTATGAGCGCTGCCAGCTGCCCGTGTAGCACGAGGGAAGACATGGAGAGGTGGCACCATGGACGCAACTTCGATTGAGCATTTGCTGTAGAAATATCTGTAAAATAACGCAAGGGAGGCAACATTCCTTCTTACTTGTAGGGGAGGTAGTTTATTAGTAATAGCAGGGTTATTAATAATTCTAACAGCCTTGTTCTGAATTTTGTCTACTTGTTTTAATGCAACCTCTCCACATCCGCTCCACGAGGGTGAGCAGTATTCAAGCTGAGAGCGCACATGACTCTTATAAATGATAACTAACTGCTCGTCAGTGAAGAAGTTACGGACTCTGTACAATAATCCAAGTTTCTTTGTGGCGGTTTTAGCAAGTGATCTGACATGAGAGATCCAGCTGAGGGCATTGTTAAGCGAGACGCTGAGAATTTCAATACTTTTGGAAATCGGAATATTTGTAACATTGAAGGTAACATACGATTCTGGCAATATCTGCCTATTAGTAAATTGTATATATTTAGTTTTACTAGCATTAAATGAGACAAGGTTGTTTTGTCCCAACTCACTGATCGTGGATAAGTCTCGATTTAAAGAGATGGCTGTACTGAGGTGAGAGTTAGAGACATCGGACTTTGCAAATGAAGGTCTGAGTGTGAATGAACTATGAAGTGTTGAGTCATCTGCATATGAATGGATGGGATTGTGGGTGACAGATAAGAGATCATTAATATGAACGAGGAACAGGGTTGGTGCCAGAACTGATCCCTGCGGCACGCCAGGGTTAACTGAGTGGAAAGTGGAATATACATCATCTACTTTTACTCTTATTTTTCTATTGCTGAGGTATGAGGAAATCAAAGGAACAAAATAGTTTAGGCCATAGAGAGGGACTCTCTCTCTCTCTCTCTCTCTCTCTCTCTCTCTCTCTCTCTCTCTCATTCTTTTTTTATATTCTTTATTTTCTCTTGTTGCATTGTATTATTATGTTACTTGTGTATGACCTGTCTAGTTGTGTACATATCTTTTCATTATATACGATGTGTTTGTATAAGTATACCCATATTGTTATGTATGTGTGTAATGTCTATGGTGAGAACTAAAGTTAAAAATTTTTATATAAATTTGTATTATCTCGTTTGTTTTTCTTAGGCATGGTAAGTCTAGTAACATGTCTGTACAAGAGCTCCAGCTCAACAGGCCAGGGTTTCAGAATCCACGTGTACATAATAATGATTCCTAACTATATTAGATGAGGCCAATAAAATGTATCAGTATCAGTATTAATACCAGTATCTCTCTCTCTCTCTCTCTCTCTCTCTCTCTCTCTCTCTCTCTCTCTCAAACCATTTATCCCCATTCTAATGGCTTGTGGGAGGAGTGTGGAGGGCCCTGGGGAATCATAGGAACCTGCGTCCAGGGTCTGTACTGCTACTCCAAGATCTACCAAGGCCCGGGCTTCTGCATTCGCCTGTAGATCATACCTTACCTGCCGAAATCAGCCAAGGAGTTTGAATCGGGACGCTGAATGAATTTGCTTTGGATTGTCGTCATGGTACCGCACCCACTTCACTAGCTAAAATAAATACTGGTAGTGGTACTTGTAATCCCAGGCTCATCTAGGTGTGAACATGGTGGATGGCAGGTTCGAGTCACCCTCTTCCTGCAGTCCACCATCCTTCTTTCGAGGAACAGTAATACATTTATTTATTTTATTTATTTTTTATTTTTTTGTACAATTAGGCAGAGGAGTTGCCCGGACATAATGGTGTCAACTCATGAAGGCATTGCTAACGGGCTCCAAGTAAATCTATTAAACACTATGAATAACTACTACGACTAAACGCCGTAATTTGACAAAAATCATCCTTGCCAACATAAATCGAAGCACGGAAGTTCTCTTGAGTTTTATTATTTTCCCTGACTACCATCATAAGATGTTACACCTACCATGATCAGTTATTAAAACCATGAAAAGTTACTGTAACTACTCGTACCTAAGAAAACTACCATTATGGTATTCCTCAAATAAATTTGAGCGCCTTTGATAGTGGTATAAGTACTACCATGACTACCTTAATAAACTGTTATTCCTGGCATGAGAAACTATCATAACTATGCGCCATTTTTACCACTGAATATGAATACATCATCCTTAAAACCAGAAACCAAATTTTACGTATGTATGGAAGTGAGTATGGAAGTTAAGAAGTCACTGCATGATGGTATTGTGATCCCTACCCTGACGTATGGAAGCGAGGCGTGGGCATTGCAAGAGGGGAACAAGTCAAGAGTGAGAGCAGTGGAAATGAGTTACTTGAGAGGAGCATGTGGAGTGACGTGGAGGGACAGGTTGACGAATGAAAAAGTGAAGGAACGTTGTGGGGTAGATGTGGATGTGGTTGAAAAGATTAGGAGAAATACACTGACGTGGTTTGGACATGTGGAGAGAATGGAGAATGAAAGACTGACTAAGAGGGTGTATGTAGGTGAGGTGGAGGGAGGGAGAGGGAGGGGTAGACCGAGGATGAGGTGGAGGGATGGAGTTGAGAGGTATATGAGGGAGGGGGGGGTGAGTTGGGGGGAGGGGAGTCAAATGGTGGGTGACAGAGTGACTTGGAGGCGTTTTGTCTGCGGCCACCCTTTGCGGGATTAGGGCGTCGGGCTATAGATAGATAGATAGATAGATTTTTTAATTCGATTGTATACCTTGATGACCTGGCCTAACTATCATGATTAAACACCATTCAATATCATCATCACCATCCGGACCTCCTTTCTCACCCAAGGGCAGGGTGAGGAGTAGCAATGTCCAGACAGCACAAACTTGCCCAATCCAAATGGGCCACACTTCCATTCACTCATCATTCGAGCCCCCTGAATCCTGGCTCTACTGGAGACGCCAAAAAAACATTCACCACATTCTGCAGTTTCACCCAAACGTATCCGACTGAGTCAATACGGACGCTGCCATGCTCACAAGGGACGCCCAAATCCCTGATCATGCATTTCTCCTCACAACATTCATCCAACCAGCTCGATCTCTTGTCAGTTCCCTAGCCTCACCGACTTCCAAATTTCTCTTCCTCAAACACTCATCCACCATATCTCTCCACCTTCTCCTTGTCCTAACTCGCCTCCTCCCTCCTTCAAATTCGCTCAGATATACCTTTTTCACCACTCTATTGTTATCCATTCTTTCCACTTGACCATACCATCTCAGGACACTCTTCAATTCTGGTGTCCACCGACTTCCTCACTGCACACCTTTCACAGATCACACTATTTCGTATCCTGTCCACCCTCTGTACTCCACATACATTCCTCAACAGTCCCATCTCGACGGCTCTTACTCATGACTTCTCATTTTCATGCCACACCATAGTCTCACTCCCGTATGTTAGACTTGGCACTAACACTCCCTCATGTAAGCCTTGTGCAGGTGCAACACTCAAGCCTCTGTTTCTTATCAAGGCCTTCATTGCAACAGCTACTTTCCTTCCCTGTGTCACACTACTTACAACTTCTTTTGCACACTTTCCTCTCTTTTCTATCACTATACCCAAGCATTTGAACTCTCTCACCAATTCCAGTCTCTCTTCATTCACTGTGATATCACTCTGGGAGTCCCCTTCTCAGTAACCATCACTTTTCTCTACATTTACTCTCAAGGCACGACATTCACAGACATCAGCAAAACTCTGCACTAGTCTACCAAGTTCCTGTCCGCTACTTGCAAGCAGTACTGAATCATCAGCGTACAACAAATTTGAGATATTCCATCCATCCCTTTCTCCATTACGCATGTTTTCACTTCTCTCATCACCCCATACATATATACATTGAACAACCATGGGGACATGACTCAACCTTGTCGCACGCCCACACCGATCGTGAACCATTCACTTAGATGCACATTAACCCGTACACATGCTTCGCCACCATCATAAAAACTCTTGACAACACCTAGCAGCTTAACATCTACACCATACATGCGCAGAACTTTCCACAATCCCTCTCTGCCTACTTTGTCGTATGCTTTTTGCAGATCCATAAATGCCACAAACACCTTATGGTCCTTCTCACAAGCCTTCTCTGCTATCTGTCTCACTGCAAATACTTGATCCACACATCCTCTGCCACTCCTAAAGCCACCCTGTTCATCACTCACTAAGACTTCTGATATCTCTCTTACATTCGCTATAATAATTCTTCCATATACCTTCCCTATCACACTCAATAAACTTATGTCACGATAATTCTTGCACTCACTTCGCTCACCTTTATTTTTGTACAGGGATACAATCACAGCCTTTTTCCACTCTGCAGGCACAATTTCACTCATCCATGCCTTCATACATATCTCCAACAAGCACTTCATTCCACTCTCTCCACTATACATAAGCATCTCTGCATACACCTCATCAACCCCAGCTGCTTTCTCATTTTTCACAAGGCTCTTCACCTGTGCGAGTGTCACGTCTCCTGGCACTGTATTCCTTCTCTGCACACCCCCAAAACCAATCATGTTTACAGGCGCTCTGCTCTCTCTATTCCCATTCATCAGGCTTTCAAAATATTCTTTCCATCTGGTTCCTACTTCATCTCCATGGGTTAGTAACTTACCACCTGCATCCTTCACACTATCACATTTCTTTCTGCTTTCACTACTACATTTCTGCACCTCTTTCCAGAATAACTTCCTATTTTCAAAGTAGTTCGCATTCATTTTTTTTCCCAGATCATCATTTACCTCCTTCTTTTTCCTCTTCACTAGTCTCTTTACGTGCTTCTTGGTCTCGATATACTCAGTTCTTATTTCAACTGAACCCCTATCCTGTAACCACTTTAGCCACTTCTTCCTCTTTTCCTCCACCGCTCTCTTAACCTCCTCATCCCACCATGCCGTACCCTTCTTTTTTGTTGATGCTCTTGTCACACCACACACCTCTCTAGCATTCCTAACTAAGCAATCCCTATATGCATTCCACAGGCTGGGAGACGGAGGGATGTGAGAAGAGAGGAATAAATCAGTAGGATGGAAATTGTGGAAACAATGAAGAAATTCAAAATAGGATAGCCCCAGGAACTGATGAGTGTGTAGTGACATGCTGAAGCATGGGGGAGAGATAGAAGTAGAATGGATGTGGAAGATGTGCAGATTGGCCTGGGAGAAATGTAGAGTCGCGGAGGATTGGAAGTCAGGTGTAATTATTCCCCTGCACAAAGGAAGAGTGGAAAAGAAGAGTGTGGTAATCACAGAGGCACTTGTCTTCTTAGTGTAATAGGAAACGTATATGGTAGGATACTTATTGAAGAGTTAGAGAAACAACAGAAGAATATTATTAGTTGGAGAAGAACAGGGAGATTTTAGGAAGAGAAAAGGCTGTGTAGATCGGATATTCATTCTTAGGTCTATAGTAGAAAAGTGTCTAGAAGAGGAAAGAAGTTGTATGCGGCCTTCATGGATTTGGACAAAGCATATGACAGGGTGGATAGACAAGGACTGTGGAAAGTACTAAGAATATATGGAGTAAATGGGAAGTAGCTGCATGCTGTGAAGAGTATGTGTGAGGGTGCCAAGGCTGCAGTGCGTGTGGACAGTGAACTGAGTGAATTTTTCTATTTGAAGGATGGATTGAGACACGGATGTGTCATGTCTCCATGGTCGTTTAATCTGTATATGGATGGGGTTATAGAAGTGATACAAGGTAGTCCAGTGGATGTTGGATCGGCCCTAATAAGAGAGGGCAGTGTTTGGAAACTCCCTGTACTGTTGTTTGTAGATGATACTGTATTGTTAAGTGAAGACGAAGGGGAGCTGCAAGGCTTGATGGATGAGTTTTGGAGAGTGTGTAAGAAACGGAATCTAAAGGTAAATGTAGGGAAGAGAAAAGTTCTAAAGGTGAATGTAGGGAAGAGTAAAGTTATGGTCTTCTTGAGAAATGAAGTCAGTGAATGTACAGGGAGGTGGGATGAGTAGGAAACGGAAAATGTGAGTGCGTTTAGGTACTTGGTTAGTGTGATGAATAGGGATGGAAGTTTAAAGGGTGAAGTGCTTGAAAGGATACAACAAGGTAGAAAGACTGTTGGTTCCTAGAAAGCAGTGATAAGAAACAGGGAAGTGAGGATGGAAGTGATAAAGTTACTGCATGACAGTATTTTGATACCAATTATAACGTATAGAAGTGAAGCTTGAACCTTGTTCGTGGGATACAAGTCAAGAGTGAGAGCAATGGAAATTAGTTATTTGAAAGGAGCATGTGGAGTCACACGGAGAGACAAACTGACAAATGAGGAAGTGAAGGAGAATTGTGGTGTGGATGTGGATGTGATAGGAAGCATTATGAGAAACACACTGAGGTGGTTTGGCCACGTGGAGAGGATAGAGAGCGAGAGACTGAAAAGGAGAGTGTATGTAGGTGAGGTGGAGGGAGGGAGAGGGAGGGGGAGGCCAAGGATGAGATGGAGGGATGGAGTGAACAGGTATATCAGAGAGGGAGTGTGAACTGTGAGCAGGGCAGTGAAATGGCGAAGGACAGGGCAACATGG
This sequence comes from Coenobita brevimanus, assembly GCF_032717465.1. NCBI lineage: Eukaryota > Metazoa > Arthropoda > Malacostraca > Decapoda > Coenobitidae > Coenobita > Coenobita brevimanus. The sequence goes on along the minus strand of NC_136957.1, from coordinate 31,329,985 downwards.
AGGTGACTTGTTTGTGGCCACCCCTTACGGGATTAAGGCGTCTGGCAATAGATAGATAGATAAAAGAATGAATCAAAAGCCAAAAAACAGAAACAATACAACAGAAAGCCAAATCCAATATCAGTTCATTTTGAGATGCCTGGACACACTGCGTTTCAGTGCCTGGAGGTCGCATGTAGTTGGATATACAGACAGAGCAAGACAGTTCCAGAGTTGACTTATTGCATACATGAAAGACTGGGACTAACGGTTAACTCTTACATTAGAGAGGTGGACAGAAAAGAGATGAGAGTTTGTAGCTAGACGGGAGATAAGCGCCCGCCGTAATGATGGAGGGATGAAAGTAGACAGTTCAGAGGAGAAGTGACCACTGAAGGAGCAATAGACAAGAGACAGATTCAACAGTGCGGTGAAGACACAGAAGTTGAAGGTAGCAAGTAAGAGGAGGAGGAGCGTTAATGAGACGAAAATCCTTTGATTACCCCTGTATGTGGGGAGCCTTCCCACACGTGGGAGTTGTTCTCTACATAGGGACGAGTAAAACTCGTGTATAAAGTTAACAACTGTGCAGGGGTAAAGAGGACACGGAGTCTGCTTAGCATAACTAATCTCTTGGAAGCAGATTTTACAAGATAGGTAATATGATCGTTCCAAAATTCATCCCAAGAGAATGAAACCTCAATTATTTTTAAAGATGCTGCAGGATTGAGTTGGATATTGTTAAAAATTAGAGGATACACCCGCGAAACATTCTGACGGGTTTACAATGTAAGAACTGAGTTTCTGATGCATTAAAAACAAGACTGCTTTTACCCAAAGCAGAGGTATAAGCCAAGTCAGGCATTAGGTGTTACGTAGCCTCATCCCATATTTGGTGTAATTACTGAGATGAATGCTGTGAGAAGCTAATGGAAATGTGAAATGTGGAGTCATCAGTATATGAGTAGATAGGGTTAGATGTAAAGCTTAGAATGTCACTGATGCATAGAAGGAAGAGAGGTTGTGATTGGACAGAGCCCTGAAGAACACCATTATTGATAGCACTAGGGAAAGAAAGGTGGTCGTCTACAACAGCAGCAATAGAACGACCAGAAAGGAAGCTAGAGATGAAGGGGAGATTTCAGACGAATTTTTGACCAAAAAATGCATTTTAATATTGTTAGGTCCCTACCCCACACTGCCACAGGCTCCAGCTGCAGTAGTTCAGTATAGAAAGGACATTGCCCAGTAAGCTGTTATTCCTAGAGGCAGCCTTTCAGTGTATAGTATATAGAATCAGCTCAGGCGTCGAAAATAAACACTGGCTTCTTAAGTTCACTGTGTATACTGTATTTTCCAAATAATTACTCTAATGCTTTCCAACTTCACTTCACTATTCTCACAAGCACTGGAGCTATACAAACTTTACTAACTGCAATAAGACTTAATGCTTGCAACACTTCACTATTATCACACGTATCGATGATCTACAAACTTCAGTAACACTTCACTGTTTGCCAACAACACATCACTGTTTCCATAAGTACCGAAAAAATGCAAATTCAATGACACTGCACTACACACAAACTGACCTGAAAATCGACTGAACTTGCTTTGGTATAACCAAAACTAGCCACCTTCCTTGAAGCTCACCTCACTTGCCTCATACTTGCACTTCATCACTTATGCTGAAAACTTAAGGGCTCCTCGCACTTGGTGATGTACCTCAGCCAGCCTTTTATGGAGGCACTTTGCATAGCCGGTGGTGTCTGTAGGCAGCTCTTCACCAGATGGTTTTCCCATTAACAAGTCAACGGGTAAGCGTAACTTGTGGCCCAACATCAGTTTTGCAAGTGTGTAACCGGTAGACTCGTGGGATGCAGACCGATATGCCATCAGCAATGCAGGCAATATCTGGTCCCATTCTGTTTGTCCGTCTATGCAGCACTTGGCCAGTTCTTGTCCCAGGGTCCAGTTGAATTTTTCCAACATCCCATCTTTTTTTTTATTTTTTTTTTTTATGTGTCCGACTCAGGGCATAGGCTTCACAGCCTGCTATCAAGGCCCAGCAGTCCTCCTACATACCATACACATCTACATGTCACCACTTCGGCGCTAACACCCACCGTCCGTATTGAATACATGCTAGGGCTGTCTCATGCAGGACTGGTGTATTGGTATTAGCGGGGGTATTTTTACGATATGTCGGCGGGTCTTCTGGTAGATCACTAAAGCCTGATTTAATGAAATTCAAATCCTTAAACTGTTCCCTGCCCCAGCCGGGATTCGAACCTGGGTCCGTCAGGACTGCAGGCCACCTCTCTACCGATTGAGCCATCTAACTGGGGCCTTAGTGAGGTCGTCCTCATCTTCTCGATCACCAATACCTTGAAGCACTCATGGAAAAGAGCAGATTCAAAGTTTCTACCCTGGTCTGAATGTAGCTCTTGTGGCATCCCAAAATGACAGAAAAACTGATCAACCAACACCTGAGCAACAGTCACAGCCTCTTGATCGGGGATGCAGTAGGCTTTTGGCCACTTTGTGGAATAGTCCATAGCAATACGTACATACAGTATACCGGTTTCCTCTTTCAGTGAGTGGCAAAGGTCCAGCAGTGTCCATCGCAATTCTCTCCATCGGTGCACCCACGTGGTACAGCTGGTGAGGGGCACAACCACGTTTCCTAGGTCCCTTCTTGGCATAACGCACATCACAGGCCTGACACCACTCTTCAACGTCCTGGCACATGCCAATCCAGTAGAACCTCTGTCACAGCCATCTTAGAGTTCTCTTCACTCCCAAGGGCCCACTAGTTATCTGGTTATGGGACTCATCCATGATCTCGGACCTCATCTTCTTTGGAACCCAGTTGCCAATACTTGCTGAGGCCATCCAGTGTCTCTCACTGATGCTCCAGTAGCCCGTTGTTCAAACGAAGAAGGTCCCACTGACTCTAGTAACTCTTGGTTGCAGGACTTAACCTGGAAACTTCTTCCCAAGATGGTTGCACTGTACTCCACTGCGGCCACTCTAGCACTGGTTGTAAATCTGCATCCTCTCCCCTACTGACATCTGACCCAGAATTTCCATTGCAGCACCCTTGAGGCTAGTAGCAAGCTGCACTGCCCTCTCACATTTCTGCTGCTCTAGCTTGGCATCTACTTCCTCCTTAAGTTGTTTCTGTTCTTCCTTCATTTCACCCATGAAAGCATCTAGCTGTCCTTGCATCCTCAGGGTTGATTCCCTCTGTTGTTCCTCTGATGCCTCTTGAAGTTCTTCATATCATTCTTTTCGTTCTTCATGTTGTGCCTCTAGTTGTTCACTGTGCTTTTAACTGTACTCTGATTTCGTTCCTGAGCTCTTTCTGTTCTTTGCTGTGGTCCTGTAATTGTTCATTGAGTTCTTTATTTTGTGTCTGTAATAGCTGTTTGAGTTCTTTCGGTCCTTCATTCAGTGCCTGTAGTTGGACACTTCGTGCTTGCAAAAGCTTCATAACTGCAGCCAATGACACTTGTGCTCCTGCCCAGGTCGGGATCTTGCCTGCACATCCCCTTGCTCCATGTCAAAGATCTGACTCACTGCAGCATTTAATCCACACTCCTAACACCATTGTTACGTCCCCACCCCACACTGCCACAGGCTCCAACAGCAGTAGTCCTGTATAGGAAGGACGTTGCCCAGTGGGTTGTTACTCCTAGAGGTAGTCTTTCTGTATACAGTACACAGGATCAGCTCAGGCATCATAAATAAACACTGGCTTCTTAAGTTCGCTGTCTCTAATTTCCAAATAATTACACTTGATGCTTTCCAACTTTACATCACTATTCTCACAGACACTGGAGCTATACAAACTTTACTAACTGCAATTACACTTAATGCTTGACAACACTTCACTATTTTCACAAGTATCGATGATATACAAACTTCAAAAACACTTCACTGTTTGCCAACAACACATCACTGTTTTCACAAGTACCGAAAATATACAAACTTCACAGACACTGCACTGCACACAAACTGAACTGAAAATCAATTGAACTTGCTCTTGTCTCGTCCCAATCCTTATATAAGCTTGCATTGTTCTAGAATTATCTACATTCTATAAGAACAACAGTTGCCAGCTCAAAGATATCCAAACTATGTCAGAGCTCTCTTACATTACATAGCACTGTAAATTATGTAGCATATAAAATTAAACTGATCTACATAATTTAAGAAGCAATCACATAAATAAAACTTTATTGAGAAAAAGAGCACAAAAATTAATGTACAACTTACGAAATAACTACGCTTACAAACAGCAGGCAAATTGGCAACTCTGACTTGTACTGGAACTAGCCCATGGTAAACACTGGGCATCAGTGAGAAACTTATCGACTACCTAAGTGGTAAATCCCTCTTCTTAACCCGCCCTGTTCCGACCACTTTATTACCCAACCCACCCCCAAACCCGACAATTTTTTTTTTTTTTTTTTGGCTCAAACCTCCGCTTTTTATGAGAAACATCGAAAATTCATAGAGAAAACGCTCACCTGAGGTTTTAAATACCGCTACAGGTAAGAGTACCCTCACTGGCTAAGTTTGCAATGGCATCTGGCTCCTGAGAAAACGAGTTCTATGGGAGGGGTAACTATTCCAGAGCACTCATACACAGTATTAATTTTATATCTATCAACAGTGGTGTTCCTCAGGGCTCTGTCCTATCACCAACTCTCTTCCTTTTATTCACCAATGATCTTCTAAGCTGTACATCTAACCCTATCCACTCATACGCTGATGACTAAACCCTTCACCTCTCCATTCGGTTCGCACAACGTCCATCGCAGCATTTACTTCAACAAACAAGGGATGAGGCTATGGCACACCTAATGTCTGACTTGGCTCGTATCTCTGACTGGGGTAAAAATAATCTGGCGGTTTTCAATGCATCAAAGACTCAGTTTTCACACCTAGCAACCCTACAAAATCTTCCACAGGCATACCCACTAATGTTTAATAATATTCAGCTTAATCCTGCATCATCCTTGAACATGCTTGGGGTTTCATTTACTCGGAACTTATCTTGGAGGGACCATATTACATCTCTTGTAAAATTTGCTTCCAAGAGATTACGTGTGCTAAGCCGACTTCGTTCCTTCTTTACCACTGCACAATTATTGACTCTATACAGGGGTTTTATCCATACCCATGTGGAGTACAACTCTCATGTGTGGGGAGGTTCCCCACATACAGCTCTTCTCAATAGGGTAGAGTCAAAGGCTTTTCATCTCATTAACTCTCCTTCTCTTACTGACTCCCTTCAACCTCTGTCTCCTCACCGCACTGTTGCATCTTTATCTCTTTTCTATCGCTACATCAGTGGTTACTGCTCCTCTGAACTGTCTGCATGCATTTCTCCACCTCTATGATGGGCGCGTAGCATTCATCTAGCAGCAAACTCTTATCCTTTTTCTGTCCAACTCTCTAATGCAAGAGTTAATCGTTACTCCCAGTCCTTCTTTTATGCAATAGGTCAACTCTAGAACTGTCTCCCTTTGTCTGTACTTCCTGTTTCCTATGATTTCCAGTCTTTGAAACGCAGTGTGTCCAGGCATCTCGAAATGATTGGATCTTGAATTTGGCTCTCTCTTGTACTTTGTTTTTCTCTTGGAAGGAACAATAATAGTAGGCTCATGGCCTTTGGTTCCTTCTTCCTCGCATAACAAAAATCACGCACGAAATTAGAAAAATGTGCAGATGACAGACCTTGCAATACCCAAACGTTCATCATACGTTGTGGGGACTGAGCGTGAAAAAACTTGCAACATGCTTCATACGTTGTGGGTACGGTGCAGGTTAACAATATTTTTCACCCTTACCTACCTAAACTCAACTACACTTAGCAAGAAAACCTGATTTGGGCATACTGTTGTGAAAAATGAGTCTAAAGTCCATTTAAATGGGCAGCGCTTTGCCCGTCATGTATCAACTGACCTGTGTAGGATGAGCTTTCTGTAGTAAACTGCCAATGAAAATACTTTTGTTACCCCTACAGTTTTGTAGAGTTTTCTTTGTTTCTGAGAAGTGTTTATTGAAAACGTTAGTGGATATCCCACTGTCAAGGGCGAACGGAGGTAAAAGTTTGTGTTTTTTTGCCATGTATATTGAAGATATTTCGTGTTTGTTACGGATTACTGGTATTAGAGTGATACCAAAGCGATTAAAAGCACACCAGGCTGCTACTGTTCATATAAGAACAGATAAACGTGAAAACCTTTGTGCAAAAGGAGCAGAAAATGAGCCAGTAAATGCCTCTTCAGGTGAAGGCAGGCTCCTACTTGTATCGTGAACTGAGACAATTCTTAGAATTGGATATTCATAGTACTAGGGCATTAATTACATACTTAGAAGTTACATGCCAAGTATCAGATACCTGTGAATATTCGGACCAAAGTTGTGGGAACAAATGACAATTTCTTGTTTGTTTTGTTTTATCCATACTGATACGTATATATATATATATATATATATATATATATATATATATATATATATATATATATATATACCTAGGCTGCTTCCCCCAAGGAAAGGGAGGTAGCCGAGACAGGACAACACACTCCCCATTTACTCATCCATTCAAACACATTCATTCGCATCTTAGCCCCAAGGGAAGAACGGACAGATCCTCACCGCACCACACCGCACAAGGGTCAACTGCGCAATGCAATCAGTAACATCCGCAGCAGGGCCCGACAGCAGAGATGGTTTACCCCTGCCACATCATAACAGACCCATCCCCTTACCCGCACCTGACCTGACTAGCTGATCAGACTAAATACGGGAGAATATCCCCTCAGGGCTGCGTCATCACTTATTCATTCACAATTTCTCTCCATTTATTTCTGTCACGCACAGCCACTCTTCCTTGCTCAACAGACATCTCTCTCGCATCCAGCGCTCTCTTCACACTGTCCATCCATCCTATTCGTGGTCTCCCTCTCAGCCTTACACCTCTCACATCAGATCTAGTCATCTTTTTCACCAATCGCTCATTATCCATTCTCTCCATATGCCCAAACCATCGCAACACCCTCTGCTCAACTCTACCAGCCATCTCCCGAACAACTCCAGTTCTCCTTCGCACTTCATCATTTCGCACTCGATCCATACACGTCACTCCACACATACTCCTCAGACACCTCATCTCCATTACATTCAAACTTTTCCTCTCTGCTGCACCCATATTCCATGTTTCAGCCCCATATAACGCAGTCGGTACCACAACACCCTCATACAACCTTCTCTTTACATCCATTCTAAGCGAACGGCATCTAAACACTTTTTTCATTCCTCCCAGCACCTTTCCTACTTCATTTATTCTAAACTTCACTTCTGCATCTATTCTTCCATCCACAGCAACATGTGACCCTAGATATTTAAAACACTCTACCTCCTCAAGCAACTCGCCATTCAAAGCTATATTCATCCCCCTACCATCTATCAACCTCGTACACTTCATCACTTTACTCTTATTCTCATTTACTTTCAATTTCCTCCTTTCACACACCCTTCCAAACTCCTCTACCAACGTCTCAATCTCTCCTCTGAATCAGCCACCAGTGCAGTATCATCTGCAAACAGCAGCTGCTTCAGATTCCACTCTCCACCATCAACATTCACCAGACTCAGACCTCCACCTATAACTCTTGCATTCACCTCCCTTACAACACCATCCATGTAAATATTAAACAACCAAGGCGACATCACACATCCCTGTCGCAGCCCCACTCTCACAGGAAACCAGTCACTCACAGCATTTCCCACTCTTACACACGCTCTACTATTTAGTTAAAAACTTTTCACCCCTTTTAGTAACCTACCATCAAGTCCATACAATCTTAAAACAGTCCACAAAGCCTCCCTATCAATTCTATCATAGGCTTTCTCTAAATCCATGAATGCCCAAAACACATCCTTGCGTTTCGCTAAATACTTTTCACACACTTGTCTCACAGCAAACACCTGATCCACGCATCCCCTCCCTCTCATGATGCCTCACTGCTCTTCACCAATCACTCCCTCTGTACCCTCTCTAACTCTCATAATTAACACTCTACCATAAACCTTACCTACAACACTCAACAGACTTATACCCCTAAAGCTAGTACATTCATACTTATCAACCTTGCCTTTATACAACGGGACCACACAAGTACTTGCCCAGTCAATTGGCACCATACCTTTCACAAAGCACACATTCAACAATCTTACTAACCAGTCAACAATGGTCACTCCACCACCTTTCAGGCATTCCACAGCACACCCATCCATACCTGCAGCTTTCCCTGTTTTCATCTCCTTTACTGCCTTCTCCACTTCCTCCTTCGTGATCAAAGAATCATTCAACTCTCCCAACACATTTATTCCTTGCACCCTTCCATCTGCCACAATCTCAGTCACCGTTTCCTCCTCTACATTTAACAATCTTTCAAAATACTCTGCCCATCTCTTCCTTACTGCATCCATCTCAGTTAACATCCTTCCATCCTCTGCTTTTACTCGTTCTTCCTTCCCAGACTCTCCCTTTCGCACCCTTTTCATCTCCTTCCAAAACATTTTCTTATTCTGTTGAAAATTCTCTGTAAGCCGCCTACCCAACCTCTCATCTGCTGCCACTTTAGCATCACGCACAGCCCTTCTCGCCCTATTCCTCTTTTCCTTATACCTTTCATATATATATATATATATATATATATATATATACAGTATATTGAAATGCATGAACTACAGCATAGTGCCCCCAGAATCTCACCAACACCCCCACCCAGTCCCCACAGAGTAGCTGCAGCTGAACCACAGGATGCAGTGCAACAACGGCACAAGTCAGCCCGGGCCGTGCGACCTTATAGCACTCAGCCGCCTCACCGTCGCCCTAGCAGGAAGACGACACTACCTTCAGGGAGTGGGACCACCAGATCAGATCGGGGTGGAGCTGTCTGTCCAGCTCCGACTAGTGCCCCTCAGGAGACGGCTGATAGCTGCTCCTGCCTTCTACAGGAGTGCACCGATAGCTGTTCCGAAGGTGCCTTCTCTTTAGGGATGGCCAATAGCCGCCCGCCCCTCATAAGGGAATCGGTGTCTCACCGACCTGAGGGTAATGAGGAGATGGCCGATAGCCGCTTCCACCTTCCTCAGAAGGTATCTTTCCTGGGATGGCCGATAGCCGCCCAACACCCCCTCCTACAGCAGATGGCCGATAGCCGCTCCTCCCCCTGGCAGAAGGAGACGGCAAGTGGCCGCTCCTGCCTTCGTCAGACGGCTGATAGCCGCTCCAAAGCTGCTGCCCCCGAGTCGGCTGATATCCGCTCATTCCTCTGGCAGAAGGAGACGGCAAGAGGTCACTCCCGCCTTCGTCAGATGGCCGATAGCCACTCCAAAAGTGCTGCCCCCGAGACGGCCGATAGCCGCTCATTCCTCCGGCAGAGGGAGATGGCAAGAGGCCGCTCCCGCATTCGCCAGACGGTCGATAGCCACACCGAAGGTGCTGCCCCAGAGACATCCAATAGCCGCTCATTCCTCCAGCAGAAGGAGACAGCAAGAGGCCGCTCCCGCCTTCGTCAGATGGCCGATAGCTGCTCCGAAGGTGCTGCCCCCTAGTCGGCCGATAGCCACTCAGCCCTCCGGCAGAAGGAGATGGCAAGAGGCCACTCCCACCTTCGCCAGACGGCCAATAGCCGTTCCGAAGGAGTTGCCCCCGAGTTGGCCTATAGCCGCTCCCCCTCCCTCCTGCAGGAGACGGTAAGAGGAAGCTCCTGCCTTCGTCAGACAGCCGATAGCCACTCCGAAGGTGTCCAGAGGCGTGCTGATTCCCCCACTCAGGCCACGGCCAATAGCTGGGCCTTGGCACCTTATAGTAGTGCCCTTGGGCAGCCACGGCCAATAGCTGGACCCCACGGCCAGAGAGAGGTGCAAGCAGTGTCACCGCCCCAGAGTGAGAAAAGTGCCCGGACCTCCAGCACAGAAGGACCCCAGGGAGGCCCTACAGCTTCCCCCGGCCTCTGCTCTTTACGCCTGGCCCTGGAGAAGACCCACCTGACGGACCCTAATTCAGGTCGGTGCTGCAGTCCCTCCCTGACGGCGCCCCTTGACTCTGGGGGCCGCAGTCCTAGGGTACTCCAGGCCCTCCCCAGGATGCCTGGGCACGATCTCCCCACGCCCTGATGGTGGAAGACCTCCACCTCCAGCCGAGATCTGAACCAGAGATTCCTGGACCTGTTTGGCCCCAGTCCTGAGGGCCACACCCCTTTACCCAGCCCGGAAGCTATGGGCCCCTTCGCCACCTGTAGCCCTGGACGAGAGAGGACGCCCCTGTGAGTTGTCCCGTGCCCTCTCGGCGTGCCCTCCCCTGGCGGTGCCCCTATTCTGGCAGAGTTGTGGCCGGTGTGTCTCCCCGCTGCCTCCACCATATAAGCAACTGATGCTAAAGTGTGATGTTGCCCCAGAATTAGTGTAACAGTGATACAGTGACTTAGTGTATGTTGAATACCGGGGCGAGTGATATCACGGGCGGATTAATAAGGACGAGTGCAGAGACTAAGTTCTGGTGAATCAGACTCACGAGTGACACCCTTGTATAAAATCAGTAAGACTCCTACCACGAGAGATTCTCCATAGTAAAATATCCAAACGTCGCTTGCTACCATGAAACAGTAGAGAAAAAGTGTTAGTGATATCCTCCTGCTCGTATTACCATAAACACAGTAAATTCCCAGTGTCTTCTACCCTCCCTTAAGAAATCTCCTCCCAGCAGTCAGTGCGTATGTAAGAACCTGGACTAGCAATATAATCAATTGTCAAAATCCCCTTGCTATCAGGAAATACCAAGTCAGAATCCATAACTTCAATTCCCTTCCAATATTACTATAACTTTGATCTGACCCTCCGCGTATCACCCCTCGCCCCCCCCCCCCCGGGTGAGACCCACTCCTACGCTCCCACGCGCACCGCGATCCTGTATTCCATGTACACCTGTGCACTAAACTTACAGTGTTAGCATCAGTGTCTGTTAAGCCAGTATCCCGCAAGATACTAATTATTTAGTTAAGGTTTTATTTTCTGTCACATACTGTGTTGTATTATCTGCAGTTTCTGTCCTGTGTGTGACTGTGGTAATAGACGTGTAAAGGTTATTGCCTGGAGTTTTTGTGTCCTACCTCTCTTTATTGCACTAAGCCCCGGTCTCGAAAGAGGACCCTGCTACGCGTTAGGTGTTCTAGGACCGAGGAATCAGACCTTTTTCACCTAGCATTACATATATATATATACCTAGGCTGCTTCCCACAAGGAAAGGGAGGTAGCCGAGACAGGACGACACACTCCCCATTTACTCATCCATTCAAACACATTCATTCGCATCTTAGCCCCAAAGGGGAGAATGGACAGATCCTCACCGCACCACACCGTACAAAGGGTCAACTGCACAATGCAATCAGTGACATCCGCAGCAGTGCCTGACAGCAAAGCTGTTTTACCCCTGCCACATCATTACAGACCCATCCCCTTACCAGCACCTGACCTGACTAGCTGATCAGACCAAATGCGGGAGAATATCCCCTCAGGGCTGCGTCATCACTTATTCATTCACAATTTCTCTCCATTTATTTCTGTCACGCACAGCCACTCTTCCTTGCTCAACAGACATCCCTCTCGCATCCAGCGCTCTCTTCACACTGTCCATCCATCCTATTCGTGGTCTTCCTCTCAGCCTAACATCTCTCACATCAGATCTATATATATTTATATCTATCTATCTATCTATTGTCTATCTATCTATCTGTCTATCAATCTATCTATCTATCTATCTATACAGTAAGTATATATATATATATATATGCAGTTGATTTTAAGTTGATAATTTTGCATGGGCCGCGAATGATGTTATAAAAATCCTAATGGCCCTTAATAGTAGAAAGGTTCCCCACCCCTGGTTAAGAAGATCATTGATGAATAAAAGGAAGAATGTTGGTGATAAGACAGAGCCCTGTGGAACACCACTGTTGATAGATGTACAGAAGAAGAACGGTGTACGTCTACAACAACAGATATAGTACAACCAGAAACGAAGCTGTAGATGAAGGCTCAGAGAGATGGATAAAGACCGTAAAAGGGCAGTTTGGAAAGTAAAGATTCATGCCAGACTCGATCGAAAACCTTTGAGATGTCAAGTGCAATGGCAAAGCCTTCGCCTAAGTCCCGAGAGAAGGATGACCAAGAATCAGAAAGGTAGGTGAGAAGATCGCCAGTGGAGCATCCCTGACGGAATCCATACTGACGATCAGAAAGTTGTGATAGGAAAGATGTTTTAAAATTTTTGTGTTAAGAATAGACTCGAAAACGTTTGGGACACAGGATGTTTAAGCAACTGGACGATAGTGAGAGTTTTGGGAATGATCACCTTTATTTGTGACTGGCTGAATGAGAGCAAACTTCCAGCAAGAAGGAAAGGTACAAGTTGAAAGAAAGACGAAATTGTTTACCTAGGCTGGGTGTAAGCACAGATGCACAGTTCTTGAGGACAACAGGAGGGACTCCATCAGGCCCATATGCCTTGTTAGTATTGAGGCCAGCGATGGCAGAAAATACATCAGCTGAAGAAATTTTACTGTCAGCCATCAGGAAGTTAGAGGGGGGAGGTGATGGAGGAACAGCACCGGAATTGTCTAAGGTGCAATTGAAGGAGAAAGTCTGAGCTAAGAGATCTGCTTTATCAGTAGGAGAAATAGCTACAGAGCCATCAGAGTAGAAAATAGGAGGGAAGGATGATGAGGTAAAGTTGTTAGAAAGGTTTTTGGCAAGGTGCCAGAAGGAACGCAAAAAATCTGAGTTGGAGTGTTGAGAGCATTTAGTACGGATGAAAATTTTTTCAGCAGAGTGAAGAACAGAATTAGCACGATTCCGGGCAGAAGCAAAAAATGATGTGATTCAGGGGTGGGTTGTCTCCAGTACCTTTGCTAGGCCCACACCTTGTTGCGGACAGCATTAGAACAAGCGTGATTAAACCAAGGCTTTCTTGCATTGGGCAAAGGGTATGAGAAAGGAATGTATAATTCCATGCCTGAGAGAATAACTTCCATAATGCGCAAGGCACACTCAGATGGCTCCTGGCCATGGAAGGAATAATCATTCCAGGGAAAATCCAAGAAGTACTGGTTGAGGGCCTCCCAATCCGCAGCACCAAAGTGCCACAGACGACGTTTCTTTGGAGGGTCCACTGGCCGTATTGGAGCGATAGGACAGATTAAGGTACTAAGGTTGTGATTGGAGCCCAAAGGAGAGAAAAGATTAACAGTGTAAGCAGAAGGATTAGTCGTAAGGAAGAGGTTAAGTATGTTGAAGGTCTCTCCAAGGTGGTCAGGGATACAGGTAGGGTGCTGTACATGCTGCTCTAGATCATTAAGGATAGAAAAGATGTAGGCTTGTTCACCAGGTGGTTCAGTGAAAGGAGAGGAGAGCCAAAGGTAGTGGTGAACATTGAAATCTCCTAGAATGGAGATTTCAGAGAAAGGAGAAATGGATAGAATATGTTCCATCATAGAGGATAGTCGAAGAATTTTTGACAGTCAGTAGAATTAGGAGATGAGTAAACAGCGCAGATATATTTAGCCAAAGAATGACTGGAAAGCCGAAGCCAGAGAGTAGAGAATTCAGAAGAATCAAGTTCAGGAACATGAGAGCAAGATAGGTCGTTGTGTACATATACACAACAACCACCTTTGGCTTTGAAATGAGTATAGAGAAAGTGGGAGGATACAGAGGAATGGCCTGAAATTTTGCAGCAATGAAGAAAAAGCAAGAATTACTCCAGGCTTCTCATTTGGTAGTCACTGGGAGAGTGGCGGATGATGGGGCTGTTATGTCCCTCCTCTCCCGAGCAATTCGAGGCTTGGTACTGAGATGCCATTTTCTTTGAAATTTTTGTAGGAAGCATCGTGTGTATTGCACATGTAGTTTGGTGTTGTCACTTAGAGGAATTTGTACTGGAGAGCATGCTATCTTTAATATCTCTACCTCTACCTATCTTAATACCTCTGCCTTCAACTATCTACACCACACTACATGCAAATAAGATATCACACCATATTTCCATTCCCTCTTAGCAATGGCCACTGCATTACTGTCAGCAAACGAGGTGGTATCTTGGACTGCCATCACCTGCAGCATAGGACTGGCAGTGCAGAGTTCTCCCAGTCACTAGGAAGCGACTGTTCCGGAAGCGACTGTTGCAAATTCCATTCATGCCCATCAGCGGAGAAGCACAGGTGCATCCTTATTCTTCACCAATATCTGTTATCTCAGTACCAGTTTGAATTCAGTTCATTTCTTCTTACATTCCATATCCCCTCTAGCCTTGTTCCTCCCAGACCCCTAAAGCTTTCCCTCTGATAACCCCTTAACCGCGGGTATTGTTTTGGTCTGACTGTCCTCTCCCGCGGGGGTTTCAGCCAAATGTAAACAAACCTTTAAACCTTAATAACTCTGCACAGAATAAAGCTAGAGAAAAAAATAAGGTACCATTAGAAAGTACAAACCTTCAGCTTTCCATTGATGTAGGTTTCATGACTTCGTTGACTTTCACAGGACGGGGAGAGCCGTTAGAAGTGAGGGGTGTGAAATAACTATTTTACGCCCCACACACCAGTACCAAATGCCAACCACTCTCTCATAATAGTAATATAAACATATATGAACACTGTACATACGATAAACACCCACTCTCTGTTCACTGAGGTAGGTAAAAGGCACTTCCCTGCGGCTGCGCCCGCTCTTCACTGTGGCTGCGCCTCACTTCACTGCGGCGGCACCCGCTCACTGACGTTTCATGCGATCTTTTCATTCTTTCTAACTTCTAATATTATTTTACATATAATATGGGCAATGTACATTATATTTACAATGCACTTATTACTATATTGCGTCACTGGCGCATCACAGAATTACATAAGTGCCGCAGAATTCCACAAGTGCCGCAGATTCTCTTATTACAATATCACTTATTATACTGGCCAATATTTCCTTTATTTTCTAGGCAAAATATCCCTTATTACTACATTATCCATTATACAATTATTGGCAAAGCACGTCACTGTCGCATCACTATATATCACTGTCACTTTCAGTATTTACTCAGAGAGTGGTACTCGGCAAAGCACGGAGTTACACATAGAGCGACTTGGCATTCAAGGCACTGGTGTGTGCTCATTTTTCTCGTCGTAGGCCTTCGTGTGGTGGTTGAACATACTCTGCAGCGGCCCTGTGACAACCTGCCGCCTGCTTTAGGAGGCAATTTCACAAGCTGGTGCCGGCTCATGTAATTGCGGCACTCAAGACGGTCAGGTTGTGTGTCAGAGTGTCGCTTCGGGATCAATGCCGTCACCTGACCAAATCGTTCAAGTAGCTGCTGCACGACAGTCTTGGAAAACTGTCTCAGTGATGGTTGCCTTATGCCCCCGACTTGTGTCTTGTAAAGAATGAAGGCATTGAGCATGCACATATCGAGCATGTGCAGGCAAGCCTTCCTGTACCATCGGGTGTTTCTCCTGAGACAGTCTATTTCGCCAATCATCATATCAGACTTATCAACGAGTCTCATATTTACATTATAATCAATGACGGCATCAGGCTTCATGATTGGCTCTCCCGTCCTGTAGCTGACCTTCCCAGTTCTCTTCATTTCCCCCTTGTGGATGGTGCTGATCATATTGACAACCTTCTTGTCATGCCACCTGATCGCAAGAAGCTTGTCTGACTTCTTCAGGTGAACATCTCCCCTGGATGATGATGATGCTTCGGGGAAACTAGGCCACTCTTTCCTATAGCTCCGTACAGTGCCAACAGTGCCAATGCCGTGTTCAGCAAGGTATTTGGAGAGTTTCGGTGCTGTGTAATAATTGTCTGTGTACAGCACATGATTACCACCAAAATACCTCTCCATCAGCACTTTTACAACGGAGCCAGAGAAGCCAAGGGGGTCTTTCCTGTTCACATCCATTGTGCTAGCCGAGTAAATGACAAAATCCATTATATACCCCGTCTCACAGTCACACAGCACAAAGAGCTTTATCCCAAAGCGGTGGCGTTTGCTGGGGATGTACTGCCTGAATTTGAGACGTCCTCTGAACAATACCAGGGACTCGTCTATGACGACTTTCTGCATAGGCCTGAAAAATCGCATAAATCGATCCCTAATCTTGTTGAGGAAATCCCTCACTTTCCACAAAGGGTCAGTTTGGGACGGGTTGTCATTATCAGCGAAGTGCAGGTATCCAAGCAGCTGTCGGAACCGATCCCGTGACATATACTTCCCGAATATGGGGATAGTAGTTATGTCATCCACGAGCCAGTACTCCTCCAACTCATGTCTCTTTATATGGGGCATCAAAAACATGAGTGCAAAAATAACATACAGCTCTCTGATCCCGACAGGCAACCACGACACTTGCTTTGGCGAGCCAATAGGTCCCAGCCCTTGTGCTGCACACTGAGTTGCATACCTATTGGTCTCATTGCTGACATGCTGCACAATTTCATCATCAAGGAAGGCCAGGAAGTAATCAACAAACTCATCACCTGCGTTGCATGGGAAGGCAGGCTGTATTCCAGCATTTGTCATATCAAACGGTGGATTGTGTGGCTGGAAATCTCCACCGTCAGTCCAAACAAATGCATCAACTTGCCCTGTGCGTGGTTCAGTGGCAGGGGCAGGTTGCATTCCACTCGTTTCCCCGTGAGAAGGAGCTGATGTAGAGGCAATGGGTGAGGCAGGAGGTGAGGCAGGAGGCAAGCGGGAGGTGGGTGAGGCAGGAGGCAACGGGGAGAGGGGTGAGTGCGGGGGCGGTGAGTGGGGGTGGCGCGGGTGAGGGAACTGAGCGGGGGCAGGCGGGGCCTTTCTGACCTGGTGCGTGGTGAAACTTGACCCTTTCTACCCCGCTTATCACCTCGCTTATCGCCTCGCTTATCGCCCAGCTTTGCCCTCCAACTGCCACGCATCCCCTTTGTTCTAGGCCTGCCTGCACGGCCTGCCTTCCCTCGCTTTGCAGGCTTTGGTAATTCGTACTCCTCAGATGATGTAGACTGAGGAGAGGGCACGACAGATGATGATGATGATGATGTGAGGGCAATTGGGCTAGGGGAACGGGAAATTGATGGGAAATGCGTACTAGGGCCTGGTGTGGGAGACGTGAGCCTGCGCTTCACTCCCTTCCCACGTGCAATACCAGATTTGCCCATAGGAGCCTTTCCTTTCCCAGAGTAAGTTGGGGGTGGGGGGGGAATCAACACGATCACTTTCATCACTGTCACTATCAATGGAAAATGGTTCACCACCAATCACTGCCAAATCATCACTGCTTGCTGTGAGTGTGTCACTTTCACTGCCACAATCAAGAGTAGTACTTACTGTTTTGTCCAGCTCAGTTCTAATTTCAGGAGTGCTCAACCCCTTCTGCCTCGCCGTCAGCAGTTCCTTTACCGGTGTAGAGGTAGAGGGAACACTAGCACTAAACATTGTAGAGGAGGAAGCGAGTGACGATGAGTCGGGACGGAGCGCCATTATCACGCACAGAGCTGGACAGATACTGACTGACGCGGGTCAGGGCAGGGGTGCGGGGGGTCCCCTCGGGGTTGGAGGAGGGAGGTGTGGGATGGCTGGCGTGAAAGAACTCGACAGCTACTCTTGCGTGAGAATATTTGCGCGCCGGGAAAACGCGCGGTGTTCAAAATATTCACGATCATTCCAGAATGCCACCCGCGGTTTGGTCCAGTTTTGTCGCCGTCATTCTGGAATGACACCCGCGGTTAAGGGGTTAAATATCCCCATTTTGTTTTCCTGATTACCATCTCCTCACAAACTTCTGTAACAAAGGTGGCACTTGTTGTTATATCAGTTCTGAATTTGCAGTTGACACTGATTAAAACTTCACTTCAACTCATTTTGATTGCTCACTGTATAAACTAAATTATAAAAAAATTATCAAATATACCTGTGTAGTCTATCGCTCCCTCAGTGCTCCTTCAGAGCCCAGTATATTTGACTCCATATTCACGCAGTTGAGTAACCTTAACATTACTCTTAACATGGAAATAACCATTTTGGGTGATTTTAATGTACATAATACAGAATGGTTATTGCATTCTGCCAGGACTGACGATACTGGTGTAGAGTGCTAGCTGCTTGCAGAATCGTTTAATCTCATGCAAATGGTAAAGCAACCAACCAAAATACCAGATAATTCTGACCATAACCCCCATCTCTTGGATCTACCCCTGACAAGTAATCCAGATCAATACAGGATAGAATTTCTGTCACAACTTGGATCCTCCGACCACAATCTCATCAACGCCTCATTAGTCGGCTCCCCCAAACCTCCGTCTCCTGAGCCTGTCAGGGTGACCCAGTGGCACTTTGATGGGCAAACTGGGATGGATTTGGAAATTATCTTGCTGACATTCCATGGCAGTTTTTCTTCGCTAGTGATATCAATTCTACCAGTCCCACATTAATGACTTTAAACTAGCTGGTATGAAATTATTCATACGAAGGCAACAGTGCACTAAAAGATCGAACTCTCCAAACTGGTTTGGTAACAACTGTGCCAGAGCAACGGCCCAAAAGTCATTAGCATATAACTCTTACTTGATATAAAAATATCTGAATCACTCAGTCAATTTAAACTTGTTAGAAACCATACAAAAGCAGTAATAAATCTCGTTAAATCAAACGTTCTTCAAAACCAAGCATTTGATCTATTTAACAATCCTAATGACAGTAGAATATTTTGGTCAGCTCTCTATTCTTTCAGTAATAATTTTAACAAGTCATCACCCATTCCTTCTCTAAAATCTTCGGACGGTAACATTAAAATGACCAGCACAGTAAAGCGAATATCCTTGCCCGTACACTTGCCAGATATCCTACTTTGGAGGATGTCAGCCACAATGTCCCAGTACTAGAACTTGACTCTCCAGAAATTCCTCCACTTAAAATACAGACTAGATACGTAAAATCCATCCTAGACAATTTACCAACCATCAAAGTTCCAGGCCCAGATGGAATTCCTTCAATTGTTTTGAAAAAGTGCTTCCTGGAAATTGCCTCTGTTCAGAATATGCATACGTACTCCTTCATTCCCTTATTCATGGAAAAAAGCCAATATCCACCCAATTCTTCCCCCCAAAAAAAACAAAAGAAGCAAGTTATTTAGTGACTGACAATACGGTTTTCATCACGAAAGATCCACCGTTGATATACTCAATCTCTTGACTCATGCCATCCATCAATCAATTGACCAACATGGAAAAACCCATGCAGTAGCCCTTGACATTTCTAAAGCATTCGACAAAGTGTGGCACCATTCCCTGCTATCCAAGCTCCCTTGCTATGGACTAACGTCTTTTGTTCCTCTGCTTTCTTCATATCTCAGTGCCAGAAACATAAGAGTAACAGCGGATGATGTATGTTCCAATTTCCACTCAGTTAACGCCGGTTTACCACAAGGATCAGTTTTGGCACCGAGCCTGTTCCTAGTCCATATTAATGATCTCTTATCTGTCACCCACAGTCCCATCCATTCATATGCAGATGACTCAACATTTCACAATTCATTCACACTCAAACACCCATTTACAAAGTTTAATATTTATAACTCTCAACTCAAGGAAGCCATCTCCATAAATCAAGACTTATTAAAGATCACTGAGTGGGGACAAAGTAACTCTGTCTCATCTAATGCTAGTAAAACCAAATGCATACAGTTTACTAATAGACAGATATTGCCAGATTCGTGTATTACCTTCAATGCTACTAATATTCCCATCTCCAAAAGTATTGACATTCTCGGTGTTTCACTTAACAATGCCCTCAGCTGGACCTCTCAAGTCATATCACTTGCTAAAACCACCTCAAAGAAACTTAGATTATTGTACAGTGCTCATAACTTCTTCACTGACGAGCAGTTAACTATAAAATATAAGTCATGTGCCCTCTCAGCTGGTTTATCGCTCACCCTTGTGGAATGGATGTGGAGAGGTTGCACTAAAACAACTAGACAATATTCAGAACAATCGTGTTATAATTATTAATAACCCTGCTACTGTATTACAAACAAACTACCTCCCTTATAAGTAAGAAGGAATGTTGTCTCCCTTGCTTTATTATACAGATACTTTTATGGCCAATGCTCAGACTAAGTTTTGTCCATTGTGCCACCTCTCCATGCCTTCCCCTGTACTACATGGGCATTTGGTAGCGCTCAGGACCGGAATGTCACTCAGCCATACAGCAGAAGTTCTTCCTATCAGAATTCTTTCATTCCCCGAACTGCATCTCTCAGGAACTCGCTTCCCTGGAGCTGTTTCCCCCAAAACTTCAACCTACAGCTGTTCAAGTCCAACTGTTACAGATTTTTTATGAACGGAGGAGACCAGTAATCTGGTGTCTGATTATTTTTTTATTCTTTTGCTTTTCCTTCCTCTGTTTTGTTATTTAAAAAAAATAAAAAAAAATTCCACCCTCTCTGTTACTGAAACACTGAAAAGTTCAGCAAAGGGAGATGGTCAGGAGCTAGTCCCGAAAGCTAATGAAACGGGAGCTCCAACTCTCCTTGTCGTCAGCTTTCCATCCACCTTGGGAGTACCGTCCTGCTCGACCGGTGCTACAGTCCACTCCCTGCTAATTAATTACATCTAATTACCACTTCAGGCACGTCCGTGAGTTCCTCTCTGATTAATTATGTAATATTTATGGGTAGAGAAATATACCAACACTATCTCAACTTTATAATTAACTCTTGGCGTCATTGTTGCAGGTGACACTCTTTCTGGTGCTGAGATAGATAATTAAATAGAGACAGGCAGACAAACAGACACACACACACACACACACACACACACACACACACACACACACCACACACACACATATATATATATATATATATATATATATATATATATATATATATATATATATATATATATATATATATATATATATAATTCAATCCTACGTTGCCCATGAGGAGCGTAGGAGCCCGGGGCTAGGTAAGTTGGTCCTGGCATTTAAGATGAGAGTGACCAGCCTCACTCTTCCCTGAGTGGCATTACGTGAGCAATAACCCCAACCATTCCATGGATATAAACCTTCACCGGCTCAATCCGATTGGAGTGCAGCAATTACCCGCTAAACCACCAGGCGCCATAATTTGGTTATATAGTTACCACCCAGCGCCGTAAATGGTTTCCTGATGCAAAGGAAACCATTCAGCTTGTCACTCAGTGTAGAGTCACCCATAGGCAGAAGGAACAGGAATGAATGAAGGAAAGAAAGACAAAAGAGGGAGCGTAAAATCACCCGCAGGCAGAAGGACGTGGAAAGAATGAAGTAAACAAAGACAGAAGAGGAAGGAAGGAAAGGAGGGAGGAGAGGAAAGGCCAGACACCTAAGGGCAGCACTACATCGAGTGAGTAGATGGTGATCGTCCCCACCTACCACTATATATATATATAAATATATATATATATATATATATATATATATATATATATATATATATATATATATATATATATATATATATATATATATATATCATCTCACCTCATCAGCCGTTTGAGTATCCACTGCAGGACCGGCCTATCCCGATCGAAGCGGGGACGATACAGCCAGTGTATTTCTACCAAGTGGCTTAGGCTGTCTGGTACTCGTAGAGATTGTAGGTAGGGTGAGAAGTGCTTTTAAGTGTAATTGTAGTGTTGGAGTGGCTTTGGATAGGTGTGTAGTCTGTAAAGCAAGTGTAATCAGCCCGCGCAAGCCGACTGGGTGTAAGCATACTTTATAGTGTGCGACACCGATTCAACCACAACACCCATTATGTCCTCCAAGCAGTACGTGGCCTGAAGAACGCTCCCAAAGATTATTACCCTGGCGGGGCGAGAACCCTCGTTCTTCAGTGTACGAAAAAGCACACTATACCACTGTACCACTGAGGCTCCATATATATATATATATATATATATATATATATATATATATATATATATATATATATAAGATAGATTCACAGAGAGAGATAGAGAGTAGGGGATGACCTAGGTGTATGAAAGAGTAAGCGAGTTAGAGAAAGCGAGAGAGGGGGCGGTGGAGGTGAGACGTAGAGCAGATGAACTCTGGCTGACACTTGGCCGTTACTATTCATTATGCCTCTTCTTCTTCTTCTTTCTCCTTCGTCTTCTTCTTCTTCTTCGTCTTTTGTTTCTCGATGTATATGTTACTCAGGCCTCGTGGAAAACGTGTGTAGGGCCTTAATGAGCCTCAGTAACAAGTAGGGCACACACAGGCCTGATTTGTTGATATCGACGGGTTGGCCGGGTTCTCGGTGAATGTAACACGCGAAGTCTTGCGTGCATTTCCCGTCTATGTACTGAGGACCCCCACACTTCTGCCATGGACCCTGGTGGTGCAGAGGTTGGGTGCAGGAATGGTGGTAGATATTATCTCTACTAGGCTGGTTATAATCATCTGGAGTTACCAAGAAATAGGGTGATGTTGACTTTCTAAGCTAAATAAAGTCGTCTAGAAATGGCAAGAAATAAAAAATAATAATAGTAATGGTCATCATCATCATCATCATCATCATCATCCGGACATCGTTTTCCACCCAAGGGCAGGGTGAGGAGTAGCAACGCCCAGTCAGCCCAAGTTTGCCCAGTCCATTCATACATCATTCAAGCCCCGGAATCCTGGCTTTGTCTGATGCGCCAAAAACATTCACATCGTTCTGTAGCTTCACATAAACGTATCCAATAGAGTCAATCCGGACGCAGTCACGTTAAAAATGGGTGCCAAATCCCTGATCATGCACTTCTCCTCACAACATTTATCCAGCCAGCTCGATCTCTTGTCTTTGCCCCAGCCTCACCGACTTCCATACCTCTCTTCGTCACACACTCATACACCACATCCCTCCACCCTCTCCTTGTCTACCTCGCCTCCTCCCTGCGTCGGACTCGCTCAGGTAAACCTTTTTTTCACCACTCAATTGTTATCCATTCTCTCCACATGACCATACCATCTCTGTACACTCTCTTCGACTGTGGTGTCAACAGACTTCCTCACTCCACATCTTACACGAATCGCATTCTTTCGTATCCTATCCCCTCTTTGAGTCTTTGTATTCAACATACATTCTTCAGCAGTTCCATCTCCACTGCTCTCACTCTTGATTTCTTATTTTCATGCCACACCATAGTCTCACAGCCATGCGTAAAAGTTGGCACTAACACTCCTTCATGTAAGCCTCGTGCAGCTGCAACACTCAAGTCTCTGTTTCTTATCAAGGCCTTCATAGCACCAGCTACTTTCCTTCCTTGTGTCACTGTACTTTTCACTTCTTGTGATAATAATAATATTCGTCATTCAAAAGAAGAGGTTAAGAGACTGACAGATATCAAATAAGACTGTAGAGAAGATAGAAAGGGTGGACACAGACAAAATATAAGGCTATGAAAATAGGCAAAACAAAGACAGCAGTACACAGAGAAAAGAAAATGACAGATAGTTGAGTTAAAGCGGGGGACACTTTGTTGGTGACAGTAGCATTATTTCTTTTGTAATCAGAATAGCTGTAGCATTTTATTTCAGCTAACATCTGACGATTAATTTCAGCTGAGAATCGGTTATGAGTGCCTGATGGAGTTTACACTGTTCTCATTTACCCATTCAGTTTGACGATTTTTTTATATTTAATTTTTGCCATGGGTATATTCAGCCTAGAGTAGTGCACTCAAACTGAAGGGAGCCCATAGTAACCCTATCAGTAAGAAAGGACTTTCAAAACATGAGCAATATCGTCTGAAGGTGGCAGGAAAAGGAAAAATGGAGCCTGCTGATACAAGGGTTAAGTGTATCAATGATTCAGTTCCTGAGGTGTGTTGGTTAGAGCCCATGGATGCCAAGGTTAAGTCAGAATGATGGCAAGCTTAAAGCAAAAAATGCCAAGTTTAAAATCAAAGAATGACAAGATCAAGGTCGGAGGGTACCAAGATTTGGGGTATTGGATGACAAGGATTGGGGTGAAGGAAGTCAAGGTAAGTGCGTAGGATGCCAAGAGCTAAATGCATAGGATGCCAAGGTGAGGTGAACAGGATGTCAAGGTTAACACCATAGGATGCCAAGGTTAGGGCCGTGTGATTCCAAAGGTAGGAGAGAAAGATGGTACTGTTAAGACCAAACAATATTAGGTTATCCGATAAGACTGCTTGAATTTCATATTATTCTGGCTGTCTACTGACGAATTTATCCAGTTTAAGAGAGTTTGCAAACTGGCTTGGATTGGCTACTTTAACTCCTTCACTACCAAGGCTACTTCTAAGCTGGGTAAAACAGCCTGGTAGTGGCAAGAACATCATTTAACAAACATCCTCAGTTTGAAAGGATTAATATTGTCAGCATTTGTCTTGTGAGTTTATCTTTTTAACATTTGTATTGTGAGGGTGTGTCTTCAGAAGATGTCTAGTGAGCATTATTCATATGAACCTGTTTCTTGTAGGCATTTTTATTCTGAATGTATTCCCAAGGGACATTTTTTTTGTGAATACTTTATTATCAACATATTTCCTGTGAGCATCTAGCATGAAACTGATAATTCTCTCTCTCTCTCTCTCTCTCTCTCTCTCTCTCTCTCTCTCTCTCTCTCTCTCTCTCTCCCTCTCCCTCTCTCTGTTTCTGACATTCTTTTTGCTGTACTACAAAAGTCTGCTGGTCTGGAGGGTGGAGGAATGAGCCTTCTGCTGTGCTATCCTTTTCTCCTACGACTGTATCTTGAGTACTGTAAAGGTCGGACCACCTCGTAGGGACGGTAAGGTCTATGTGATCTGTGTATCTATGTAAGTCTATGTAACTCTCACTGCTGCGAGACGATTATTCTCAGTTTACGACAGTCCGCTTGCAGGGAAATGTATCTAATCCATTCACTTCGAAGTCTCTTCTAAAATGAACAAAACATGAAAATAAAAGTTTTATCACAGACCACATCATTAGACTGAAACAGTTAGCACTGAATATTTGTTTTGTGGGCATACGTCTTGTAGGCATAGATCTTCTGAGCACATAATATCTTGAGCATATATAATATGAGCACACATTTAGTGAATAATTATCACGGTGGTGGGGCTATCATACTTAAAGTACTTGATAATTTTTTTTTTTTCTGCTATCAGACGATTTTATTTAACTTTTGAAGGACCTTCAGTAGCGATGGGATATACTCGTATGAAAGCTGTTATATTCTACCGTGCACTGTTCGGAAATCTTCTGGGTGAAGTCAAAGGGATGATTTATTTTTTTTTCTTAATGCAACGAACAAGGAATCAAGGACCAAACGCCCGCAAGATTGTTCCCTCCAAGAAAAAACAAAAACAAGATAACAGAGAGCCAAATTTAAGACACACTGCTTCTGAAGGACTGGAGATCATAGGCAGTAGAAAATACTGACAGAGGAAAACAGTTCCAGAATTGCCCTGTTGCATACGTAAAGGACTGAGAGTAACGATTAACTCTTCCATTAAAGGGTTGGACAGAAAGAGGATGAGAGTTTGTTGTTAGAGGGGTGCTACGCCCCAGCCATAATGGTGGAAGGATGCAAGCAGACCAGAGGAGCAGTGACCATTGATATAGTGATAGAAAAGAGATAAAGATGCAACAATGCGGCGAAGAGACAGAGTTGAAGGAAGCCAGTAAGAGGAGGAGAGTTAATGAGACGAGAAACCTTTGACTTCACCTTGCTGAGTAGAGCTGTATGTGGGGAGCCTCTTAACACATTAGAGTTGTACTCTACATAGGGACAAATAAAACCCGAGTATGAAGTCGACAACTGTGCTGGAGTACAGAAGGAACGGAGTCTGCTTAGCACACCTATTCTCTTGGAAGCAGATTTTACAAGAGAGATAATATGGTTTTTCCAAGATAACTCCCAAGAGAATTAATGGAATCCCAAGTATGTTTATGTGATGTTACAGTGAATGGAGAGAGACTGGAATTGATGAGAGAGTTCAAATACCTGGGTACAGTGATAGAAAAGAGAGGAAAATGTGCAAAAGAAGTTGAAAACAGAGTGACACAAGGAAGAAAAGTAGCTGGTGCAATGAAGGCCTTGGTAAGAAGCAGAGGCTTGAGTGTTGCAGCTGCACGAGGCTTACATGAGGGAGTGTTAGTGCCATCTCTAACATATACTGTAGATGTGAGACTATGGTGTGGAATGAAAATGAAAAGTCAAGAGTAAGAGCAGTGGAGATGAGACTGCTGAGGATTGTATGTGGAGTACAGAGGGTGGATAGGATACGAAATAATATGATTCGTGAAAGGTGTGGAGTGGGGAAGTCGGTGGACACCAGAATCGAAGAGAGTGTACTGAGATGGTATATATGGTCATGTGGAGAGAATGGATAACAATAGAGTGGTGAAAAAGTTACATCTGAGAGAATTTGAAGGAGGGATGAGGCGAGGCAGGCCATGGAGAAGGCAGAGAGATATGGTGGATGAGTGTGTGAGGAAGAGAGGTTTGGAAGTCGGTGAGGCTAGGGAACTGACAAGAGATCGAGCTGCTGAGGAGAAGTGCATGATCAGGGATTTTGGCATCCCTTTTTAACGTGGCAGCGTCCAGATTGACTCAATCGGATACGTTTATGTGAAGCTACAGAACGTGGTGAATGTTTTTGGCGTATCCGATAGAGCCAGGAATCCGGGGGCTTGCATGATGAGTGAATGGAAGCTTGGCCCATTGGATTGGGCAAATTTGGGCTGTCTCGACGTTCCTACTCCTCACCCTGCCCTTGGGTGGGAAAGGAGGTCCGGATGATGATGATGATGATGTTTATTAATGATGCAGGACTGAGCGTGAATATTGTAAAAAAAATAAGAGGATACTCCTGCGAAAGATTTTGACAGGTTAAAAGATGTAAGAACTGAGTCTTTGAAGCATAAAAAAAAAATATTTCTGCCCCAATCAGAGTTACGAGCCAAGTTAGACATTATGTGTACCATAGCCTCATCCCTTGTTTGTTGAAGTAACTGCTGAGATGGACACTGCGGGAGGTGAATGGAAAGGTGAAGGGAGGAGTCATCAGCATATGGGTGAACAGGGTTAGATGTACAGCTTAGAAGGTCCTTAATGAATAGAATGAAGAGACTTGATGATAGGACAGAGCTCTGAGGGACACCACTTTTGATTGCTATAGAAAAAGAATGGTGGCCGTCTGCAACTGTAACAACAGAACGATCAAAAAGGAAGCTAGAGATGAAGGCGCAGGCAGAAGGATTGAAACAGTATGAGGGCAGTTCGGAAATTAAAGATTTATGCCAGACTCGATCGAAAGCCTTTGAGATGTCAAGTGCTATGGCAAAGCTTTCGCCAAAGTCGCGAAAGGAGGATGACCAGAAATCTGGAGGGATGGAGAGATCTCCAGTGGAGCGTCCCTGGCAGAACCAATACTGACGATCGGAAGGAAGATTGTGATTGGTGAGGTGATTTCTTTTTTTTGGGTGGGGTTAAGAATAGATTCAAAAACTTTTGAAATTCAGGATGTTAAAACAGTTGAGCGATGGTTTGAGGGCTGGTAATGGTCACCCTTCTTTATAATAGGCTGAGTGAGAGCAAACTTCCAACTTAAAGGAACGGTACAGTTGACAGACGAAGGAGAAAGAGTTTACCTAGGCAGGTGCAGAACACAAACATAGTTCTTGAGGACAACAGGAGGGACCCCATCAGGCCCATATGCCTTGTTAGTACTGAGGTCAGTGATGGCAGAAAATACATCAACTAAAGAAATTTGACGTCAGCCATGAACAGATGAGAGGAGGAAAGTAATGGCGGAGCAGCACTGGAATCGTCTAAATTGGAACTGGAGGAGAAAGTCTGAGTGAAGAGTTCTGCTTCATCAGTAGAAGAAACAACCACAGAGCCATCAGTGTGCAGTAGAAAAGAGGAGGGAAAGATGATGAGGTAAAGTTTTTGGAAGGGCTTTTAGCAAGGTGCCAGAAGGAGTAGGAAGAATTTCATTTGGAGAGTTCAGAGTATTAATTATTAATGAAAATATATTTAGCAGAGTGAAGATTGGAGCACTACTATGGACAGAAAGATAAAAGAGATTCAGGGGTGGGTTAGCTCCGGTACTTTTATAGGCCCTATCTTTTTCATATACAGCATTAGGACAAGCGTGATTATTTTTATTTATTTATTTTTTTTTGCGCGTTAATCATGGGATAAGTGAAAGGAATGTATGCTTCCATGCCGGGGAAACTAACCTCCGTAATGCGCAATGCACATTCAGATGGTTCGCGGCCATGGAAGCAATGATTACTGCAGGGAAAACCAATGAAGTACTGCCTTAGGGCCTCCCAATCAGAAGCTCCAAAGTACAAACGGAGCTGTTTAATGACAGCAAAAATTTTGTTTTTGTGAGCGTAGGTTCATCTGGGTGTGAAACCGGTGAAGTACAGCCGAAGTCGCCCTTATCCAATCCTTCCTCAGGTGATAGGATGGGAGTTGAGGAATTTTTGTGTAACTGGGCAGTGGTGCTGCCTTGTTATATCAGTGTAGCCACATGAGGGAGTCCCTCTCCAGCACCTGATAGCAAGAATTAAAAAAAAAATAGTCATGGTAAACAATACCTTAAGACAGGCAGGGCAGCATCCACACACGTCCTTTCCATAACCCCACTGGCAGGTCAGGTCATTCGGGCAGCTGATCTCATCACACTGGACACAGGTTAGGCCGGAACATCTATAGGAGAATCAGCGAAACAGAGAAAGGCATAAATTTTAATAATTTGTTTGACACATTCGCTCATCACAGTTACGGTCTCTAAAATTAGCAAAGATATCATAGATCTAGATTTCACAGAGCTATGTCTGCCTTAGGTGGTAAAAATAATACCCATTTACTCCAACTGATTTAAAAACAATCAAGTGTATGGATGCAATTTCTAGCATTAAATAGAGCTTCCAACCTTTTCGCTAATCATAGTTGAACGTAACTGTGTCAACTATATAGATGCGGGAGGCATATCTGGGTGACTCGGCAGCCTTCCACTGGAATCATACTAGTAGTGTCCTTTCAGCACACCGACGATTAAGTATAAAATATAATATTAATAATAAAGTAGACGTACAGTTTCATCCTGTGCAATAAGAGATAGCATGGAAACTGCATGCTCAGTCCTGCACAATGCACGCCGATTTGAAAGAATTACAAACTAGCAGTTGTTGTAGTAGTACAACAACAACAATAGCAACAAAAGAAACAACAACAATAACGAAAACAACAACAACAACAACAACAACAACTACTACTACTACTACTACTACTAGTACTACTGCTGCTGCTGCTGCTGCTGCTGCTACGACTACGTCTTCGACTACGACTACTACCACTACTACTACCGTACTACAACTAGTAGCAGTAGTAGTAGTAGTAGAAGTTAGCGGATGGAAATCCATTCCACAACAAGTACGAAGATATCGAAGCGATATCTGCCATCCTTCCTTTATTTGTAACCTTTATAAGTTATGGAGAGGCGTCGACCTCACGTGCAAGACATTATCAAGGAACTAGACGAAGTGACCTGAGAAGTTTTGGTGAAATCCATGTGTTCACTTCCTCTTTTTCTGCTTTTTTTTTTTTTCTTTTTTGGGGGGTGGGTGGGGGGAGGGGGCTGACCCTCAAGAAGCATTGGGGATAGTCACGATCCCCAGTTATCACATTATGGAAGAGAGTTCTTTGTGCAATATGTATAAAGATATTAAAGCCATATCTGCCCTCCCTTCACTGTTTGAGAACCTTTAATCTGGTGAGCTGGGGCTGATTCCCCCAAAAAATCATGGTTGCAAAACTGCATATAATGGAAAACCTTCGGAGTAGCCTACCCAGACAAACTCACCTGGAAAGTTTTAAACTTCAAATCCACATGTTGCCTAGGAGTTAAGGCACACACACACACACACACACACACACACACACACACACACACACACACACACACACACACACTTAATCTCGTGCAACAGTATAAGGCAAGTTGCTGAACGTGGCATCATCCTTCTTCGCAGGATTTACAGTGATAATTGCGTGGCTTGGTTTAGTGAATACACCCTCAACATTTTTCACCTGAGCACACAAATGGCCAGCAGAAGTAGCGTAGCGATGACAGTCATGGCAGAGAGACACAGAAGGAAAACAGTGACAGGATCGTAGTACACCCCTTCTTCACTCACCGGGTGTTGGGGCTAAACTGATCCGTGGTGGAATAGGCAGTGTCTATACAAGACCCCGAGGATAAAAGAAAACATTAACTTCGTATACTTCTTCCGATTCTCTTTATTAGGCCACATAAAAAAAACAACAACAATACTTCACCCACGCCCTTATGTTCCCTTTATTTAAAAAAAAAAATGGTGAAAAGTACGGCAAAATGTTTTCAAACCAAGGATTCAACAAAATGTTCATGTTTTCGTCTCATATTAGCTTCATATACGATTTCTATGGCCTTTAATGCATCCCTACCATACTATACGGCTGTGAATGTACACCATGGATGTCATTCGCATATTCTGCTATACCAAAAAAGAAAAAAAAAGAAAAGAAAAGAAAAAGAAAGAAAAAGCCAGCCCGACCGTGAAAAAATGACGTGACCGGACACCAAACAAGTCATTTTTTTGTGGTCTTATTTAATGTCGTTTTCTTCCGTCTCCAGGTGTATCCTTTTTTTCTCATTACTTATAATACACTTACTTGCATCTCACCTTTCCTGTGTCGAAGATTATGTTGCACTTTTTGGTAATGCATCCTTTGGTAATTTAGTCATATTCCTCATAACAATTCCATCTAATAGGCTCACACCCCCTTCTCTGTAAGCAACACATTTGTATCTACAAAATATCTAAGGTAAACTGTCAGGTGTTAGTGTTAATAATATACTTGAATGCCACCGTAACATCCAGTGTTAATCGAAATACCCTTTGAAACCTCGTGGCTGTTCCTAAGAGAAGTGAGTAAAACTGTCAGGGTTGTAGTCAGAAATAATCGTCAGTAGTTAATAATACTCTGAGTGCGAATACAAACAGTTTTTGAATGCTCTGGGGTTCACTGGCTACTCCTTAGCTGAATAATATTATTTGGCGACAACCGCAGTAATATACCTATTTGCTCAGTGGTATTATTAAAAGGTTTAACTCTTTGGCTGTAATGATTTCTCTGAAGTGGGGAAGTCCTTTCGATGTTCTACTGAATGTTATGGCTAGTCGCATCCAGAGGAGGGCAAGCGGTGAATAAAAACAATATGTGCCGGTGAACTCAAGCACCTTCCACTATTCTAACCAATACCGAAACATCATTACACTAGTTTATGTTGCTTGTCAGGAGGGAGATGGAAGTTCTGGTTGATATTTTATTCTTGTCTGTATCATATATTTTAATTCCGTTTCGTAGATCCACCTATTAGTGTTAAAATAACCTTTCCCGTTCGAAATCCATCTCAGGAGCTGTATGAAACCGTCTGTAAATAGCAAAATCAAAATACAGAGGGACATTACCTGTTTTAAAAGACTGTGAAGTCAGACAGTGAGAAAGGTGGTTGTATTGTTGTCAGTCGTCACGTACTGCTGAATGTGGTGGGTACTTGATTGTTCTGTATCAACTGAAATTCCCAAGTGTTCATGTATTCTAGTATATGTTTTCTTTACGTTTTACTTATATATAGCGTCCTACAGCTGGCACACTTAACGAGATAAACAATTGAAGCTTTTTTTGTATGTGAAGAGAGTCACGTATCTGGAAAACAAAATGTGAATAATTTATCTTTTCTTTTTTTTCTTTT
The DNA here is from genome assembly GCF_032717465.1 of Coenobita brevimanus. Classification (NCBI taxonomy): domain Eukaryota; kingdom Metazoa; phylum Arthropoda; class Malacostraca; order Decapoda; family Coenobitidae; genus Coenobita; species Coenobita brevimanus. Next base: position 31,298,098 of record NC_136957.1, on the reverse strand, counting down.
CCTTTTTTTTTTTGGGGGGGGGAGAATGCTACTCCAAGTGACACCAGTGTGAAGTGTTTACCGAGTAGTCTTTGAAGTTTATTCCTGAGTTTGAAGCTAATTTTCAAATGTATGTTATGGGAAACTGTATGGTACTTCTCAGAACAGCAGTGACCGTACAGTCATGGACTGAAATCGTGCAGCCGTAGTCAGATTAATCCCTACCACGATCCATGCTGAACAGGTAAACCCCTAGGAGGCTAGATGGTTCTGTCGCATGGGATGGACCTGCAAACAGATTCGGGTAAAAGTACATCCACTAGGCAGGATCGTAACCCTCATATATCCCATCATTAAGTTGCATATTCAAGACAGGAGAATGTGAACAGTTTTGAAATAACTTTTTTTTTTTTTTTTTTTTTTGCTATCGATACACCTGTGGATAAAACCGATGTGTTATCATCCATAACTATGAAGAGCTAATCTTTTATTTTCTTATGTTCCTTAGGATTAATATACATTCATCACTTACAGTAGTAAGTCTGGTTAGCAAATAAGCTTCAAAAGTCTGGTGGAAATATTTATTATAAGATTTTCAGGTGTCATTTCGAAGTACTGTTTAAAATAGCATCAGAGTACTGACGTGAGAAAGTGTATGGTATGTAGGAGGACGGCCGGGCCTGAACGAACGGACTGTCAAGTCTGTGGCCAAAGTTGGACGTTTAGCAGACACACACACACACACACACACACACACACACACACACACACACACACACACACACAGTAAGCAACCTTGAATTAATAACACCCATACTCCTGAGCTAGTAACTATTAGTTCCATGAGCTACAATCAACCATTTTGGTTCGTCACTCTGTGTATCCACCGGAAAGTAACAGTAAATCAAGTGGGTGACTGGTGTGTGCCCCCACCAATCAACTGCATTACAGCAGAGGCTGAAATAATACAAATATTCCTTATAATGAAAATTATATTATTATAATAATCATTGTGTAATCTGGTTGGCTGAATACACACGCAACAATTTTCATTGGATCACAAAGAGAGTCAGAAAGAGAAGGGTTTTGAGGCAGTCGTGGTGGAGACACCTGGCAAGCAGAGACAGGTTCTAATTTACTTCTTCACCCGCCCACTGATGGGGCAATACAAATCAGATGGGGATTCAGTAGAACCTACATACACACCTAGAAAAATATCTATCTATCAACATACCTAGGCTGCTTTCCCCAAAGAAAAGGGGGGTAGCCATGACAGGACGACACACTCCCAATTTACTCATCCACACACACACACACACACACACACACACACACACACACACACACACACACACACACACACACACAGTTACTCGTATCTAAACCCCATGGGGAGAAGGGACCGATCCTCACCACACCACACCGCACGAGGGTCAATTGCGCAGTGCAATCAGCGACATCCGCATCAGGGCCCGACAGCATAGCTGGTTTACCCCAGCCACATCATAATGGACTCATCCTCTTACCCTGACCTGACCTGATCAGCTGGTCAGACCAAATGCAGGAGCATATGCCCTCGAGGCCATGTCACCATTACTTATTTACAGTTTCTCTCCAGTCATTCTTACGAGTATCACTCGCAGCCACTCTTCCTTGCTCTACAGACATCCCTCTCTCATTTAACACTCTTTTCACACTGTCCATCCATCCTATTCACGGTCTTCGTCTCAACATTACACCACCTAACATCAGATCCTATTATCTTTTTCACCAATCGCTCTTCATCCATTCTCTTTATGTGCCCAAACCATCGCAACACTCTCTGCTCATCTCGATCAGCCACCTACTGCACAGCTCCAGCTCTCCTTCGCATTTCATCATTTCTCACTCGATTCATATGCGTCACTCCAAACATACACCTCAGACACCTCATCTTCATTACATTCAAACTCTTCCCCTCTGCTACATCTACATTCCATGTATCAGACCCATATAACACAGTCGGGGAGGCTGTTGCTCAATCGGTAGAGAGGTGGCCTGCAGTCCTACCGGACACAGTTTCAAATCCCCACTGGGGCAGTCAACAGTTAAAGGATTTGAAATTCAGGAAATCAGACTTTACTGATCTACCAGAAGACCCGCCGACATGTCATAAAAATACCCCCGTTAATACCAATACACCAGTCCTGTATGAGACAGCCCTAGCATGTATTTAATATGGACAGTGGGTATTGGTGCCGAAGTGGCGACGTGTAGAGAGGTGTATGGTATGGAGGACTACTGTACTGGCCTTGAGAGCAGGCTGTGAAGCCTATGCCCAGAGTCGGACATATAAAGAAAGAAAGAGAAAAAAAAGAACTACACCCTCATACAGCCTTATCTTTACATCAAATCTAAGCGAACTACATCTTAACACTTTTTCATTCCTCCCAGCACCTTTCCTACTTCATTCTAAACTTCAGTTCTACATCTATTCTTCCATCCACAGCAACATGTAACCCTAGTACTTAAAACACTGTACCTGCTCAAGCAACCCACCATTCAAAACTACATTTATCCTCTAACCATCCACCAAGCTCGTACACTTCATCACACTGTTATTCTCATTTACTCTCAGTTTCCTCATTTCACGCACTTTTCTAAATTCCTCTACCAACTGTCTCAATTTCTTCTCTGAATCAGCCACCAGTGCAGTATCATCCGCAAACAGCAACAGATTCAGATTCTACTCTCTACAATCAACATTCACAAGATTCAAACCTCCACCTAACACTTTAGCATTCATCTCCCTTACATCTCCAGCCACAGAAATATTATACAACCAAGGCGACATCACGTATCTCTGCCGCAGTCCCACTCACTCTCTCCTGAAGTCGGACTGCTCATCACCAATCACTCCCTCTGTACCTTCTCTAACTCTTTTAATCAACACTCTACCATACACCTTACCCACAACATTCAACAGACTGATATCCCTAAAACTAGTACACTCATACTTATCACCCTTACCATTATACAGTGGAATCACACGCGTACCTGTCCAGTCAATCAGCACCATCTCTCCCTCAAAACACACACTTTGCAATCTTACTAACCACTCAACAATTGTCGCTCCACCACCTTTCAGACGTTCCACAGCACACCCATCCATACTTGCAGCTTTCCCTGCTTTTATCTCCTTACTGCTTCTGCGCTTCCTCTATCGTGATCAAAGAATCATTCAGTTCTCTTAACACACTTATTCCTTGCACCCTTTATTAATTTTCTGGCCCGTGTCCCCTCCCTCTCCCAACAGTTTACCCTTCTTACCTTCTCTCTCTGTCTCTGTCGCTGTCTGTCTGTCTGTCTGTCTCTCGTGTGATGAATGTTATTTTCTGATCTTTGGTAGTGCATCATGTGGAAGTCGATAGGTTCTTCACAACAATATTATGCCGGTAGGATTAGGTTAGAGTTTATATCCGGAGATGTGAATAACTAGAAATTAAATGTTATGCCATTGGATTGGGTTAATATTTTACATCTGGAGATGTGAGGAACATTCTGTGAATGGAACATGTCAGTTTTGTTCACATTCTCTCTTACCTAAGGAATTAGTTCTTATCATTATTGTTATTATGCATAATAATGTACAGACGTCGGAATAAGTTCGTTTCCTTTTCCGAGTTTGTAACACTGCTCGATGGAGAGCTACCCCGTCCTCCTCCCTTCCTCATAGTCCCTCCCCCCACCCAACCCCCCCCCCACTTTTCTCTCCTACTCCATAACCCAACCAGGTACCCTCCGTACTCTAGCTCACAGCCAGCTTGGGGTTTCTGTACTTCAAGCACCTCCCTAATGGGGTGCTTTCAAAGCTAGTATTCGGGTAGATGTCACCACCATTCGGACAACACATTCCCCGCGTTGTATTTAATAAGTATATTTTTCTTTGTTAAATATCTACACTGTCGTGTGAAACAGTGAATCATAGTAATGTCATATACTGTAATATAAATAATACAAATAGAACACGTATATATAACGTAGCGTGAATTGTTCATATTTATCATAAACGGAAATTAAAATATCATTCATAGAATATGATGGCACCTCGCCATTTCATTGTTCCTATATCATTTCATTTCTGCTACATTTAGTGCAAGTTAGGTTCTTAATACATAGTTTGTTCAGACTGTAAATTACGCCTAGTGGGTGTCTTGACTCATTCAATCTCTATGTGGGCAGAAATTTAATGTTGAGTAAATACTGGGACTCAACATTTTGCTCACTCCCATCACCCATGCACACCACAAGACCCTTGTGCCACGGTTTGAGAAGGCCGTGGTGTTGACCCCTCAGACCCTTTAAAGCAATTACAGTACCTTACTTTATCTAACCTAACTAGACCACACGTAGCCTAGTCTAAATAGTATTATTTTAAGCATTAGCCCTAGTGCGTTTGTTTTGAAAACAAATCTCTCGTGAAAAAACGTAAACACTGGACTGTCTTGTGCGCATGCATGAAGGGAGTGAGCAAAATGTTGAATGCTAGTATTTACTCAGCATTAAATTTCTGCCCACGTAGAGACTGAATGAGTCAAGATACCTAGTAGGCGTAATTTACAGTCTGAACAAACGATGTATTAAGAACCTAACTTGCACTAAATGTAGCAGACATTGAATAATATAGGACCATCATATTCCATCAATGATATTTTAATTTCCGTTTATGATAAATATAAATAATTCACGCTACGTTATACATACTTGTTCTATTTGTATTATTTACATTACGGAATTTGACATTACTATGAATCACAGTTTCACACAATGTAGAGATTTAACAAAGAAAAAAATGCTTTTTAAACAGCGCGGGGACTGTGTTTGTCCCAATGGTAGTGACATCTACCGGAATACTAGGCTTTTCAGAAGCACCCCATTAAGTGTAGTCCGAGCAACTAATAAAGAAATAGTACAGTATATATCATAAACTAAGTTAGGAAAAGGTTTACCACACTGTGTGTGTGTGTGTGTGTGTGTGTGTGTGTGTGTGTGTGTGTGTGTGAGAGAGAGAGAGAGAGAGAGAGAGAGAGAGAGAGAGAGAGAGAGAGAGAGAGAGAGAGAGAGAGAGAGAATAAATCTGCTGTTAATAAATGTTGCAGTAGTAGACACCTCTTTTACACACACACACACACACACACACACACAGAAAGAGAGAGAGAGAGAGAGAGAGAGAGAGAGAGAGAGAGAGAGAGAGAGAGAGAGAGAGAGAGAGAGAGAGAGAATAAATCTGCTGTGATTAAATGTTGCGAAAGTAGACACCTCTTTTACACACACACACACACACACACACACACACACACACAGTGAGAGAGAGGAGTTACAAGGAAGTTAGGATCTTAATGACTATGCAGCTCATACCGTGGAGATACTTCTTGTTTGCCTTTGAATGCATATCCAGTTCACATTTATTCTAGTGTAAGATCCTGCCGATGAATCCCTTAAACTTATTTACTGTAGTGTTAACAACGTCCATGTTGAGTCAGTTCCATGTGGAGCAGATCTTGCACGTGAAAAAGTTTTCACGTATTTCTGCTGGTAAATTTTCTCATTTACAGCTTCCAATCATGGTTGTGTGCCAAGTCCGTGTTAAGAGTAAGCAACTTTGTATGTAATGATTGTGAAACCCATTCAGATTTTAAACACTTTAACTAGTTGACCTCGTAGTCTACGAGTTTCTACTAAAAAAGTCCCACAGCCCTCAGGCGAACTGATCCCTTAGTCTCCTGAACTCTTTAAGTCGACGTATGTCTTTTCCAAGCGACCAAAATTCCACAGCAACTCAGGAAGTGGCCGTATTAAGGAGATATAGACTGTGAGAACAATCTCTTAATTCCCAGAGAGAGAGAGAGAGAGAGAGAGAGAGAGAGAGAGGAGGAGACTTTGAATGGTAAGAACAATCAGGAGAAATGCTGATAAGAAAAGTAAGAGGAGAAACTGAAGCAGGGAAGAGGAAAACACTCAGGTGAAAAAATGGAACAATGTTATAGAAGTGACACAGGGATGGAAGCACACACACACACACACACACACACACACACACACACACACACACACACACACACACACACACACACTTTCTGAATATTTGTTGACCTATCTGTCTGTGCCTGTCTGTGTGCTGCCCCTGCACCCCCCCCCCCTCATCTCTTCCTCTGGATCCTTTGTCTCACCCCCAGTTTCCTTTTCCCTCCTTCCTCTTTCTAGCTATCTGCTTAGTCCCTGCCTTCCTCCCTCTCTCCTTTCCTTCGTCTGTCTCCTCCTCTGTCACTCCCTCCTTACCTCACTCTTCTTTCTCCCTCCTTGTCACAACTTTGTCTTTCTTTTTTCATGTCACATGTGTTACCTTTTTTTCTCCATTTTTCTCTCTGTATTTCTTTACTTGTACTAAACCCATTTCCTTCACTGCTTTCTTTCCCCATTAATAACTGCATGCTCCTTTTTCTCTCTCCTCTCTCCGTCTCTCCCTGTTACCCGAAATCTCTTCTTTCATTCCGCTCTTACCACTGTCCCTCCCTTCCTCCCTCCCTCTCCCTCCCCTTGTCTTCCCTTCTTAACATCCCCCTCCCCTTTCTTGCCCTAATAATTAACCTGTTTTCTTCCCACCAGTAATCTGTACTTTCTCTCTGCAGATTTCGCTAATTTCTCTGTTTCTCTCCCTCCCTTTTCACTTGAATGTCATTCGTTCTACTCAGCCTCAATTTTTCGTCTCATCCTGCTTAGTTCTTTCCCTGCGTCCTTACCATAATAACACATTTTCTTCCTCCTCCCCGTTACCTTGTCTTCTTTTCTAATTTTTCTCATATCGTTCTCAGTGTTCCGTTCCGTAGCTCGCTTTCCCACTTTCTCCTTTTCTTATCCCTATTTCTGTGTTAGCTCCATTCCAATTTTCTCTCAGCTGTCTCCCCTTTTGTCTCTCCTTCCTGTCTCCCAGCCTTCCGATTCACATCACCCTTTTCTCTTTCCCTTTCACACTGCTTGTATCTCATTTCACCTCTCACTGTCTCTTTTTCTCACTCTCTGTTTCTTAAATCTCGTTGTTCTCTCCTTGCCTCTCCTCTTTTTACTTTCTCCGTAACTGCACTCTCATTTCTCATTATTCCACTCACTCTCCCTCTCCGCCTGTCGCCCCCTGTCTTTTAACTCTCTCTCTCTCTCTCTCTCTCTAAGTGCAGTAAATTTTTCCTAACTTGGTTTATGTATATACTGTGCTATTTCTTTATTAGTTGTTCGGACTACACGTAATTTGAGAGGTGCTTGAAGTACAGACACCCCTAGCTGGCTGTGAGCGAGAGCATGGAAGGTACCGGGTGCGGTTATGGGGTCGGAGAGAAAAGTGGGGGGGTTGGGTGGGAGTGTGGGACTATGGGGAAGGGAGGAGGAGGGGGTAGCTCTCCATCGAGCAGCGTTACAAACGCTTTAGTCCAGAGAAAAGGAAACGAACTTATTCCGACGTCTGTACGTGCATTATTGTGCGGGAAAATGTGTTTTCTCTCCTACGGTCTAGAATGTGTATTATTACATCAGAAAATGTGAGTTCTCTCCTAGGCTCTGGAATATTCTGAACTGCACTCTTATTACAGTGGGGCGGAAGAGGTACTTAAACAGAACTGCCCTGCTTGCTGGCACTTTTGCCAGAGGGTAACAGATGGAGTGAGTGAATGCATGGCTGCCAGTCAGAGTCTAGTGTGTTCAGTTTAGTCAGTGAGCTAGTGAGTAACAGACAGTTTTGTGCGGGGCATCCACTTTGTGCAAGGCAAGCAGTTAGAGAGAAGTGATGAATAGTCGGTGAAGTCACTGAGTCAGTGGCGGACAGACAGTGATAAAGTCCGTGACAGAGTTAGTGAGTAAGACAGCGCAAGCTAATCAGTGAAGGATGGAGTAGTCAGTCAGAGTCAGTATGTGAGAGTCAGTCAGTCAGTGAATGGACAGTGAGCGTGTAGTAATCAGTGATGGACGAAGGTAGTGTGACAGAGGAAAGTCAGGGTTTTGCAATTGTACCACAGCTGTGCCTTGAAGGAATAAAACCCAGAAGTGTTCTGCAGCCTTTGATTAACATCCTGGCCTGTCTGTGCGTCATTCTTGATGTATCAACGAAACACTATGGTGTAACAAACTGGTGTCAGGAGTGGGATATATCTTGAGAGATGGTGACACGTGGACAGGTTGCCAAAAAGAAGGACATATCTCTGAGAGATATACTCACAGTGTTGGGAACAAATTGTGCTGAACAAAAGAAATATGAGGAAGCAGAGAAAGAAGAACAAAGAAATAATATGAAAAAAAGAAAATTCATGAACAACTGAGGTAATATTGTGAAGAAAAAAGAAACATGAAGAACAAAAGAACTATTTTGAAGAACAAAAGAACTAAACAATGAAGAATAAAGAACAATTATAACTATTATGAAGTACAAAACAAATATCCAGAAGCACAACAAGGAGTGGCATAGAGCGAAGTAGAGAGAAATAGCAGCCAGGTGAGAGAAGTGAGGAAAGAGGGTTCGTGTATAGTGGAGGAAAAGTGAGAATTGAAACACAGGAAGTGAGTACCAGCGTCGAAGCCCTTGAACACTGTTTGGTTGAGAGTCAGCATGCAGCAAACTCCTTAGGTGCCAGTGTCAGGTAGGGAGAGGGGAATGGTGAGACTGAGGGAACAGCATGCCCAGCGATCATTGACAGAATCAGAGAGGCAACTGGAAGTGGTGGGTCATAGGCAACTTTCAGAGATTTCACGGCAGCTGTGGGGAGTTACAGGGCACTGCAGTGGGTTTGGGGGAATGGTGGGTGTTGGAATGCGACAGGAAGGTAAAGAAAAGACCTTGGTCGTGAGTGTTGTCGACATCATAGATCTCTGCATCTTTGGGTTGGACTGCCTACTTGACTCACATTTGATGCAGATGCGGGTACGAGGAAGGAGTGTTTTGCTGAGGGCCATGGAGCATGGAAGTCTACTAATGACAACCAGACAGACTACACTTATCCTCCCTGAGTCGGAGATGCTGCTACCCTGTAAGCTCTGTGACACACTGCACACTGCCCTGGGGCTGTGGAGCACAGGAGCCATGGCATGATAGAATAGGGAGTGATGGTCAACAAGACCTTAGTCGACCCTACGGCAGAAAAAGTACCTGTTGTCATAGCCAGCTTTTCACTTAGTTCTAAGAAGATTCATTGGGGCATAGTTTTGAAGTTGTGCCAAGAAGACGATCAGAAACCAACAAAAAGTGCAAGCAACGGGAGCACGGTTAAGACCTAGGAAGAACTTTCTGACTACTTTGTCAAGAGTGCCCAATGTCTAAAGAAGACACCGATGAAGCAACCGAGGGAGCCCATGGTAAAGTGCACTGATGATTTTCCCACAAGGGATATCATGGACCTGAGAAGTGTAGGAGTGGAGCCAAGGACCTGCTGGACACCGGAAATGAGAGGAGGGCCCAACAGAACGATGAAGTTGACAGCACTAGCAATCCAAGCCATCACTCCATGAGACCTAGACAGCAGAAGCAACAGCAGTGACCCACTAATCTGGACGTTAATGCTATATATACTTGTACACTCGTATAGGTTGGATTAGGTGGCTGTGCTGGAGACGACACAGTATTCAGGGAGGGGCATTGTTATGCCGGTACAATTAGATTCGTGTTTACGTTTGGAGATGTTAGGAGCATTTTGAGTATTAAGTGTTAGGCTAGTAGAATGAGGTCAGTTGTTTATATCTGGAAATGTGAAGAAAATTCTAGAAATAAAGTGTTATGCCATAGTATTATGTTAACGTTTTATATCTGGAGATGTGAGGAACATTCCAGGAATATCGACATGTCTGATTTGTTTGCTTTCTATCTTGCCTTAGGAATTAGGTCTTGCCATTATTACTATTACGTGTTGTTAATCTATGTGAATTACTACAGGGGATAACACGAGTTCTCTCCTGGGCTCTAGAATGTGCATTTTTGTGTCAAAAAATGTGAGTTCTCTCTTAGGGTCTATAATATTCTGCACTGCATTATTAATACAGTGGGGAGGGTGAGTAAACAGACCCGCCCGACTTGCTGGCAGTTTTGCCAGAGAGTAACAGATAGAGTGAGTGCAGGCCGGCCAGTCAGAGCCTATAGTCCGACCACTTAAGGCAGTTTGAGTGTGGCCTTCTCAGAAATGCTGTGCCACATCGTGAAAATAATTATGTTTATCTTCATGTAACACTTGTAAAAAGTGACAGAAAAGAAGAATACACACATACAATACAAATAAAGCATAAATATTAAAAATTCTGAAAAGAACAGTGAACAAAACTAATAAGATATGTGTACAGCAGTCAGGAAACGTGGCAGACGTATTTACCGGCGTTGCCGATTGTTACTGTCACGATAACCGGCATTTACCATAGGTCATGGCGGGGGAAATGTAGAAAAAATTATATATAGAATATAAAGAATATAACTGAAATATCGAAAATTTTTCTACTAAAAAAATATTAAATTGTTTTTCAAAAGGCAACTCACTCCTGGTGTCTGGGTCAATTTGTGACGTCACAATTCCCAATGGACCCGACCTGCCCATACGTAGGCCAGGACATTTAGATGAGAGACAGAGAGAGGAATAGGCCTCTTGGGGAAGCCTCTTAAAAAAAAAAAAAAAAAAGCATAATGACTTTTACCTCTTGGATGGTGTGAAAATAAAGTCAAAATTATATGTAGAATATATTGTAATAGAATATAACCAAATATAGAAAAAGTTATGATATATTTAATATGAGCACTAGAGACATAATAATAATAATAATAATAATAATAATAATAATAATCTATCTACCTATCTATCTATTGCCAGACGCCTCAATCCCTTTTGGGGTGGCCACAAACAAATCGCCTCCAAGTCGCCCTGTCCCCCGCCATTTCACTGCCCTGCTCCCAACTCACACTCTCCACATGGCCAAACCACCTCAGTGTGTTCCTCATAACGCTTCCCATCACATCCACATCCACACCACAATGCTCCTTTATATCCTCATTCGTCAGCCTGTCTCTCCATGTGACTCCACAGACTCCTTTTAAATAACTCATTTCCACTGCTCTCACTCTTGACTTGTATCCTTCCAACAACGTCCAAGCTTCACTTCCATACGTTAGAGTTGGTATCACAATACTGTCATGTAGTAACTTTTTCACTTCCATACTCACTTCCCTGTTTCTTATCACTGCTTTCAAAGAACCAGCAACCTTTCTTCCCTGCTGTACCCTTTCAAGCACTTCACCCTCCAAACCTCCATCCTTACTCATCACACTACCCAAGTACTTAAACGTACTCACATTTTCCAGTTCCTCACCATCTAACCTCGCTGTACATTCACTGACTTCACCTTTCTCAAAGACCATCACTTTACTCTTCCCCACATTCACCTTTAGATTCCGTTTCTTACACACTCACCCAGACTCATCCACCAAGCCTTGCAGCTCCCCTTCGTCTTCACTCAACAACACAGTATCATCTGCAAACAACAGTACAGGGAGTTTCCAAACACTATCCTCTCTCACCAGGGCCACTCCAGCATCCACTACCCTACCTTGTACCTCTTTTATTACCCCATCCATGTACAGATTGAACAACCATGGAGACATGACACATCCCTGTTTCAACCCAACTTTCAAAGAGAAAAATTCACTTAGTTCACCATCCACACGCACTGCAGCCGTCGCACCATCGTACATACTCTTCACAGCATTCAGCAACTTCCCATCTACTCCATATATTCTTAACACTTTCCACAATCCTTGTCTATCCACCCTTTCATATGCTTTCTCCAAATCCATGAAAGCCGCATACAACTTCTTTCCCTTCTCTAGAAACTTTTCCACTAAAGATCTAAGAATGAATATCTGATCTACACAACCTCTTCCCTTCCTAAAGCCTCCCTGTTCTTCTCCAACTAATTTCTCTGTTCTTTCTCTAACTCTGTCAATAAGTATCCTACCATGCACTTTTCCTATTATACTAAGAAGACAAATGCCCCTATGATTACCACACACTTCTTTTTCCCCTTTTCCTTTGTACAAGGGAATAATTATACCTGACTTCCAATCCTCCGGGACTCTACCTTCCTCCCAGGCCAATCTGCACATCTTCCACATCCATTCTACTACTATCTTTCCCCCATGCTTCAGCATTTCACCACACACTCCATCAATTCCTGAGGCTTTCCCCGATTTAACTTTCTTCATTGCTTCCACAAATTCTATCCTACTGATTTCTTACTGTCTTCTCACCTCCCTCCTTCTCCCAGCCATTCCCCAGCCACTTATACTTTCATTACTTCCATCCTCTATGTTCAAAAATTCCTTAAAGTGTTCTCTCCATCTGCTCACTCTTTCTCCCTTCTCCACTAGTAATCTACCATTTTTATCTTTCACTCCCCTGCTAACTTTACTTCCATAATAATAATAATAATAATAATATAATAATAAAATAATAATAATAATAATAATAATAATAATATTATTATTATTATTATTAAAGTACCGAGCTATTAGGTTCTTATCTACGGTGTAGATAATTAACAAGAGTAGAGAGGGGCATAGCGGGAGAGTTTGAAATCCAATGGGTGGAAAAGTGGCAACATTGTACACAGCAGATGACCCCACCCAAACTGCCTTCATAGAACGGTCGGACTGTAGTGAGTTCGCTTTAGTCAGTGAGTAATGGATAGAGTTTTGTTCACGGTATCCGATCTACACAAGGCAGTCAGAAAGGAATGATGGACCGTCAGGGAAGTCAGTGACTCCGAGGCACACAGACAGTGATAAGGAGGGTCCGTGACAGAGTTAATGAGTCAGACAGTGTGAGCTAATCAGTGAGAGATGGAGTAGTCAGTCGAGTCAGTGAGAGTCAGTCAGTGAACTGGCAGTGAGCAAGTAGTAATCAGTGAAGGACGGAGGTAGCGTGACAGAGGAAAGTCAGTGTTTAGCAAGTGTACATCAGCTGTGCCCTGAAGGAATAAAACTCAGCAGTGTCCAGCTGCTTTTGATTATCGTCCTGGCCTGTCTAGGCATCGTTCTTGACTGATCAACGAACCTTGTGGCGTAACAGTAATGTCTTTCTAACCAGATCTCACCCGTGTTCTCACGATCCCATTGTAATGAATAATATTGTCTACTGTTAGCTTTAATAAAACAAAGTGTCCATAGCACCGACAGTGTTAATCGATATGGCTACCATCTGAGACTCTGGGGTGTTATTTCTTTGGTATGTGAATAATATCGTTTCGCAGTATTGAGAAAATTCGTGGAGGCAGATAAACCCTAGGGCTCAAAAAAAAAAAAAAATCATTAGCTAAATAAAATAATCTGGCATACACTCTTCAGCCTGATGACAGGTTTATATATTTTATTCGAGTCTTCCATATTAATTTATTCATCTCAGAAGGGACTTTTCAAACTAAAGGGGTTAGAGATAGCGTCTACTGGCTTCATCACTACAAGACATGTCCCTTAAGATAAATGAAATAGCCTGGTGGTAACAAAAATAAGATAGATACGTCGCCGAACTGAAGGGGTTAACCACAACTAACTTCCTAAGTGGCCAGTGGTACTGAACGGTTATGTTTGACTCAGGCTTTCTTTCAAATGAGCAAAATCGTCTGGTGGTCCTCCCTTTAGCCAGAGGACTTCATTTTTATTTTGCTTTTCCATCTTCTGACGATTTTCTTCAGCTGAGCTTTCTTTTCGGATGATAAAGATACCATACAGCTTAACCCGCCACGTGCCAGCTATTTTTAGCCATATGGGGCACCCCAGTGCCGGCCATTTTTCGATCTTTTTTTTTTTTTGGCTAAAATGATAGATTTTGATGTGGAAACAACGAATTTCGCCATTAAAATGCTCACCGGGGCTCTGAAATGATATTTATTGAGTCCTGCATATTCGTATATAGGTATAGCTGCTCTCTCATGCTCACCACGTATGTGAGAGAAAGCCGTTTTCTATGTAAGGTATACTCAGGTATTTATGCTGGGAAGGTATAGCAATGTTCAGTACACATTTCTGATTACTTATTACTTCAGCATCTATCACAATTTGTTGTGTCTTTCTCACTGTGAATGCATTATCTTACACTTACTTGAAGACAGGTACAACCTGACTTCATTACGTACAGTCCTGGCACTTACAAGATCGTATTTACAACTTGACTTCACTACATAGTCCTTACACTTACAAGAAAATATTTACAACTTACAGTTACATGAAAATATTTAGAAAATGCCCTCACTATGTACAGCACTGGATGAGGCACACAGGCAGAGTGAGACAGAGCAAGTGTGAGAGGGGGAGTGAATGAGTGTATGGCCTTGACAGCCTGGGGGATGGTAGAGGAACAGGTACTTTACATGCCTGCCAATTTTTACCCACGAATCTTGAAAAATGCGTCACAGTGAAGTTTTTTTTCACAGTGAAGTTATTTATTTTAAACCGTTTTAAAACGGAACTGGCACTGACCGCGGAATTATGTCAGACCGTTTTAAAACGTTACTGGCACGCTGCAGGTTAAGATGGGTAAAATATTCGGGTAGCAGAAAGAACTGGAGCTCCCACAAACTGGAAAAAGATGTTACCGGTCGCCAGAGAACTTAATGTAAAATGCCAAAGTGAGGTCAACTTGAATTACCCTCTATTTTACAATTTTTATGTTACTTTACTGAAAAAATTATATTTATTGATTTATGTACATAAAATACTGGAGAAAAATGGATTATTTATCAAAATAATATGGAATGGGAAGGTTGTCATTTGCGTCTACCTCAGTTTTGGGACAATCTACATGCGATTATTAATATGTTGCGTGAGTATTGATTACTGTCATGTTTTTAGGTGTTGGATGTACTGTACATCTGTTAGGAAAAAGGGTTAATGGGTATAACGAAATTGTATCTTACATAACAAATGAAGGAAATATGGCATATATACATTCAAAAATCGTATGAACCCACAGAGCTCATATGGAGAGGTTTTCTCATGTGTAGTGCTGCATAGTTTGTGTGCCCGCCGCAAGGGGCCAAGGGGGGTGTTGATACACCACACCTGACATTCACGCCTTTTGAAATCAGCTGATGAATCCGGAAAATATAGTGTCATGGTCCTTTGCGCAGCTAAAATATATGTGCAAAATGGACTGCAGCAGAACTGAGAAGTTTCCAGAAAGCAAGAGGAATACCATGCCTTTAAAAATTCGTATCGTTGATCTCAGCCCCGTGCGATTTCGGCCGTACATGTCTTACTATTATTAAGTGTATAATGGATAGAATCATGTCAGGATTTGCCAAATGAAAGATTACGATCTTTGGAAACTGTATGATAAGTTTTTCCAACAACTGAGATTCATAACACATGGTAAGGAAGTGCTGAATGCAAACACACATAATAAGCTTTCATGGCTTTTAATAAACTCCATGAAGAACTTTTCACTGTAAATCTCATTTAGTGCATCAGTAAAATATCTAAGATGAATATAATACTGGTATAATACTTTATGCATGAGTAACAATCCCGAAAAAAAAAAAAAAAAAGTTTGAATGAAATGAGGGAGTATTTTTGATTGGTGATATGAACGGTAAAGTAGGGAATGTGAAGGTGGATAGAGTAGTTGGTGAGTGGGGTGTACTTGCTGAGATACTGTAGATGAGAATGGCAATGCTTTAGTGGACATTTGTGCCATGAGGGGGTTGGTGATAGCCAATACCCTCTTCAGGCACAAAATGATCCACAGGTATACATAGCGAGTGATGAGAATGGTGGGTGGTGAACTGAATGAAAGTAAGGCAATGAACTGATTATGTGTGTGTGGATGAAAGGATGCGAAGATGTGTAATGGATGCAAGAACATATAGACGCTGGGAGAGTGGACTTTCTGACCACCACTTGGTGGGAGGAAGGAGTATATGCAAGGAAAGGTCACAAGAGGTTGAGAAAAAGGCAGAATATAAGAGAGAAGTGGAGGAACGATTGGGTTAATATGAAATGGAGCAGATGGGGGACGTGGAAGGTGTGTGAAAGATACTCATAGCAGAAATATGTGCAGCGTGTGAGGTGGTGTGTGGGGTGAAGAGAAAACGAAAGGAGGTGCAAGGAACAGCATGGTGGAATGAAGAGGTGAGACAAGCTGTGGTACAAAAGAAAAAAGCATTTGATGAATGGATGAGAACTAAGGGCGTGGAAGAAGTTCAGAGACGGAAGAGAGAGTTATATGTAGAAAGGAAGAGGTAGGTGAAAAGATTAGTATGAAAGAGTAGGAAGAGAGTGGATGAGGAATTTCGATGGAATTTGAGTGTAAAGTGGGGGAAATGTAAGAAAATGTTCTGGAAAGAGATAAAGAGAGTCAGACAGGGTGGCAATGAAGTTAGTAGGCGAGTGAAAGATAAAAATGTTAGATTACTAGTTGAGAAGGGAGAAAAAGTGAGCAGATGGAGAGAACACTTTAAGGAATTGTTGAACATAGAGAATGAAAGAAATGAGAGCATAAGTGGCTGGGGAATGGCTGGGAGAAGGAGGGAGGTGAGAAGACAGGAAGAAATCAGTAGGGGGGCGGTGGCTGAATCGGTGGAGAGGCGGTCTGCAGTCCTGACGGACCCAGGTTCGAATCCCAGCTGGGGCAGGGAACAGTTTAAGGATTTGAATTTCATAACAGCAGACTTTCCTGATCTACCAGATAACCTGCCAACATGTCGTAAAAGTACCCCCGCTAATACCAATACACCAGTCCTGTATGAGACAGCCCTAGCATGTATTCAATATGGACGGTGGGTGTTAGCGCCGAAGTGGTGACATGTAGAGAGGTGTATGGTATGTAGGAGGACTACTGGGCCTTGAGAGCAGGCTGTGAAGCCTATGCCCAGAAGTCGGACACATATATAAAAAAAAAAAAAAAAAAAAAAGGACAGAAGCTGTGGAAGCAATGAAGAAAGTCAGAATGGGAAAGCCCCGGGAATTGATGGAGTGTGTGGTGAAATGCTGAAGCATGGGGAAAGGATGTGAAGGATGTACAGATTGGCCTGGGAGGAAGGAAGAGTCCCGGTGGATTGGAAGTCAGGTATAATTATTCCCTTGTACAAAGGGAAAAGGGAAAAGGAAGTGTGTGGTAATCATAGGGGAAATTGTCTTCCTAGTGTAATAGGAAAACTATACGGTAGGATACGTATTGACAGAGTTAGGGAAATAACAGAGGAATTAGTTGGAGAAGAACAGGGAGGCTTTAGGAAAGGAAGAGGTTGTGTAGATCAGATATTCATTCTTAGATCTTTAGTGGAATAGTTTCTAGAAAAGGGAAAGAAGTTATATGCGGCCTTCATGGATTTGGAGAAAGCATATGACAGGGTGGATAGACAAGGAGTGTGGAAAGTATTAAGAATATATGAGGTAGATGGGAAGTTGCTGAATGCTGTGAAGAGTATGTATGTGGGTGTTAAGGCTGCAGTGCGTATGGATAGTGAACTGAGTTTTTCTGTTTGAAGGTTGGGTTGAAACAGGGATGTGTCATGTCTGCATGGTTGTTCAATCTGTATATACATGGGGTTATAAAAGAGATACAAGTAGGGTATTGAACATTGGAGTGGTCCTGGTGAGAGAGAGCAGTGTTTGGAAACTCCCTGAACTGTTGTTTCCAGATGATACTGCGTTGTTAAGTGAAAACGAAAGGGATCTGCAAGGCTTGGTGGATGAGTTTGGGAGAATGTGTAAGAAACGGATTCTAAGAGTGAATGTAAGGAAGAGTAAAGTTATGGTTTTCGAGAGAGGTGAAGTCAGTGAATGTACAGTGAGGTTGGATGACGAGGAAATAGAAAATGTGAGTACTTTTAAGTACTTGGGTAGTATGATGAGTAAGGATAGAAGTATGGAGGGTAAAGTGCTTGAAAGGGTACAACAAGGAAGAAAGGTTGCTGGTTCCTTGAAGGCAGTGATAAGAAACAGGGAAGTGAGCATGGAAGTGAAAAAGTTATTACATGACATTATTGTGATACCAACTCTAACGTATGGAAACGAAGCTTGGACGTTGTTGGAGGGACATAAGCCAAGAGTGAGAGCAGTGGCAATGAGTTATTTGAGAAGAGCCTGTGGAGTCACATGGAAGAAACAAACTGACAAATGAGGATGTGAAGGAGCGTTGTGGTGTGGATGTGGATGTGATAGGAAGCGTTTGGAGAAACACTTTGAGGTGGTTTGGGCATGTGGAGAGGATGGGGAGTGAGAGACTGACGAGGAGAGTGTATGTGAGTGAGGTGGAGGGGGAGAGAGGGAGGGGAAGGGAATAGATGTGATGGAGGGATGGACTGGACAGGTATATGAGAGAGGGAGGTGTGAATTGGGAGCAGGACAGTGAAATGGCGGGGGACGGGGTGACGTGGAGGCAACTTGTTTGTGGCCACCCCGTATAAGGGATTAAGGCGTCTGGCAAAAGATAAATTAATCCCGATAGGAATTTTTATAAAGGAAGGTACATCAGTTCTGAGCGGTTAGTGACTCCACACTATTAAGTGATCCGGCAAATACTGGCAGCTTGTGGAGGCTCTAATTGGAAGAAAAACACGTCCTCGGCTCGAAAGACTGAAATAATCAAAATCATAGAGCGTCAGACTGAATGTAATGGTCATCTGAGGGCAAGGAATGAACCTCAACACAACGTGCCAGTGAAATACAACACCTTTTCTTCTTAATCATCACCGAGACATCCAAATGTTTATATTGCGACAATCAACCCTGCCTCCCAGGATCGTACCCAGAGTGGCATAACTCTCTATAGCAACTCATCCGTGGCGACTTATTTTTAATAACACGCTATAGCATTCTTTCTTATGTTCATTATATCTCCTCAATATCTACATATTTTTGTCTCAGTAACAGAAGATGATACTGAAACTTAATATGCCAATCATATCCTGAAGGGGGAAATGCTACGAAATTTCTAAAATTACTTAAATACGGTCGTTAGAAGATAGGTGATCGGGTAGATTCTCCCCCTCACTCAAATCTTAAACCTACATTGCGAGTATTATTTTTATCTGTCCCATAGACCTGTTACAATAAATAAGTATATATAAGAACTGAATATTTCAATGAAGTAATCCTACGTTTCATATACAAAGTTAGCTTTTGTTCAGTGTTCCACCATCAGAATTCTCTAATACTATCAAACTAGGTTTGAACTGAGAGTCGTTTCATGCAGAAAATACGGACTGTGTATTAGAACTGATGTGGTAGCATGTGACGGTGTGTGGCAGAGGGAGGACTACAGGACCTCATAACAGACTGACAAGTTCGTGGTTAGAGCCGGTCGTATAAAAAATCAATATGTTGGTGTCTTTGTAACTTCATTATTATTACCTTCTTTTAGTCGACGTGAAGCATAACTTACCGCGGCGGACACGAAGACAAGGTTAGAAGCGTTCGCTGTGAGGGAATGATGAAATTAGTCGCGCCAGTGGAGAATCAACAACATCATATAATTATCGTTAATATTATTGTTGTCGTTGATAATGATTATTATTATTATTATTATTATTATTATTATTATTATTATTATTAAGTAAATTGGTCGTATTCGATCAATCTCAAAGCTACGGCCATCATACTTGTCCATCTGAGTCCACCAGCTGGCGGGTTCATATGACCCAAAAACATCCGATTCCCAGTTCTGGCTTTTCAGTTACAGCGAGAACATATATAAGTAGTCTATTCGCGGATTCTCAGAAACCGCTACAGGTGCAAACATGAAATTTTTGTGGGACAGCCAAGGTCGGGGAGCAGGTCTGAAATGACCATGGGCCCATCCGGGGTAGTAGCTTCAGAGATCGCCCAGGGGTCAATGGAAATTAGTTTGGGGCATTGGGTGCACATTTAAAAAAAAATAAAATTTAGCTACAGTCACCAAACTTGGTACACTTATAGAACTTGTTATGCTATGCATGACTACCAACTATGAATGACCTTGACCCAACACTCAAGGCCACGGCCAAGGTCAAATGTCAAAATTTACTTATTTTTATGGAACACTATATGAAGCTTGCTGAAATCATCACATCCAGCAATAGGTATTGGGGAATTAATTGGTTCCTGCAATCGAACTGAGGAAGAAATTGGATGACCTTGTCATGTCATGAAATTGGTAATGGCAGTTTCCGTTTTCTAGTTATTATTATTAATATTATTATTATTATTATTTTTATTCATTTTATGAAGAAGTAACTTGCTCGTATTCGCTCAATATCAAAGCTACGGCCATCATACTTGGCCATCTGAGTCCCCCAGCTGGTGGCTTCGTATGACCTGTATCATCCAGTTCCCAGTACTGGTTTTTCAGTTACATCCAAAAACCTATAAAAATAGTCTATTCGCAAATTCTCAGAAACCACTAAATGTACAGACTTGAAATTTTTGTGGGACATAGCCAAGGTCGGGGAGAAGGTCTGAAATGAATATGGGCCTATTTGGGCTAGTTGTTTCTGAGATCACCCAGAGGTTAATGGAAAGTAGTTCGGGCTCTGCCATTTTTGCTCTGCTAAGATGTTATTGCTTTCACTTTCGTCCAACGTATTTGACATTCATCTAGAGGGGCCCTACTACCCTTACTCCGAAGTGCTCACTATATGAAGGACGTTGAAATCAACAGGTCCAGTGGTCGCTACAGTGTTGGGACACTGGGGAAAAAAATCGGCCTCTTCAGTCGAACTGAGAAAGATATTGGATGAACTTGTTATGCGGTGAGTTACTGTAATTGACAATGGCAATTTCCGTTTTCTAGTTATTATTATTATTATTATTATTATTATCATTATTGTTATTACTCTAATATTATTATTATTAATATTATTATTATTATTATTGTTATTATTATTATACCTATGCTCTCAAAACGAGCAGCGTTATGTTTTACATAATGAGCGCTCTGGCGTGTGCGTGCGTGCGTGCGTGTGTGTGTGTGTGTGTGTGTGTGTGTGTGTGTGTGTGTGTGTGTGTGTGTGTGTGTGTGTGTGTGTGTGTGTGTGTGTGTGTGTGTATATGTGTGTGTGTGTGTGTGTGTGTGTGTGTACAAAATAGTGAAACATTTTTGACCCGATGTTGAGCATACTAGGTGGAAGGATCGATGTTTCATCTTGCTCTGTGACTTTTATCTTTGACTGGCTGTTCTCAAAAGGGCTTCACTTTGATTTCGGCTTTGTTCACCCTTTCTTCCATGTTTCACTAAAATCGAATAAAAACTGATATAGTTGATTTTGATATATCAGACTCTAACCTAGCCCTGTGACACTGACATCTCAGCTGTTGTTTTAAATCAACATGTCTGGTCCATGGCTACCCCTCACTCCTTCCACAGTTTGAATAAAATCGGAGAAACACTGAGTTATATTGTTGGCACACACACACTTACACACACACTTACACACACACACACACACACACACACACACACACACACACACACACACACACACACACACACACACACACGCAAATAAGAGAACAAAGCGTTGAGTCAAATAAATTTATGCAAAACAGGGTGTGGAATGATACTGCTGAAGCTCAGCGATAATCCATACTATTGTTATCATCATTTAGTTAAGTTTCAAAATGACAGTATCGGGAAGAATTGTGATAAATGAACAGGTAATAAGACTACCGGACTGCTAGCACTGTTCCATATTGCTGCACTGAAATAACACAGGATGATGATGCCTGCCTAAGAGAAGGACCTACTTATTGTTGTTGACATTCGTTTAACCATGAGACCATTACTGAATTAATTAACATGCAACATAAGCAAGTAAACAGGGTTGGAGGAAGGCATACGAAGAATGTGCAACCGTGTAACTCCGACAGAACCCCCATTAATAGAGGATGTAAAAGGCCTTTGGAACATTTAGAGGATACTGATTGTGACAAAAACATAGGAAGCTGTGT
The DNA here is from genome assembly GCF_032717465.1 of Coenobita brevimanus. NCBI lineage: Eukaryota > Metazoa > Arthropoda > Malacostraca > Decapoda > Coenobitidae > Coenobita > Coenobita brevimanus. The sequence goes on along the minus strand of NC_136957.1, from coordinate 31,276,146 downwards.
AGTACTCTGATCTCCCACCAACTGTCTATATATGGACATTACCCTACCCACCCCACCGCTAGACAACAGAAAGTGAGAGCAGGAGAAACACCGGTAATGCACGGTTTTCGTGCGGTTTCTGGAGGCAAGAACAGAGGAAGAAATTATATGGGATGTCCAAGTCCCAGCCAGACTGTGGCTCGTAAGAAGTCCACGAAGATGGTAGGGAGACATATCCCCTTGTAGCCAGCTTCAGTGTGTATGTTGCCGAAGCCTCTCAAACAGGAATAGCCATCAATGCACACGCCATTTTTTATGTACGAATCACCTCCGCAGTCATCATTCCGTCCCAGTACAGGCTGTAGGCGATATAAATGAATTAAATGATTAAGAGGAAAAGGATTTCGGTTTTGTTCTGACAACACGAGGGTTATTAAGACAGTGACTGTACTTGCCTTCTTTTTATCTAACCCAGATTTTTGTCTTTTCCAACGTATGTCACGTAGGTCAGAGGTAAGAAAGAGACAATGCTATACCTCTACATGATTTCCATAAAACTTTTTCGTGACTAGCACCATAGCTTTGTGTTAATCTGCTGTTACAACTTAGTAGGTTGGAGAAAAAGCAATTTTACGCCAGGTTAAAGTGTACAGTTTTTACCATCTTGATTTTCTCCTTAACCCACCGCGTGCCAGCTATTTTTAGCCCTGTGGGTCACCCCAGTGCCGGCCATTTTTCGACCTTTTTTTTTTGGGGGGGGGGCTAAAATGATAGATTTTGATGTGGAAACAACGAATTTCGTCATTAAAATGCTCACCGAGGCTCGGAAACGGGTTTTATTGAGTCCTGCATACCCGTGTACAGGTATAGCCGCTCTCTCATGCTCACCACGTACGTGAGAGAAAGCCGTTTTCTATGTAAGGTATACTCAGGTATTTGTGCTGGGAAGGTATAGCAATGTTCAGTACACATTTCTGAGTACTTATTACTTCAACACCTATCACAATTTGCCTGACTTCTCACTATGAATGCATTATCTTACACTTACTTGAAGACAGGTACAACCTGACTTCATTACATACAGTCCTGGCTCTTACAAGAAGGTATTTACAAATTGACTTCATTATATAGTCCTTACACTTACAAGAAAATATTTACAACTTGCACTTACATGAAAATATTTAGAAAATGCCTTCACTATTTACAGCGCTGGGTGAGGCACACAGGCAGAGTGAGGCAGAGTGAGTGTGAGAGGGGAAGCGAGTGAGTGTATGGCCTTGACAGCCTGGGGTATGGTAGAGGAACAGTTACCTTATATCCCTGCCAGTTTTTACCAGCGAATCTTGAAAAATGCGGTCACAGTGAAGTTTTTTATTTTAAACCATTCTAAACGGCACTGGCCGCAGAATTATGTCAGACCATTTTAAAACGGCACTGACACGCGGCGGGTTAAACACGACCAAAGCCGTGTTACATTCAGGTCTCCAACTGGCCACTTGTATGTTTTAGTCTACAAGGAAGTTGAAGGAAAATTTATCGTTTTCTTATTATTAGTACAGTTTCCATGTAAATTAGAAAAATGACGTCTGGTATTAGCTTTGACATTATACCAAGTATTTTCTGAACAATTGTATGCTTGGATTTTGCCATAAAAAGGGAAAGTACAGTATCGACAACAGTCCATATTTTCACATTACTAGAGAAATTGCTTTTTATTTTCCTTACGCATGGATAAATCGAAGCATAAAATTGTTCCGTGAGTATTTGATGTTATGACAAAGCTACTTTTCACGCGATATTTATCAGTTTTAAACAAGATTTTGCTGATGTTCAGAAAATTATTCCTGCCGATATTTTCAACTTCCCAGCCCAGAACTCGCAAGTGGCCAACCATTCTGCTTGGAGAAAGAGGACCAAGGAGAAAACATACATGGGTTAGAATGTGTGTGTAAGTGTGATGGAGATGGGTCAGGCGTGGAGGTTAGGATAGGAGGGGTTGTGGTAATGGGTTAGGTTAGTTAGAGAACGTAGATGGGTTAGTTGGGATGGGATGGAATGATGGAATAGGGGTAGTGGCGGTGGCGGCGGCTGCATGGTAAGAGGTGCTATTTTGGAATATGGTGGCTTTTTAAGTGGCGTGGGTGGGTTGGCGGATGTTTTATCTGCTGGTGTAAGGAGGAAGTGGTGATGGAGGGGGTAATGGTGAAGGTCGAGTATGTTGTTGGACAGTGGCATATGTGAGGAGAAGTGATTGTGGTGTTGGTGGTGGTGACAATGGCTGAAACTATATAAACGAGAGTGTTTGTGGTAGGAATTGGCTGTTAGGGAAGGTAGTGAATTAGGGGGGAATAAGAGGTGGTGGTAAAATGTGGTAAATGAGACTGACTGAAATAATGTGGTGAACATAATTGTTGAAGGCGGGATGACAGTAAATCATAGTAGTTGTGTCGGTGGGAAAGGTGGCCAGGGGACAGTAATTGAAAATTACTAAAGTGGTGGTGAGGGTGATTGTGGTGGGGGGACAAGAGTAAATTATTAGTGGTGAAAATAGGGATGGCGGTGAAGGAGAGAAAGGTGGCTGAAGCTGTAGTTCATGCTTACTAATTAGGATACTTTTCCTCCTCTCACAAGTTATTTCGAGTAACTCAACGACAGAATAAAGCAATACTACTATTCAACACCAAGCTGCGGAGATGCCAATGTTCAGTTAAAGTATATAGAGCATAGTGGACTTGAATGTGCATCTGTAAGTAGTGATCTGGTGGGAGAGGAGTTGTTGGCTCAAGTGGTGATAATAGGGAAAGATAATGTATGAAACAGTGTAGTGGCGGGAGTGGTTGTTGAAAGTGGTGCTAATTTAAGTGGTTATGTAAGTGTCAGTAATGGTAAGTAGGAATTGTGGTTAAAATAGTGATTATTGTATGGATTGTCCTAGTTACCTTTCATAACCATCCCTGATATTCATTACCCTCCTCCCTTCCCTATCGTTCCCTTACCTAACATGCTTTTTCCAGGCATCCATAAGGTTTCTGCAATTCCCTACCCTTCCCTTTAACAACATTCATTTCCCATCTACCCCTGATCTTTCTACCATTCCTGCCCTTCTCTTCCATACCCCTTTTCCATCTGTCCCTAACGTTCTTATCCTTCCATTCCCTACCCTTCCTTTCCCATTTATCCCTGACCTTTCTTATCTTCCCTTCCAATTTCCTATTCCTCATGCCCTTCCCTACCCATCGCTTCCATCATCTGCCCTTCCTACACCTCCCTACCCTGTCCTTCTCTCCCTCTCTTTCCTTCCTAACCCATCGTTAAATGTATCGTTCTACTTTTCCTAAGTTCCCCAAATCCACTACAGTACAACCTAAATTCTAAAACTCTGCCAAACTTTTTAGCCTCCCTAACCTCCCCTAACTCTGTCTTTCCTCTTTTTTCATAAACTCACTTGTCTTCACATTGGTTTTATTCTTCCTAGCCCCCCTTTATTACCTTACATACTCACCGTTCTTAAGCATCCCTGCCCCTCCCAACATCCCTCTCCCACCCTAACCAACCATAGCCTAACACTACCTCTTCCTGTCTTTCAAGATCTTCCCTATCGTAATCCTTCATGTCCTCTACACGGGCAAGCTGACCCGGCCTAATACTCCATCCTTTCTTTCTCCAAACCTCCTCTAACCCACAACCCTCTATTCTTCTACAGTGTTCCCCTCTAGACTTCCTAGCTTTTCCTAAAATTGCCTAACCCCATGTAACTCAAAAAGTCACCTAATATTACCTAACCCGACTAATCGTCACTCTTTCCAACCTCCCATAATCTCTCCCAATCTATTTTCTGATATTCCATAACGGAACACAGTCTAACAACCTCATCTCACCTGTAACTTAATCAAACCTAACCGAATCCAATCTAATCTAACCTAGCATATCCTCTGCCTCTTATAATCGTACATAACGTAGCTTAACCTAACCGAATCTAGCCTATTCACATCTTATCCTGAACCCCTCTTAATCTTTCACAACCTACCCTAATCTTTCCAGATCCTCCACCCCTCCTAATCTTACATAACCTGCCCTAACCTAATCTCTCCTTATTCTCTAACCCTCTTAATCTTCCTATTCTAATCTCTCCTGATCCTGTACCCCTCCTAATGTTTCATTACCTCACCTAACTTTACCAGACCTACCCTGCCCTACCTTGTAATAATAACACTTCAGGCAGCAATCACACTCGTCCATCATGACACCATAGGGGCAGTTGAGGCTATCATCATTGCACTTCGAGTAGTCACAGGGACCGCACTGGGTACCTTCACAGCTGTGAGGAGGGAGAGGAGGGTTAGGATGAATGAGAGGGCAGTATATTAGTAGTAGTATCGTCCGCCTTTAGCAAGGCGAGGTGATGCTGTTTTTGCCAGTGGGAGTGCCTGTGTATGTGTGATTGCCAAAATATCTCGAAAAGTTTTGGACAATTTTCACCAAACCTTCAGGAATTATCAACTATATGGATGTGCAGAAGCCTATTACTTTTAATAAGGATTTGATCAAAGACCAACGAATGCCAGCCGCCATATATTTTCTTATATGGATTGACATTTTGCAAAACGTGATGACTGTATTCCGCAGAATTTTTTGAATTTTCTTCAAATTTGGTTTGTAGATAACTTGTACCTTAGCCAACAACATATATTAGTGGGAGATTAGCATTAGTTGCCGTGATCTCCTTTGTTCATGGTGTTGTCGTTAACGCTGTTGATTTTGCAGTCATCATTGACGTTGTCTTTGTAGTTTTTGGTGTCGTTTTCATCTTCAACGTTGTTCATTTTGAAATCGTCGATGCATTGTCATTGTCGTTCATCTTTAGTATCGTCATTAACGTCTCTGCCTTTTTGTGGTGTCTCACCGTTGTCTTGGACAGTTGTTTTGGTGCCATCATTGTCTTCGTGTGTCTTTTTGATGTCGTCAGTGTTGTCTTCGTCGTTTTTAGTGTCGCTGTTATCTTTGTTTGTCGTCTTTGGTGTTATTTTCATTTTCGTTGTTGTGTGTGTATGTTTTTCTGTCATCGATGTTGATGTGTATGTTGTTGTTGTTCTTTGTATCTTTATTTATTTACTTATTTATTGTTTTTCTTTTATTTATTTACTTATCTATTTTTTCTTTCGATGTCGTCTTTCTCGTTTTTCCTTTCTAAGTCATGTTGCCGTTGCTGTTGTTTGTTTTGCTAAGTCCAGTGTCGTTGTCGCTCTTGTGCTGATGTTACTGTCTTCTTTGTTGTTATTGTTTTGTGGTCATTTTTGATGGTGTCATGTGCTCTCATTTCATTATTATTATCTGAGTTGTTGACACTGTCGTTCTTGTTATCGCAGTCGTCTGCGCTTTTGTTATTGTTGTTTTTGTTATTTGATGTAAAATTTCTCTCGGGTTTTCGAACCACTCACATCATTAACCCAAGCAGTCTTGCTCAGATCAATTCCACCACTTCAATAACATCATTACCTCGCCCGGACGGAGTCCGACAAGCTATTGATTTTGGTCGAGTTTCTGTTTGTTTCTTTGTTTGTTAGCAACATTACGGAAAAACGGCTGAATGAAATTACATGAAATTTTCATGATATGTGGGCACTGGTCCCCAAAGAAAGTGTTTAAATTTTGGAGGCAACTGAGTGACCCTGAAAGGTCAAAATCAAGGTCACGGATTTTCAGAGGTCATAACTTGAAAGCAATTGAAGGTATGGTTACTATTAGGAACATACAGGAACTCGCAATATGAGCTTTCATTTGGCAGCAAGACCTTTGACTCTGAGTGGCCCTGAAAGGCCAAACTCAAGGTCACGGATATTCATGGGACTATAACTCGAAACTGCTTGAAGATAGAGAGATATTTACTATTATCAACACATAGGAAATCCCATATGGGTTTTTAATTGGTACCTTAACCTTTGATCGTAAGTTATCTTGAAAGGTCAAACTCAAGGTCAAGCATATTCAGGAGACTATAAATCGAAACTTGTTGAAGTTAGAGATATTTACTGTTACCATGATATGGGATGTCTCATATAGGCTTTCATTTGGCAGCATGCACTTTGACCTTGAGTGACCTTGAAAGGTCAAACGCAAAATCACGGCTTTTCAGAGGACGTAACTTGAAAACATTTGCGCCAGAGAAAGGGATGGGGGATTGAGTTATCCCCGTACCCTGAAGATTGGGTCTATGAATGTGTGTGGATGTAGTACGATTGGGGCTAAAAGGGAGGAGATTGAGAGAGTGTTTGTGAGAAGAAATTTGGATGTGTTATCTTTGAGTGAAACGAAGATGAAAGGGAAGGGTGAGTCTATGTTTGGAAGTGTGACTGAAAGATTGTCTGGTGTTGATAGAAAAAGGGCAAGAGAAGGTGTGGCCTTGTTAGTGAGTCCGGAAGTACAGCAGTGTGTGATTGAATGGAAGGAGGTGTCATCGAGACTGATGTGGGTGAAAGCGAAATTTGAACGTGAGTTGTGGGTGTTCGTGAGTGCATATGGGCCTGGTAGTGAAAGGGATGAACAAGAGAGGGAGTCTTTCTGGAATGATGTTGATGAGTGTCTGCAGAGTTTTGGAGCGAATGTGAATGTGGTAATGATGGGAGATCTGAATGCTAGAGTGGGAATTGTAGCAGCTGAAGGCGTAGTTGGTATCCATGGTGTGCCTGGAAAAAATGAAAATGGGGAACGAATGATAGGGATGTGTGTTGAGCGAGAGATGGTGATTGGAAATACGCTGTTTGAGAAGAAAGATATTTATAAGTATACATGGGTGAGACAGGAGGGTGGAAGGGTTGTTGACAGAGCTTTGATGGACTATGTGGTTGTGTCTAGGAATGTAATAGGAAGATTGTTGGATATGAGAGTTCTGAGAGGGGAGGGTGGATGTATGTCTGACCACTACCTGGTGGAGGGAAAGTTAAGAGTAGGTAAGAGACGGGTGAGAGCTTGGAGGGTTAGGTGTGGCAGGAAGGTTTTGAAAGTGAGTGAGTTGGATAAAAGAGAGAAAATGATAGAGTATCAGGAGAAATAGAAACATGAGTGGAACGCAGTGAAAGATCAGGAAAATGGCAGTGTGGAGGAGGAATGGCAGTTGTTTAAGAGTGATGTGGTGGGGCATGCAGAAGAGGTGTGGTGTGAGACGTGTGGGTGGTGGATTAAGAAAAGGAAGTGAATGGTGGTGCGAGGAAGTAAGTATGGCTGTGGCAGAGAAGAGACGTGCATATGAAGTGTGGCTGCAGAGGAAGGATGAGGTGTCATATGAGAGGTATAAGGAAAGGAGGAATAGGGCGAGAAGAGTTGTGCATGATGCTAAAGTGGCAGCAGATGAGAGGTGGGGTAGGCGCCTGACTGAGAATTTTCAACAGAATAAGAAAATGTTTTGGAAGGAGGTGAAAAGAGTGCGAAAGGGAGAGTCGGGGAAGGAAGAGCGAATAAAAGCAGAGGATGGAAGGATGTTAACTGAGATGGATGCAGCAAGGGAGAGATGGGCAGAGTATTTTGAAAGATTGTTAAATGTAGAGGAGGAAAGGGTGGCTGAGATTGTGGCAGATGGAAGGGTGCAAGGAATAAATATGTTGGGAGAGTTGAATGATTCTTTGATAACGAAGGAGGAAGTGGAGAAGGCAGTAAAGGAGATGAAAACAAGGAAAGCTGCAGGTATGGATGGGTGTGCTGTGGAATGCCTGAAGGGTGGTGGAATGACTATTGTTGACTGGTTAGTAAGATTGTTGAATGTGTGCTTTGTGAAAGGTATGATGCCAATTGACTGGTCCTGTTGTATAAAGGCAAGGGTGATAAGTATGAATGTACTAGCTTTAGGGGTATAAGTCTGTTGAGTGTTGTAGGTAAGGTGTATGGTAGAGTGTTAATTATGAGAGTTAGAAAGGGTACAGAGAGAGTAATTGGTGATGAGCAGTGTGGCTTTAGGAGAGGGAGGGGATGCTTGGATCAGGTGTTTGCTGTGAGACAAGTGTGTGAAAAGTATTTAGCGAAAGGCAAGGATGTGTTTTGGGCATTCATGGATTTAGACAAAGCGTATGACAGAACTGATAGGGAAGCTTTGTGGACTGTTTTAAGATTGTATGGACTTGATGGTAGGTTACTAAAAGGGGTGAAAAGTTTTTAACTAAATAGTAGAGCGTGTGTAAGAGTGGGAAATGCTGTGAGTGATTGGTTTCCCGTGAGAGTGGGGCTGCGACAGGGATGTGTGATGTCGCCTTGGTTGTTTAACATTTATATGGAGTGTGTTGTAAGAGAGGTGAATGCAAGTGTTTTAGGTGGAGGTCTGAGTCTGGTGAATGTCGATGGTGGAGAGTGCAGTCTTAAGCAGCTGCTGTTTGCAGATGATACTGCACTGGTGGCTGATTCATAGGAGAGATTGAGACAGTTGGTAGAGAAGTTTGGAAGGGTGTGTGAAAGGAGGAAATTGAAAGTAAATGAGAATAAGAGTAAAGTGATGAAGTGTACGAGGTTGGTAGATGGTAGGGGGATGAATATAGTTTTGAATGGTGAGTTGCTTCAGGTGGTGGAGTGTTTTAAATATTTAGGGTCGCATGTTGCTATGGATGGAAGAATAGATGCAGAAGTGAAGTTTAGAATAAATGAAGTAGGAAAGGTGCTGGGAGGAATGAAAAAAGTGTTTAGATGTCGTTCGCTTAGAATGGATGTAAAGAGAAGGCTGTATGAGAGTGTTGTGGTACCGACTGCATTATGTGGGGCTGAAACATGGAATATGAATGTAGCAGAGAGGAAAAGTTTGAATGTAATGGAGATGAGGTGTCTGAGGAGTATGTGTGGAGTGACGCATATGGATCAAGTGCAAAATGATGAAGTGCGAAGGAGAACAGGAGTTGTTTGGGAGATGGCTAGTAGAGTTGAGCAGAGGGTGTTGCGATGGTTTGGGCATATGGAGAGAATGGATAATGAGCAATTGGTGAAAAAGATAACCAGATCTGATGTGAGAGGTGTAAGGCTGAGAGGGAGACCATGAATAGGGTGGATGGACAGTGTGAAGAGAGCGCTGGATGCGAGAGGGATGTCTGTTGAGCAAGGAAGAGTAGCTGTGCGTGACAGAAATAAATGGAGAGAAATTGTGAATGAATAAATGATGACGCAGCCCTGAGGGGATATTCTCCCGCATTTGGTCTGATTAGCTAGTCAGGTCAGGTGCGAGTAAGGGGATTGGTCTATTATGATGTGGCAGGGGTAAACCATCTCTGCTGTCGGGCCCTGCTGTGGATGTCACTGATTTCACTGCGCAGTTGACCCTTGTGCGGTGTGGTGCGGTGAGGATGTGTCCCTTCTCCCCTTTGGGGCTAAGATGCGAATGACTGTGTTTGAATGGATGAGTAAATGTGGAGTGTGTCGTCCTGTCTCGGCTACCTCCCTTTCCATGGGGGAAGCAGCCTAGGTATATAGATAGATAGATAGACCTTAGACTTACTGTGCACTGACGGTAAGTTGCAGAAGTGAGTCAGTATTGATTAGCAACAAAATAACTGCTGTTGGGTGAGGTTTGTTGTGCATGGCACCACTTATTTTCAGTTTAATTTTGGTGGCCATTTCACTGAACAGCAAATCATATAAAGGCTTCAGAATCAATACCTGGGCCAATTCCTTAAGCCTGTTGCATGACTGAAGATGATCCATTTACCAAGGTGCTGCCTCGACAAGACGTGATGTATGGGGTTGGGGTGATGGTGCTAAGGGAGTGGGTGAATTACAAAGGAGTACGAAGGGAAGCAAGCAAAAACCCTAATGATCCTCTCGAGACTCTTGGGTAATATACATACATATATATATATATATATATATATATATATATATATATATATATACTTATATTTACAGGGCTATGGCTTGGATATTTGCTTCCATCAAGTTCCATGAGTTTAAGAGAGGGTTAAGAAAGCATGGTCACTGGCATGTGGTATCCACACACAATGATACATGAGGAAAGGGTAACGACAGAGAGGGTTGGGATTGTTCAGATACACTAATTTTGAT